>NC_092334.1:247925000-248292500 GCF_046630445.1 Rutidosis leptorrhynchoides
TATGAATCATCTATGTATCCTCCATCTTCCCCAAGGGTTCATGACAAACATATCACTTGGGAAGATGACTCAGTAACCCATGGTGAGCCGAACATCAGAAAAATGAACCCAGATGAAAGAGATGCCTACAGACTTCAGATCACTGTTCCAGAGCTGCTTGAACAAAGACAAATTGAACTTAATGAAAGAATTCGTCAAGTCAGGCTGCTGCATCATCCTCTTGATCAGCCACGCTATATTGCTGCACTAACCTTTGGCGTTGACATTAGGGTGTACTTGAATAACAGTGGTCTCAGGCTCTCCACTACTGATGAAAGAATTCATTTTGAAGATGCTCTCCAGCTGGGTATGGATATAAGGGAGTATTGTGCTGCCCTTAGTACTGAAGAGGTTAGAAAGATAGTTGAAGCAGTAAGATCCCTGAACATTTCTTATGATGATTATCTGATGGGTTTAGCTGCTGAAAGGGAAGCCAGAGAAGCTGCTGATGCTGAACTTGCTGAAGGATCAAGGCTTCAGGATATTGAAGACAGATTGGCTGCTGACAGAAAGCAACAGGCTGAGTCCCTCAAACTAGCCAGAGCCATTGTCAAAGAACAGGATAAGGTTTTTGATAAGATAGAAGCTGCTGAGAAAGTACCTACCACTGCTCCTGTAGTACCTGATCACAATATTGAGTTTCCTGATACTTATTATAAGAGCAGGTATGGTAATGTGATGAATAGAAGATCTAATCCCTGCAGAATTATCAAGGTAAACAGAGGGACAAAAAGGGCTTTCAATGTTGTCAGGGATAACAATGTTCAAGAAAGGATTAGTTTTGATGACTTAAGAACTCTTGGATTCAGTGAATGGATAGAAATCTTGGAGTATTTCATTGGTAAAGGTGAGAGTGCTATCAAGAGTACTCTTAAGACTGAACTCCAACAACTGTTCAAGAAGGCAACTAAGTTTGGGAATGCACCAGTAGTTGATGTTGATGAATTTCTTGCTCAAAAGCCAAAAGGGAAGCAACCTACTGGTGAAGGACCAACTGGGAGAAGCCGAATTGTTCTACCTCCTTTCATCCCTGTTTTTGACCCTGCTGAATTACCTCTCCTGTTCCCTGAAGCCTGGAAGATTAAACAAGAGGAGCTATCTGATGAAGAAAGAGAAAGAGAAAGGGATAAAGATAGATAGTCTCCTATGTGCTTAACTTGTATCTTTTGTAATTTACTTTTTATTACGAATTATCTTGTAATTATTGTATATATCTGATGTAATGTAAGTAAAGTGAGTATATCTTCAAAATCATATCAAATTATAAGATATAGATAACTCATCAAAAGATCCCAAAACAAACTTAAAGGGACGAATTTACTGTCTACTCTCACTAGGTCCCTAAGTGCTGGCTTTAGTGTTTTCTCTTCAAGTCATAGGTTTTGTCATCATCAAATAGGGGGAGATTGTTGAGTCCCCAAAATAATTAAGGATTTAATTATGACAAAACAATATTTATTTGCACTAAAGTGTTATGTGCAGCCAGCACAAGTTTGTTTATGTATAGTCAGCTAATATAGCTGTGTCGAGTGTTTAGTATGCTGCCTAGTCTATCAGCACAAGGTAGAAATGTATTCTTCGAATCAGCACAGGATGTGCACCCAGCAAATCAAGAATATCAAGTGACTCAGCATATGAAGGACCAGTAAGTCTGGATATCAGCATACAACACAAGACAGCCATGCTCCATTACAAGCATGGTAGTTTCCCAGAGTGGTCTACATCAACGCACTATTCAACAGAAGTCGAAGACAAAGTTGAACAGAAAAGGACAGGAGTCGGTGGCTGACAAGTGACCTTACAAGACCACGTGGGAATGCAGAAGTGGAACGCATGTGCAGACATGTGTTATACTTTATTCATACCTAGGGAACACAACATTCCATTTGTTTAAATCAAATGGTAGTGCCAAACCGAATTGGTGTGTTCCTGCAAATAGCTACCTAAGAGGAAAGAAGGAGAGCATGCCTTCTGACACAATTGTCCCCACAAGTACAAGGCATCCAATGTACTAGTGGACAATAGCTTAATTACATGGTTAATAGAACTACTATATATATTGTTGTATCCACTATTGTAAAAACTAGTGGTGTGGGTTTATCTGTTAGAGTCCAAACCGTGTAATAGCTTTAGTTTATTTCTTAGCTATAATCTAGGTAATCTGTATCAACCAACTATCATTTCCGCCAAGGATAGTTGTGATTCTTTCTGATTTAATCAATAAAGAATAACCGTTGAAAATTACCTGTGACTCTATCTTATTTACTACAGAATACTAAACGTGTTTAACTGACTAGTTAATTAAGAAAAGAATTGTATTCACCCCCCCTCTACAATACTCCTGTTGTTATTAAGGGACCAACAATATCTTCCTCACGGAACCGCATTTGATGATAGCCGGACCGTAGGTCAATTTTAGAGAAATATGTTGCACCTTGGAGTTGATCAAACAAATCGTCAATCCTAGACAATAGATAACGATTCTTGATCGTCACTTTATTCAACTCCCGATAATAAATGCACATACGCACACTACCATCTTTCTTCTTCACAAACAAGACCGGAGCACCCCATGGCGAAGTACTCGGTAGAATAAAACCCTTCTCAAGTAACTCTTGGGTTGATTTAACAGTTCTTGCATTTTCGTCGGCGCTAAACGGTAAGGAGTTTTAGCAATGGGAGTATCTCCCGGAACCAACTCAATGCGAAATTCAACTTGTCTTTCCGCCGGAACACCCGGTAACTCATCCGGAAAAACGTCTTCGAATTCATTAACCACCGGAATCTCGTGAATGGGTGGTGGCTCATCACGAGTATCAATAACATGGGCAAGAAAAGCCATGCCACCACTACAAAGGAAATGATGTGCCCGTGGAAAAGTGCATATCGGCACAAGTCTTCTACGCTTATCGCCATGAATAATTAACTCTCCCCCACTTGGGGTCTTCACACGAATAGATTTTTCATGGCATGCAATATCGGCTCTATTATAATCGAGCCAATCCATACCAACCACGATATCAAAATCATCCAAGGTCATCGGGATGAGATCAATTTTAAAGTTTTCGGCACTAAACACAACTTTACAATTTTTACACACATCAACCACTAGCACCGTCTTGCCATCCGCTATTTCGACTTCTACTGGACGACTTAACTTAGCTAACAGTTTATTAAGTTTTGGCACAAATTTTGGAGACACAAACCACAAGTTAGCACCACTATCAAAAAGTATCCGTGCCGGATTAGAGTTAACCATGAAGGTACCTGAGACAACTTCATTGGATTGTTTGGCTTCATCATTGATCATCAAATAATTACGCCCCCTTGCCGACCCCGCCGCCTTCTATATTCTCTTAACTTGATCATTTCGGAGATCGGGGCACTCCGACTTCCGGTGCCCTTCTTTTTGACAATTAAAGCACGTGATCGTATTAGTAGACGGTTTTGGACAATCACGAGAGTAGTGACCCTTTTGCCCACAATTGAAACATGTGACCATGTGACCACTAGAAGCACCCCTCTTCATGCTACCGACACTTTCGGTTGCTCCCTTACTCTTCTTGTTCGAAAAACTAGAAACTTCAAACTTTCTTTTACTTGGCGCATAACTAACCGGACTCGGAGCTTGCGCTTCAAACCCCTTCGCCACCGCCAAAAGCTTAGCAAAAGTGTGACGACCCGGGAATTTCTGACGAAATTTAAACTTAATCTTTATATGTTTCCGACACGATAAGCAAAGTCTGTAATGTTGAGTCACAAAAATTTTGAACTGTTTCATATATTCGTTTGACTTTCGACCATTCCCGACGATTCACGAACAACTATTTATAAATAGATAACATATATATATTTAAATAGGTATTTATAATTTGAAATATAATTTGGAATATTACATAATTTAATTATTAGAATTTATATTGTAAAATAAATAAAATGCGATGTAATGGAAACTATATTTAATATATATATAGATATTTATAATTATGTATATAAATATTACTTGTAAACATATAAAGTTATATTAAATCTATTTGTTTAAAAATATATTATATTATTGTTTTAGTAATTAAACTTGATATTTTAAAACTGTTTATATATAGAATGTGAATATATTAAAAATAGATGATTTTGAGCTTAATTCGTAAACGTCAGTAACACTCGGTTGACGTTTTATTAGTTTTAATATAGATATATTACATGTTCATGAAGGACTAAAATAAAAGTTAACTGTAAATCGTTTACAAAGATGTTAGATTTGTTAAAAATATTTTTACCTTTTTAAGTTTAAATATTAATACTCCATACATATAAATTGGAACAGAAAATAAATAATTTTTAAACCTTTTTTATCAGGTTTCAAACAGGTAATGAGTGAAATAATTAAATATGTTTAATCTAAAAATTTGGGATTTTTAGGAACACTTTTATATTTTAACTGTTTAGCAATGAACACGATATAGCCAGATAAACTGTCGGCAGATAAAAGTTAAAAATTCAAAGGGTACCTACTTTTCAATTCACACGTTTAAGTTTGTTATTATTATTATATATTATTATTAATTATTAGGATAGATTCATGATTAATATATATATTTAACTACATACATACACTTGCACTGCATTCTTAAAACCAACACAACTTTCCTTCTCTTTCCCTTTTGATTCGGCAGCCACCATACTTCACCACCCTCGAATCCATCCAAGAACACCACTATACCTCCACCTTCTACCTCCATGACCATCGACATCTATCTTTTTCTCTTTTATGATTATAGCGTGAACAATCAATTCAACACCATCTCCGCCACTTACAACTACCTTTCACCATATTCACATCAACCATCATGAACCCTCCCATCATAATCACCACCCTCAACCACCAACCATCGTGATAACCGCCACCACTATCGAGCATAAACAAAACGCCACTTTTACTATTATTATTAATCTTTCCTTTCCTCTTCTCAAAACCCATGACTTTCGGTCCACTATCACCGTTATAACCATCATCACTCTCATCAACCGTCATCCATAACCGCCACCTTGGAACCCCATATAACCCTTTGTGAAAGGACCCGTCCTAATCCACCTGGATGAAGTCATCAACATTTGGTCCCATTGCGATGATCTACTCCAAGTAATGTCCTTAAAATGAGTAATTGCACAGCGGAAGACTTAATTCGTACCTGAGAATAAACATGCTTAAAGTGTCAACCAAAAGGTTGGTGAGTTCATAGGTTTATCATAACAATCATTTCAATATCTTAATAGACCACAAGATTTCATAATCATAAACATAATACACTCGCAAGTGTATATAAAGCATTTTAAGTGGTTGAGCACTTGGTAACTATACTTAACTTTTAATCAACGTCGCATATTCCCTTTATTATGAAATCTCACTACACCGTACCAAGTGTAGTCATGAAACGAAGTACTGTGCAACCGTTGAATACTGGTCGTCCAGTCCGGTTGGGGTTTTCAGGCCCGATAGATCTATCAACAGGATTCGCGTTTACAATACCCATGTAAATAGTAGTTACCAAGCTACAGGGAAATATGCCAGTGGTACAACTCAACGTAGAATATATTTTTAAGTACTTGTGTCTATTTTGTAAATATTTATAAAAGCAGTGCATGTATTCTCAGCCCAAAAATATATATTGCAAAAGCAATTAAAAAGGGAGCAAATGAAACTCACCTAATGTATTTTGTAGTAAAAATACATATGACTATATTGAACAATTGTAGGGTTGGTCTCTGATTCACGAACCTATATCAGGTATATATATTAACACGTATATTGGTAGTCGAACAAATTTATATATTATTAGTGATAATTTTTAAATTATATATTTTATTATATATTCATTTTGTGTATATAAGTAAAGTGTTTATATATTTAAGTTATGGTTAATATACATATTTTTATTTACTTAATCTTTTACTTACAAAATATTAGTTATAATAATACTAGAGTAATATTAATAATAATAAAAGTGATAATTTTTATAAAAATATCACTTTTAATAATAATGATAAAAAAATGATAATATTAATAATAGGTTTTAATAATGATAATAATAATAATAATGATAACTTTATTGAAAAATGATAATTTTAATGTTAAAGAAATACTAATAATAATGGCTATAATAATAATAATAATAATAATAATAATAATAATAATAATAATAATAATAATAATAATAATAATAATAATAATAATAATAATAATAATAATAATAATAATAATAATAATAATAATAATAATAATAATAATAATAATCATAATAATAATAATAATCATAATAATAATAATAATAATAATAATAATAATAATAATAATAATAATAATAATAATAATAATAATAATAATAATAATAATAATAATAATAATAATAATAATAATAATAATAATAATAATAATAAGAGTATTAACTACCTTAAGAGCTTTTCAAAGAAAAATGTCATGAGCCCGGCTCGAACCCGCGACCTCTCATTTGCATCAAACACTCCTTTTTCTTTTTATCTATTATTATTTGAAACCTTTATATATTAAACCAATTAGTCTGTTATCCTTCTTCTTCCATAAACAAAACCCGTATCAAATCATCAAAATCGTTGGTTATGTACGTTCATCATCTTATTGTAATTCCTTTTCAGTATCGTCTTTTATTAACATCAACTATATCACCACATCATTCTCACCATTTTAGCAATAATATAAACCATCTCTCGGCCAAGGACTACGGTCCAAACAAAGATTGTAAGTATAGTGGTTTTAATAATGAACAAGTTCCTACTCCTTGCTACTTTTTTTCAGCCATACAACCTCATACGTGCCCCATTTACATGTTTCCCCTAATTTTATATTAAAAAGGCTCTCCTAATGTCATGTTCCACTAAACTTGTTTATAAAAAGTAATTTTTCTTCATCTATTTAAAATAGGAATACGTAAAAAATGAGTCTTGTATAGAATTATCATTAATCGGATCGAGTATTAGCCATCATTAGTATACAGAAGATGTGGTGGTCGAATATGGTGCAGCAGGTTTTAACTATCACAGCAACCGCAGCTAAAGTTGTTATTCGATTATAGAAGTGAACGAAAATAGTTTAGTAGAGGAATGGTAGGTTACACGATGGTTTAAAGGGTGTCATAGGGTGATGAAAGGTGGTTTTTCAAAGGGTGATAGCAACAGAGAAATGAGAAGAAAGAAAAGAACCAATTAATATCTAGTTATGGGTCTCTTGGTGGCGTTTAAAAGGTGAAGGGTTTGGTGGTTAAACTGTAGTGGTTTCAAAGGTGAAGGTGGTGGGTTTCACGATGGAAGGAGTTTGATGTTGGCAGCCGTAAGAGGATGAGGAAGAAACACGGTGATGTGTGTTTAATGGTTCGGTAGAATAAAGAAAACATGAAGGGTTTTAAGGTGGTGAGTGGTGATGGCATTCCGGTGGTGTTCTTAACTCGTGCTAGAACATGAGAAATGAACTGCAGCTATTTCATTTGAATGATGATGGTGATTAAAGAGTGATGGTGATCAGTGTTTTCAAGGTGACCGGTGTTAGTTCAGTTATGGTAGTAGTTCAAGGGTGGTGGTTAAGGTGGTGGTTAGTATGAAATAGAAAATGTAAAAGGGGTGTCGTGATATTTCCTTCAGAGTTTTAAATTTGGTTTTTTTGTTTTTATTCAATTGATATTAGTGAAGGATTTTGTAGAGATCGAGTGATGTAATTACAGCTCAATTAGTTAACCTAACATTTGTATTCTAGCTTCTGTTGCTCGACAGATACTTCAATCAGAAATAGAAACATGAATAAAAATAATTAAAGCAGATATAGATGGGTAATGAAGTTTGATCAAAACATAATATAGAAAGTAGATGTGATGAGTTTTTGTAAGATTGTGGTGAATGACAGAATATTTGGGAGTGGACAAAACATATGAAAACGATTTAGAATAGATATGGATGATATTTGTATGATCTTTATATATCATATATATTAATGATTAATAAATATAAATATATTAATAATACTAATAATATTAAAGATATTAGAAATAATAATAATAGAATCAATAATAATAATAATAATATTTAACTAGCACTAGTAATAACAATATTATTGTTAAAAGTAATAAAAGAAATGATAAAATAATTTAAACAAAAAAAAATGTGAATTTTTTAGTAATAACAATAATAATAATCCTAATAATAACTACATTTATAATGTTACTACTAATACTAATTATAATATTACTAATACTAATATTCAAAATAATAATAATAGTATTAATTATAATAACTATATTTTAACTTATAATTTTTAATATATACATTTATATATATATATATATATATATATATACATATATATATATATATATATATATATATATATATATATATATATATATATATATATATATATATATTTACGTAATTACTTACACACAAGGGCTCGTGAATCATCGGGAATGGCCAAAGATTAAATGATTTCATGAAACAGTTTCAAAATTTGAAGACTCAATATTACAGACTTTGTTTATCGTGTCAAAATCATATAAAGATTGAGTTTAAATTTGGTCGGAAATTTTCGGGTCGTCACAGTACCTACCCGTTAAAGAAATTTCGTCTCGAAATTTGAGTGAGGTCGTCATGACTAACAATAAAAATGTTTTCATGACGAATATGAGTTGATAAATAGAGTTTTATCATTATTGATTAATATAGATGAAACGATTCGATCATGTAAAGCGTATGGGTAAAGCTATCACAAAAGAGTGATATGTGGAGGATAAAGATTCGTCTTACTTTTGAAGTTGTTTTGGTTGAATTTCTGGAATTCAATGGATTAAAGAAATCTTCGAAATCTAAATAAGATCTGAGTCTTCGGAATTTGAGGAAATTAGGATCTTTTCAATTAAATGTGGTTATCTGTCTTGATTGCTACGTCTGATATTTTCATTATAAATTAAACCCTTCCGTTCCATTATTTTCACCCCTCCAATTCTTTCTTTCTCGATCCATACTTTCAAACGATTGTGAAAATGCTTAATCCAGTTCTGATCCTTGTCCTCATCCTTACTATCGCAACATTCATTCTCTTTTTCCAACTTCCACCAGAGGAATTCACTTTCTTCTACTTCGCCTTTAGGGTTTTAGTGTTTTTAATTCTCCCTTGTCTTTATGTTGCGATAAACATTGACATACACGGTTTGTAATTTATGCGTTGTTATCGGGCTTTATATTCTCCCTTATATTTCGAAGCTCTATGATTTTGTTTTCTCTTCCCGACTTCAAGTCAAGCGAATAATGGTCCAGAATTCGTAGATATAGAATTTCAAATGATTATAATGTTCTAAGCAGGAAGAAACATGATAGCACGATTTGATTTTCAAATTTATCAAAATTACTGAAGATAGAACTATCAAGAATATATTCTTCTTGATAGTTCGGAGGTTATGTAGAATGAAAGAGTTATGTAACATAACAAATGATGAGGATAAGGTCTGTGAATCATCATCACGTTACATTAGAAATTTAGCATGACTTACTGTAATATAATCACGTTGGCCGGGCGTCATTATATTATACTAACTCATGCTTCAATTTCCAACATTATTCCAGAAGCATTCATAATTTAAACTCAAATTTTTACAGAAGGATAAAAACTAAAACAGTTTCTTTTATGATGTAGCATAGATAGCACGAGGAGATAGATAATTTTGGTCAAAGATATTTATGAAGATATCTTCAGAAATATCGAAGATATTTATGATGATATTTTGGAATTTTTAAGTTCGAAGGTTGATGAAGAAAAATTTTCCGTAAGATTTTAACATGACCTCGGAGTAAGATAATCTCTAAAGATTTCATCGGATCCCGAATTACCTGTAATCTTTGAATATAGGGTTTGGTCCTTGTATTTGTCCTTGGTCTCCTTCATAGTTAGCTCAATCCGTTTTTCAGTACCAATTTTTCTATCGGGCGTTCCCAACATTCCATTCTTTATTATCAAACTTTTGGCCATTTAGACCATCTACAACATGCTGCTTCATCAGCATTTTCAAAGTTAACGGATCTGTATTATCGGTTATCAAACCGAGGATTTTCAAGAATATCTAAGAGTTTGAACGGAGATGGTAATCGTCAAGATATAAAAGATTGTTTAAGATGAAATCAAGTGGCAAACTTGAAGAATTGTTTAGTTTCATATGTTATAATCAATATTTTAAATTCATTTTAATTGTCCAATATTATTAGTCCACGGTCGATAGTCCACAGTTACAGTTCAATAATTCATATATAGTTTAATATATAATATTCGAATTAATTAATACGTATCATGACCCGTATACGTCTCAGACTCGATCACAACTCAAACTATATATATTATTGTAGAATCAACCTCAACCCTGTATAGCTAACTCCCACATTACTGCATATAGAGTGTCTATGTTTATTCCAAATAATATATATAGATGCGTCGATATGATATGTCAAAACCTTGTATACGTGTCCCGATATTTAAAGTGCGTAAAATAAATAACAGAAATTAAATGACGATAAATAAAGTGCGTAAAGTAAATAACATAAATTAAATGACGATAAATAAAATTGCGAGAATTAAAATTGCGATAAATAAAATGCGATAAATAAATTGCGATAAATAAGATGTAATAAGGAATTAACTGTTAGCTAGGAACAGTTAGCTAGGATTTTGTTAGCGTGGATTCTTAATAGAATTTCTCATAGTTAATTTATTTGTTTCTAACAAATTTTATTTTTGTCCAATGTTTTCTTCATTATGCCACTTGTTGAATTCCGATAGGTCAAAATCCAAATATGAAATTGAATTTGAATGAAAATAGTTGTTCTTTGGTGAACGGATACGTACATGTGTGGATTTGAGCAGTATGTTAATGATTGCTGAATCTGAGTTGAAGAATGTACAGTGTAACTTATTAATGTGAAATCTAAATATTCCTCGGGTATTACCTACCCGTTAAAATTTTTTAACCATTAACAGTTTGTACAAAAGAATTTTTAATTACAATCCTTATGAAAATATACTTACATATATATTTTCTTCAGATGTAATCATGGATTTAATGAGTTAATATAATATTAATCTCATTTTCTTTTCGGCTTAAGCTAGAATAAGTAATCTTTAAAACTTTTAGAAACCACATATTCTTCGCAGAATATTAATGAAGTTATGGATCAATACTTCATCGTTCATTGTTTTTGGTACTCCTTGGTATCTATGGTGCGTATGATGTTGATGTTCGTGGGTCAGATTGTGATGTCGAGACGTGTGATGCGGATGTTGCTGAAGCTGGTACGTTTTGCACCATATTTTTCAAGGCTACAACTCGAGCGCAAAGCTCTTTGACTTATTTTTCCGGGATGGTTGTCGGTAGGAATGAGCGAGTGAATAAGGTTTTGAATTTGAGTTAGTATATAATCATGACGAGATATTCGGGAAATGGGGATGAAAAGGGTGTTTCAGACTGGTTCGCCGGTAAGTGCTTCAGGTTCTTCGCCAAGAGGTGAATTCGTTTGATGAGAAGGATCGCCTTCTTCTCGTCTCCATTGATTAAGTCGACTATAAACCCATCAGATGAATTGGTTGATTCATTCTGGTGACGTTGCTTTCGGAGCTTAGGTGAAAATCCATATCGGAATAACTGTCGAAACCTAAGGAATTTGAACTGGTTGCGAGTTTCGTCTTGTACGGTTAGATAAGGGATTTTTGATATGAGATGATTTTTGGATATCGGATGATATTCTAATTGTATAAAATACCTAAATATAGTACAGAAGATCTCGTATATTACGGAGGAAATTAAGGAAACGTGTCAGAATAAGTCTAAAGTAACAGATACGTTAAGATATGGATTAGCAGATATGCTAAGATATGACTTTGTGTATACACTATCAATGCAATAATTGCAATAAGACGTGTCGAGACTGATAATGATAAGTAAATATTTTCCGACAAATGGTGGTAAGCAAAAACTTTTAACATGCAGACTTGGTTCAAGTCCAAACTTACTAATATAACCTAACAACTACTAGGTCGAAGTCCAGACTCACTAATGTATCCTAACAACTCCTAGTTAGACGCGCTAATGCAAGACCTGGTTCGCTACGACCACCGCTCTGATACCAACTGAAAGGACCCGTCCTAATCCAGCTGGACGAAGTCATCAACATTTGGTCCCATTGCGATGATCGACTCCAAGTAATGTCCTTAAAATGAGCAATTGCACAGCGGAAGACTTAATTCGTACCTGAGAATAAACATGCTTAAAGTGTCAACCAAAAGGGTGGTGAGTTCATAGGTTTATCATAACAATCATTTCAATATCTTAATAGACCACAAAATTTCATAATCATAAACATAATACACTCGCAAGTGTATATAAAGCATTCTAAGTGGTTGAGCACTTGTAACTATACTTAACATTTAATCAACGTCGCATATTCCCTTTATTATGAAATCTCACTACACCGTACCAAGTGTAGTCACGAAATGAAGTACTGTGCAACCGTTGAATACTGGTCGTCCAGTCCGGTTGGGGTTGTCAGGCCCGATAGATCTATCAACAGGATTCGCGTTTACAATACCCATGTAAATAGTAGTTACCAAGCTACAGGGAAATATGCCAGTGGTACAACTCAATGTAGAATATATTTTTAAGTACTTGTGTCTATTTTGTAAACATTTATAAAAGCAGCGCATGTATTCTCAACCCAAAAATATATATTGCAAAAGCAATTAAAAAGGGAGCAAATGAAACTCACCTAATGTATTTTGTAGTAAAAATACATATGACTATATTGAACAATTGTAGGGTTGGCCTCTGATTCACGAACCTATATCATGTATATATATTAACACGTATATTGGTAGTCGAACAAATTTATATATTATTAGTGATAATTTTTAAATTATATATTTTATTATATACTCATTTTGTGTATATAAGTAAAGTGTTTATATATTTAAGTTATGGTTAATATACATATTTTTATTTACTTAATCTTTTGCTTACAAAATATTAGTTATAATAATGCTAGAGTAATATTAATAATAATAAAAGTGATAATTTTTATAAAAATGTCACTTTTAATAATAATGATAAAAAAATGATAATATTAATAATAGTTTTTAATAATGATAATAATAATAATAATGATAACTTTATTGAAAAATGATAATTTTAATGTTAATGAATACTAATAATAATGGCTATAATAATAATAATGGCTATAATAATAATAATAATAATAATAATAATAATAATAATAATAATAATAATAATAATAATAATAATAATAATAATAATAATAATAATAATAAATATAATAATAATAATAATAATAATAATAATAATAATAATAATAATAATAATAATAATAATAATAATAATAATAATAATAATAATAATAATAATAATAAGCGTATTTACTACCTTAAGAGCTTTTCAAAGAAAAATTTCATGAGCCCGGTTCGAACCCGCGACCTCTCATTTCCATCAAACACTCCTTTTTCTTTTTATCTATTATTATTCGAAAACTTTATATATTAAACTAATTAGTCTATTATCCTTCTTCTTCCATAAACAAAACCCGTATCAAATCATCAAAATCGTTGATTATGTACGTTCATCATCTTATTGTAATTCCTTTTCAGTATCGTCTTTTATTAACATCAACTATATCACCACATCATTCTCGCCATTTTAGCAATAATATAAACCATCCCTCGGCCAAGGACTACGGTCCAAACAAAGATTGTAAGTATAGTGGTTTTAATAATGAACAAGTTCCCACTCCTTGCTACTTTTTGTCGGCCATACAACCTCATACGTGCCCCATTTACATGTTTCCCCTAATTTTATATTAAAAAGGCTCTCCTAATGTCATGTTCCACTAAACTTGTTTATAAAAAGTAATTTTTCTTCATCTATTTAAAATAGGAATACGTAAAAAATGAGTCTTGTATAGAATTATCATTAATCGGATCGAGTAGTAGCCATCATTAGTATACAGAAGATGTGGTGGTCGAATATGGTGCAGTAGGTTTTAACTATCATAGCAACCGCAGCTAAAGTTATTATTCGATTATAGAAGTGAACGGAAATAGTTTAGTAGAGGAATGGTAGGTTACACGATGGTTTAAAGGATGTCATAGGGTGATGAAAGGTGGTTTTTCAAAGGGGGATAGCAACAGAGAAACGAGAAGAAAGAAAAGAACCAATTAATATCTAGTTATGGGTCTCTTGGTGGCGTTTAAAAGGTGATGGGTTTGGTGGTTAAACTGTAGTGGTTTCAAAGGTGAAGGTGGTGGGTTTCACGATGGAAGGAGTTTGATGTTGGCTGTCGTAAGAGGATGATTAAGAAACACGGTGATGTGTGTTTGATGGTTCGGTAGAATAAAGAAAACATGAAGGGTTTTAAGGTGGTGAGTGGTTATGGCATTCCGGTGGTGTTCTTAACTCGTGCAGGAACATGAGAAATGAACTGCAGCTGTTTCATTTGAATGATGATGGTGATTAAAGAGTGATGGTGATCAGTGTTTTCAAGGTGACCGGTGTTAGTTCGGTTATGGTAGTAGTTCAAGGGTGGTGGTTAAGGTGGTGGTTAGTATGAAACATAAAATGTAAAAGGGGTGTCGTGATATTTCCTTCAGAGTTTTAAATTTGGTTTTTTTGTTTTTATTCAATTGATATTAGTGAAGGATTTTGTAGAGATCGAGTGATGTAATTACAGCTCAATTAGTTAACCTAACATTTGTATTCTAGCTTCTGTTGCTCGACAGATACTTCAATCAGAAACAGAAACATGAATAAAAATAATTAAAGCAGATATAGATGGGTAACGAAGTTTGATCAAAACAAAATATAGAAAGTAGATGTGATGAGTTTTTGTAAGATTGTGGTGAATGACAGAATATTTGGGAGTGGACAAAACATATGAAAACGATTTAGAATAGATATGGATGATATTTGTATGATCTTTATATATCATATATATTAATGATTAATAAATATAAATATATTAATAATACTAATAATATTAAAGATATTAGAAATAATAATAATAGAATCAATAATAATAATAATAATATTTAACTAGCACTAGTAATAACAATATTATTGTTAAAAGTAATAAAAGAAATGATAAAATAATTTAAACAAAAAAAATGTGAATTTTTTAGTAATAACAATAATAATAATCCTAATAATAACTACATTTATAATGTTACTACTAATACTAATTATAATATTACTAATACTAATATTCAAAATAATAATAATAGTATTAATTATAATAACTATATTTTAACTTATAATTTTTAATATATACATTTATATATATATACATATATATATATATATATATATATATATATATATATATATATATATATATATATATATATATATATATATATATATATATATTTTTTTTATTTACGTAATTACTTACACACAAGGGCTCGTGAATCATCGAGAATGGTCAAAGATTAAATGATTTCATGAAACAGTTTCAAAATTTGAAGACTCAATATTTCAGACTTTGCTTATCGTGTCGAAATCATATAAAGATTGAGTTTAAATTTGGTCGGAAATTTCCGGGTCGTCACACTTTGTTACTTGTTATTTTCCTTGTTTCATTCGAAAACCATTAATATTATTATTATTTTTTCTTCTGCTCGCTAACGATTCTGATTTCTGTACCGGTGCAAACAAACGAAGATGATACCCCGAGATGTTATAACAGCGATGATGAAAAGCAAAGTGGATGAGGACGAGTCTGTGGTGAGGGTGGAGACGATAAAAACGTGACTTAATTAATAATTGAGAAAGAGTTATAACGATCGATGATGATGAGATTGTTAAAAACAATCATGGAAGAAACTGTAGTGATATTTGATGATGATCGTAAGTGTTGGGAATAGAAAGATCGATGATGATGAGGTTTTAATATGAATGGATATAAATAAGATGATGATGAAGATAAATAACGGTTCCTATATGTTAAATACATAATCACGCAACAAATTACAAGAAAGAAATAAGTAGTTCGTTGGTTGGGTGTGTTGTTCTTGAACGAGTGGTCCTGTGTTCAATTCTCGCTTACTGCAGTTTGCTTACTACAGTTTCTTTTTTTTATTATTATTAAGCAGCAATATCAAACCAGGCCTGATTAGTTCTTTCCTGGGCTAAATGAATTTCTGTTGGGCCGATTTACTTGCTGATTGGGCCAAAGTTGGGCCGAGGTCTAAGGTTCCTGTTGGGCTTATTAATGAATTTGGGGACTGGGCTATTAATTTCTAAAACGAGCTAGAAGATGAAACAGAAAGAAATGGGTTAAATAGATATAGCTTAGGTATTAAATCAGAAAAGTTACAGACAGATCCATGGTTCAAGGTGTTTGTGTTAACTGAGAGGTTGCGGGTTCGAGTCTTGGCTCGGGCAATTATTTTTTTAGAAAAACTTCACAAGGTAGTTTTCATTAACAAAGTATTATTCTTATTATTAGTGTTATTATTACTTGTATTATAATAATTATTAGTATTATTATTACCAATGTAAGTATTATGTATCATTTATTATTATTATTATTATTATGATCCTTATTACTAAAAGTAAATTTTATTATTTATCATTTTTATTAGTATTATTATTGAAAATAACATTTTATTTAAACTATCATTTTTATTATTAAAAGCATCACATTTATTATTATTAGAATTATCATAATTTTTATCATAATTAGTATTATTTTTATCATTATTTTTATTAGTATTATTATCAATATATCAAATAAAGATTTTCTATATAAAAATATATTATGACATAAAACCTAACCATATTAATACTTTAATAATAAATGATAATTATCTATATAAAAATAAATGAATCTAATTAAGTTATTAATAAAACACATGATATAATATAATAATTAAAATCACTAATAATATATATATCTGTTCGATTATCATTATATGTGTTAATATATATATATATATATATATATATATATATATATATATATATATATATATATATATATATATATATAAATGATATAGGTTCGTGCATCCGAGGCCAACCCTGCATTATTCAATATAGTCATATATGTATTTTTACTACAAAATACATTAGGTGAGTTTCATTTGCTCCCTATTTAAATGCTTTTGCAATATATATTTTTGAGACTGAGAATACATGCGATGTTTTTATAAATGTTTGACGAAATAGACACAAGTACTTAAAACTACATCCTATGGCTGGATTATTAAACTGAATATGCCCCTTTTTAGTCTGGTAATGTAAGAATTAGGGAACAGACCCCCTAATTGACGCGAATCCTAAAGATAGATCTATTGGGCCCAACAAGCCCCATCCAAAGTACCGGATGCTTTAGTACTTCGAAATTTGTATCATGTCCGAAGGAGGATCCCAGAATGATGGGGATATTCTTATATGCATATTGTGAATGTCGGTTACCAAGTGTTCAATCCATATGAATGATATTTTTGTCTCTATGTATGGGACGTTTGTTTATGAGAAATGGAAATATGAAATCTTGTGGTCTATTAAAATTATGAAATGATTATTTATGTTAAACTGATGAACTCACCAACCTTTTGGTTGACACTTTAAAGCATGTTTATTCTCAGGTACGAAAGAAATCTTCCGCTGTGCATTTGCTCATCTTAGAGATATTATTTGGAGTCATTCATGACATATTTCAAAAGATGTTGCATTCGAGTCGTTGAGTTCATCAAGATTATTATTAAGTCAATTATAGTAAGATATATTACGAAATGGTATGCATGTTGTCAACTTTCGATATAATGAAAGATTGTCTTTTCAAAAACGAATGCAATGTTTGTAAAATGTATCATATAGAGGTCAAGTACCTCACGATGTAATCAACTGTTGTGAATCGTTTATAATCGATATGGACTTCGTCCGGATGGATTAGGACGGGTCTTCACAAAAAGTCTCAACATGACCAATACTAATTTTACCCTTGAAATCATCTCTAAGGGTCGCATGAAAGTCTTCCATTAACAATTGATCGTTCCCCACATACTCGGGGCAAAAACGCGCTTTGGCGAGAAAGTTGGTTTTGAGAGTGTTTAGGTCCAAAGACCCTTGACGCATGTTCCTTAACTCGTTGCGCAATTTAGAAAGATCCGCTTGCATACAATATTCGAGGAAAATCTCCTTCTTGAACTCCGCCCAAGACAACCCCACAAAAGCCGCATCACCCACCATATCAATTTTACCATCGAGCCAATCTTTAGCATGGCCCCTCAACAAACTAGTAGCAAGCCTTGTCTTCTTCTTGGGTGGGCACTCGGTCATGTGAAAACAACCTTCAACATCGGAGATCCAAACCGCACTTTTCATGGGGTTGGGATCCCCGTGAAAGTGAGGAGGCTTAGTCGCCAAGAAGTTCTTATAGCTAAACCCCAACTCACCCCCATTTTGAGGTCTAGGAAACCTCCTTTCAACTTCTTCTTTGACGGCATTGGTCATTCGTTCTTGAATCATATCGATAATTTGTTCCGAAACCGGCTCTTCGAATATTTGTTTAACCCTTCGTGAGAAAACCAAAACATAGTTTTCTAAAGCGATCTTAGTAGTCATCTCATCTTCCTCCACATGAGAGGGACCACCATTGCCATTCGTATCCGTTCCGTTTCTCGTCTTCATTTTAAGATTAAAAATGGATTAGACATCACCAACAATTTAATACACATATATACCAATGCATATGACCGCACACACACCACATCTAGCTCGATACTTGTCGCACATCCTTGCTTGACTTGACTTGCAACCGTAATAGTGGTCGCGACTCACTATTACGCTCACATACCGTGCCATGCTCAAACATATCACAACCATCTTGCTCGATGTTCAAAACAATAACACATGATTAGTATGTCATAACATAAGCATAGTTAGTCCACCTATGCACCAAAGGACTAATCAAAACCCGTACCGACCCGTAGTCCTACAAGTCCCGCATATAATTCAACAACACAAAAGTCTAAGTCTAGGCGCCTATCTCAAGTCACTTAAATCCCTTAGACCATGCTCTGATACCACTTGTAACGACCCAACCCGTTAACCAACCAAAACTGCAAGATAAAAAAAAATTCGAAGCAGGCCTGCCCAGGCTGGGTGCGCGGCGCGCACCCCTACCTGTGCGCGGCGCGCACCCAGCCTGGCAGCCCGCTGTCCAAATTGTTCCATTTTCGTAAAAAGATCTAACACTTCCCATCATTTTTAGATGAAATGCTTTTCACATCATATTAGTATAAGTAAAACAAGCACAAATCAATGATAAAACGAGTTTTACATTACGGGGCCCACATACGCCCAAAATACCATTAAGTACGAAATACGAGTTTCGACCACAAAAAGTTTAATTTCTAAACGTCACTAGAGCATGGTGTTTGGGGTTAAACTACCCAAATCTTGGTCGAACTTCCAAAAAGCTAAAACCCCCGAGAGCCACTAATCCAAGCGAATACCTTTGCCCTTATCCAAGCCGGATCTTAAAAAAGGTAAATAACGAGAGGGTAAGCTAACTCTTAGTGAATGCAATAATTATACACATACATATATAACCTACTTACTTGCAATCACATACACAATTACCTCATACACGCTAGCAATTTAAATGACATACCAACGCAAGGTATAACGCTAAATCTCCAAGATCACAAGCTAGCACAAACAATAGCATATATAACTCGAATAATATAAAGTGCCACGCTACAAACACATAACCATGGTTAACCAATAGTACAAAGGAATGGTACTTGGAATTTCCCATCGATGTTCCCAACAACCGTTAGCGCACAACGAATTATAACACTAACCTCGGAGTGGTATCGATCTCCCGAACTTTAAACCCACCCGTCACATGTAATGTGGTATCGAACACCCGAACTTTAAACCCACGCTACACGCCCACCCACATACATGACATGTCATCGATTGCTCGAACTTAAATCCATATCATATATTGACCCGATGTGGTATCGACCGCCCGAACTTAAACCCACATCGAATCTCGTACAAGTAAATACATTATATACACACATATATAATCATTCCACTCACCTTGTCGACTTGGTGAGATTTCCAACAATAACTTGTAACCTTCAAAACGAGTCACCTAACACAATTAATTCCCAATTAATTCACATAGTAAGTTGGACTACCCACCAACTAACCCCACTAGTGCATTTATGACCCATTTGCACTAGATTCACACATTAAAGGTCAAGACTCCCAACAAATCACTAAAAGCTAGTGACTAAGGTTCTAAGACTTCCATCAACACATAACTAGGGTGTTTTCATACACAATTTATCCCGCTAGGTCAAACCCACCCATTTGACCCATTTCAAGTCAACCATAAACCCTAGAACCAATTTTACTAGCAACACACGTGAGCTAGTGAATAACTAACCATTTTAGACTCAATAACACCAATTATTACTTTGAAACCCTAGGTTAGTCATTCTTGAGTCCTCTTGACTCAATCATACCCAAAACCCCCAAAATCACCAACAATAGGTTTTATGTTCATCACTAACCCATGTTCTAACCCTTAAACAACTTAAATTAAGGAAATCAAAATTAGAACTTACCACCACAACCAAAACGTAGCTAGAGGGGAGATGAACAACTTTATAACTCGAGCTAAGACCCGAAACTAGCTCCTTCTTCCTTTACTTGAGCTTTCTCTCACTCAAATGGGTTTCTCTCACTAAAATTGAATTAGAAAGATGAAGGTGGTTGAAAATGGAGTTATGACTCCCAACCCACTGATCTGTGATCTTATCTCATCCCCAAGTGAAATTACCACAATGCCCTTCCAAAATATCTAATTAAAAAGGCAGAACCCGGCTACAGTAGGAGTGCGCCACGCGCACCCCTAAGTGTGCGCTGAGCGCACTTAGGCCTGAACAGAATCTGACTTCTGTTTAAATCCAAAATTATTCCCACACTTTATGTACTATAATTACACGTCTGTGCAATAATTATTAGGGTGTTACACTGTTTCTCTCCAGCTTCTAACCAATAAGTCAGAGTTCTGCAACCACGGTCGTACAACATTTTGTAAGGCGGAATTCCTAGGCTCGAATGATAATAATTGTTATACGCGAATTCAACCAACGGCAAATGTGTATCCCACGAACCACCATATTCTAATACACATGCTCTCAACATATCCTCTAGCATCTGTATCGTTCGTTCACTCTGACCATCTATCTGAGGATGATAAGTTGTACTCAGATTCACACGTGTACCCAGATTCTGTTGTAGACTATTCCAGAAATTCGATACAAATCTAGAATCCCTGTCTGACACAATCGATAATGGCACACCATGACGACTAACTGTCTCTTTCACATATAAATCGGAAAGTTCACTTAATGACGCTGTCTCACGAGTAGCAAGAAAATGAGCACTCTTGGTTAAACGATCAACTATTACCCAAATCATATCGTGTTTTCTCTGAGTTCTAGGTAATTTTGTCACAAAATCCATCGTGATATGCCCCCATTTCCACTCTGGAATCTGTAACTGACGCAACGAACCATACGGTTTCTGGTGTTATGCCTTCACTTGTGCGCAAATATGACACTTTTCAACATAACGAACGATGTCTGTTTTCATAGTCGGCCACCAATACACTAATTTCAAATCATGATACATCTTATTACTGCCTGAATGTACTGTCAATCTGGATTTGTGAGCTTCAGTCATGATCAAATCCCTCAAGTCTCCAAGCATAGGCACCCAAATACGGTTATTTAAAGTCTTAAGTCCACGAGAATCATCAATTAGGTCAAATTTTTGTTTAGTCATATGTTCGGATTTAATATGTTCATCCTCTAAAGCACGGGCTTGAACAGTTCGTAATTGATCGATCAAATCTGAAGTTATACTCAAACGCGAAAATTTCACATTCTCATCTGAATTTTTACGACTTAACGCATCTACTACTACATTTGCTTTACCCGGATGGTACTTAATTTCACAATCTTAGTCTTTAATCAGCTCTTGCCACCGTCTCTGACGCATATTCAGTTCTTTCTGAGAGAAAATATATTGCAGACTCTTTTGATCTGTACATATTACACAATGTGTCCCATACAAATAATGTCTCCATAGCTTCAGAGCAAATACTACGGCAGCCATTTCTAAATCATGTACAAGATAATTTCTTTCATGAACTTTCAACTGTCTGGAGGAGTACGCGATCACTTTGTCTCTCTGCATCAATATACAACCCAACCCGGCGAAGGAAGCATCACAATAGACAACAAAGTCATCTAAACCTTCTGGTAATGCTAACACTAGAGCCTAAAACAATAACTGTTTCAAAGTCTGAAAAGCCTTTTCTTGATCAACACCCCATCGAAAGGCTATGTCTTTTCGAGTCAACTTAGTCAACGTACCCGCTATTTTCGAGAAATCTTTTATGAACGTTCGGTAGTAACCAGCTACTCCCAGAAAAGTCTTAATTTCTGTCGAATTTCTTGAGGATTCCAATTCATAACCGCATAAATCTTTGATGGATCAACTTTTATACCCTCGGCACAAATTACATGGCCCAAAAACTGCACTTCTCTCAACCAGAATTCACACTTAGAAATTTTTGCAAATAATTATTCCTATTTCAACACATTCAACACCTGTCTTAAATGTTCAATGTGCTCGGCCTCTATCTTTGAATACACTAATATGTCGTCTATAAACACAATCGCGAATTTATCTAGAAACGGATGACACACCCTATTCATCAGATCCATGAAGACTGCTGGCTTGTTGATTAACCCAAACGGCATGACTAAGAACTCATAATGACCGTACCTAGTTCTAAACGCTGTCTTCGGGATGTCAGATTCTGCAACTCTAACCTGATGATACCCAGATCGTAAATCTATCTTGGAGAAGTATGAAGCACCCTGCAACTGATCGAATAAATCATCTATTCTAAGCAACGGGTACTTATTCTTTACTGTTCTCTAATTCAACTCCAGATAATCTATACACATACGTATGGTACCGTCTTTCTTTTTAACAAACAATACTGGTACACCCCAAGGAGAAGAACTCGGCCTAATAAACCCACGATCTAATAGCTCCTGAATTTGTGACATCATCTCACGAATTTCTGATAGCGCTAAACGATATAGGGATTTGGTAACTGGAGTGGCTCCTGGCACCAATTCAATCTTATACTCTACTTCTCTTACCGGTGGTAACCATGGTAACTCATCTGGAAACACTTCCGGAAACTCTGAAACTACTGGAATATCGGCTATCGATTTCTTTTCTTTCTTACCATCTACTACATAAGCTAGGAACGATTCACACCCTTTGGATAAGGATTTCTTGGCTTTCATCATTGATATCAATGGAAAATTATACCCACCCCGTTCCCCTCGGGCTATAACATAGGTTCCATCAGCTAAACGAAAGGAAATTATTTTCCTATCGCACTTAATACTAGCTCTAAGTGGGTTCAACCAATCCATTCCTAACACTATATCAAAACTAGGAATAGGTAATACTAAATAAGTCATAGGAAATGACTTTCCTTCAATATCAATACTAACCCCAGTCACAAACGTTGTGACGGGTGTGATCTTTCCATCACCTACCTCTACTCTAACGGGTTCAGGCAGCATAGTAGCAGGTAAATTCAATTTAGAACAAAAGTCTAAGGACATAAAAGACTTATTTGCACCACAATCAAATAATACACGAGCAGGTATTGAGTTGATTAAAAACATACCGGTGATCACATCGTCAGTTTCAGTAGCCTTCTCAACTGACATCTGAAAAGCACTGGCCTCTGCTGTGGGAGGGTTCTTCCACTTCTGCCCACTCGAGGCAGTAGACCCTCCAACTGATGTTGAACACACACCTGACCCTACCCCGAAACTCACACTCTTGGACGGACAATTTATAGCACGATGCCCTGGTTGATGACAACTCCAACACACATTTCCTGGAAACGAACACCTTTGGGACTCATGTCCTACTGCACCACATTTCAGACATCTTTTGGTAGCCTCTGAGCATTGACCACTGTGTGTAGACTTACAAGTGTGGCACCAATTCCCTCTACCTGATCCAGACCCTGAACCACTCTGTCGACTCTTACTTTTCTTTCTAAACCCAAATGATTTCTTTGACTTACCACTGGATTGACCACCCGTTTGACCACTCGGAGTCATCACACTCCCTGTCATCATTCCTCTTATTGCTTTCAAATCACTTTCCACCATTCTGGCTATAACAAAGGCCTGAGACAAACTAGTCGCTATCCTTACTGACATTCTATATTCTGGCAAGATCACATTAACAAAATGTCGAATCCTTGATGCTTCATCTGACCTACTGAGAGACAAATCTTAACTTATCCATAAACTGTCCAATCATTTCATCATTTTTAAAAACTCAGCCTTCAATCGGTTAAGATCAAACGAGGAACAATAATGTTCACCAACTTTCCATTGAAATTGTTCCCAAGTAATCTGCTTAACATTCTCCTTTGGAATACTTGATGTTAATGCATTCCACCAAACCATAGCTCTACCATTTAGCAATCTACAAGCATACATAACCCGCAACTCTGGTTCACACTGACAGGCTTCCAAAGCCCTTTCAACCTCCATCAACCAATTAATAGTTTCTATTAGGTCAGAACTTCCCGAATACTCAGGGGGTTTACAATCTAAGAACTGTTTATAAGTACATTTCTTATGGGGTTGAACAAAGGGTTATTGGAACATCTGTGTTTGGTACGGGTTCAGTAACATGGGAATTTGAAAAGGGAAAGTATTTTGTGGTAGCATATAGTACTGTTGAGGTGGTTGATTTTGTACTGGGTATTGAAATTGAGTCTGGTTCATGTTGGGTACTGTTTGAGATTGTGCTGTCAGAAATCCAGGTGGCGTATCATCATTTTCCACAGGATTTACCAATTCAAGCTCAATAACTTTATCCTGAGCTTCTTTCAATTTACTTTCTAACTCATGTATATAACTCTGTTGATCATCATCATCGAACTCAACACCTCGTCTGGTGCTCTGTGTGTTCCAGGGATTGTCGGGTCGATAGCGTTTGCATCTCTGTTAGCCATACATGTGCTACAAAACAACTCACACAAAAGCTTAGTGGATAACGGGTTAGCTCAACACAACTAACGTACACGTATCCCTGCATTCACTTTGCCCCACCCACGGACATGTTTGACTCCACTCAAGGTTTGAGAACAAGATACACGCATTGTCACAACCCGTCCTAATCCATCTGGACGAATACATTACATTTGGTTACATCGCGAGGTACATGACCTCTATATGATACATTTTGCAAACATTGCATTCGTTTTTAAGAGACAAACTTTCATTACATCGAAAGTTGATGGCATGCATACCATTTCATAATATATTCAACTATAATTGACTTAATAATAATCTTGATGAACTCAACGACTCGAATGCAACGTCTTTTGAAATATGTCATGAATGACTCCAAGTAATATCTCTAAAATGATCAAATGCACAGCGGAAGATTTCTTTCATACCTGAGAATAAACATGCTTTAAAGTGTCAACCAAAAGGTTGGTGAGCTCATAGGTTTATCATAACAATCATTTCAATATTTTAATAGACCACAAGATTTTCATTTCCATTTTTTTCTTCATAATCATCATATAGCAATTCTGCATAAAAATCATTCATATGGATTGAACACCTGGTAACCGACATTAACAAAATGCATCTAGAATATCCCTAAATATATAGGTACACTCATCTGTATATAAAAATCGAAGTACTAAAGCATCCATAACCTGGATGGGGCTTGTTAGGCCCAATAGATCTATCTTTAGGATTCGCGTCAATTTGGGGGGTCTGTTCCCAAATTCTTAGGCTACCAAGCTAAAAAGGGTGATATTCGGTATAATAATCCAACCATAGAATGTAGTTTCAAGTACTTGTGTCTATTTCGTAAAACAGTTATAAAAGCAGCGCATGTATTCTCAGTCCTAAAAATATATATTGTAAAAGCATTTAAAAAGGGAGCAAATGAAACTCACAATACGATATTTTGTAGTAAAAATACATATGACGACATTGGACAAGTGTAGGGTTGGCCTCGGATTCACGAACCTATATCATTCATGTGACGACCCGGGAATTTCCAACCAAATTTAAACTCAATCTTTATATAATTTCGACACGATAAGCAAAGTCTGTAATGGTAAGTCTCAAAAATGTTGGAACTATGTTCATATAATCAATTGCCCTTTGACCGTGCCCGACGATTCACGAACCATTGTGTAGGTAAGTATATAAATAAATACATTTAAAGATAAAAGTGTATATATGATATTTTGAGTTAATAAAATAAACTTTAATCAATTGGGATTAAATATATAAAAATAATAAACAATTAAGTATTGATATAAATAAATATATACATGATATTATTATGATATATATGATTGCTATTAACAATTATATTGTAATATATGTAAAACATATAAATATTAAATAATCAATAAATGTTAAATATTATACAATTGATAGATTGTAATATTAATATGTAAAATATAATTAAAAGTTTAATTAAAGATATTATCTTAGTATGACTATTACTATTAATATTGATATCAATATTATGAATTAAATTATATTGTGAAATTTGGTACATTTAATATGTTGTAGTTAATATTGTTATCATTGTTAACATCATTATTATTATTAGTAGTGAAGTTATAATTTTAGTTATTATGAATAATATTAGTATTGTTAAATATTATTACTACCATTATCATTAAAGATTATTGTTATGATTATTACAAATTATTATTATTATCATTATTATGTATTTTTATCAGTAATATAATAATAATTATTATTAAATTACTTATTAATTATTAATATTATTTTCTTAATCTTAAAAAGCAGAAAGTGGAGTACGATTCACTGCATCTGATTTCTTTCTTGCTAAATCCAAATGATCAATTCAATAATCACATATAAACAAAATATGTTAGGAAACACTTTGACAAAGCAAATTAAAATCTCCTTTAGCTGTTACACGTCCCTATCTACTGAAATTTTTTCTTTTATTTTCTTGTTCTACACAAGATTCGTTGTCGACTGAATCACATTTTATAAATCAATTATTCATTCACTTTTTATTAACAAATTCATTTTCATCTCCACTCCAAAACTTCATTTGCTGGTTTCTTCTGTTTTCTTACTCAATCGAAACAGACCAATATCATCACTATGATTAACAAGATCATTGCAAATGTTTAAATCATCAATAAATCGTCGGACATGCTGCTAGACAATTTTTGTTTTAGACCAAAAACCCTACAACACAACCATCACCTATAATCACCACCACTACAACCCCACGACACCCCTTTTATATTTCCTGTTTCATACTAAAACCACCGGTTATCACCCTAGCCTAACCAACGACAACCACCATGAAATCACTAATTGCTTTCATCAAACCCACTTCACCATCGAACTACTACTACCGTATTATTGATCATGATGCAAACACAAACCCGTCACCATGAAAACTTATACTACTACTATTACTTGTACTCTAAATCAAAGACACCAACAATTCACTATCTTTTATATTTTCTGTTTCGTTCAACCCAAATAACCACCATATGCAAACTGTTTGGTTGATGTGAGAACTATAACTGCAGCAACACTCTCTCTTGTTCTATGTTACGAAAAAAAGCTTGAAGAAGGTGATATATTTATATATATAAAGTGCTAGTAATATAAATATAAGGTGTGCTCTCTTGGATTCCAAATTCCATTTGAATTATTTCTACCAACTATGATTGATGATTAGTGGAACGGCTAAGTACTTGCTGGCCAAAATTTTCCTTGAATGATAACCCCACTTCAATTGCAACTTGTAGCTTTAAGTATTACTCCATGATTCAGTTTGTTTTTTTTATTTGGTCGACAACCAAGAACCCACTCACACATCATGGTTACCCTACCTAATTCATTTTTAAATCCAAGCGACTTTTAAAAGAAATAGGATACCGTATTAAGTAGTGTAGTGGTTAGGGAATTCGGATGCCATAATTAAATCAAACGGGTCATTTGCTTTTGTGTAATGGGACCGAGAGCTTGATATATGACAATGATGATAAGGGATGTCGATGATGATAATTCTGTAATATATATCGATGATGATGATTAGGATAATGATTCATAATGATGATGATAATGGTATAATATTGAAGATGATGATAATGGTTATTATGAAAATGGTTTGGTTATGATCAAGATGATTATGAATATGGTTATGATTATGAGCATGATTATAACCAATGGTGATAATAATAAATGACGATGTTGAAATTAGATGATGATTAAGTTTGATAATGATAATTATGATGATGAAGAAGGAAACGAGAATAAGGGTTTAATACATTTAAGATACACATTATAACATAAAGATAACAACAGATGGATGGTTAATGAGGTGTTAGGGGATACGAGAGGTCGCAAGTTCGAGTCCCGGCTCAGACAGTTTAATTGTTTTTATTGAATTTAAGGTATTATTTAATACCTTTGTTATTATTATTATTGTTATTGTTATTATCATTAGTAATATACTTTTATTATTGTTATGTATTTATTAAGTATTAGTAGTAATATTAAAGTAAGTAATATTATTAGTAATTATATAAGTATTATTATCAACCTTATCATAGTTATTATTATGAGTAACATTCTTAATGAACTATTATTAAAATTAATATCACTTGTAGTAAAAATAGTTATTTTATAGTCATTATTAAAATTAGCGTTATTATAGTTATCATTAAAACAAAAAGTATCATTATTTTTAAATCTGTCATCTTATTAAAAATTTGTATTATTACTAAGAACATTATTAGTAGTATCATAATTACTAACACCATAAGTATTATTAAAATTAGCACTTTACATAAAAATTATCATTTCTTGTATTATTATTATTATTATTATTAAAGCTAATAAAAATTTATATTATTATCTTAGTATAATTATAATTACTAATTTCAGCAAACAACTGATAATCATATAAAAGTATATTTAACTTAACTATATTAATATTTTCACTTTAAATGAATACATTTAATTAGATAATAAAATATATAAGTAATTAATATAAATATTGTATCACTAATATATATATATATATATATATATATATATATATATATATATATATATATATATATATATATATATATATATGTGTGTGTGTGTGTGTGTGTGTGTGTGTGTGTGTGTGTGTGTGTGTGTGTGTTCGATTACAATTATGTCTATTAATATATATACAAATGATATAGGTTCGTGAATCCGAGGCCAACCCTACACTTGTTCAATATAGTCATATGTATTTTTACTACAAAATACATTAGTTGAGTTTCATTTGCCTTTTTACCCTTTATATTTTTGGACTGAGAATACATGCGCATTTTTTATAAATGTTTTACGAAATAGACACAAGTAATCGAAACTACATTATATGGTTGAATTATCGAAATCGAATATGACCCATTTTATTAAGTCTGGTAATCTAAGAATTAGGGAACAGACACCCTAATTGACGCGAATCCTAAAGATAGATCTATCGGGCCCAACAAGCCCCATCCAAAGTACCGGATGCTTTAGTACTTCGAAATTTATATCATGTCCGAAGGAGGATCCCGGAATGATGGGGATATTTTTATATGCATATTGTGAATGTCGGTTACCAGATGTTCAATCCATATGAATGATATTTTTTGTCTCTATGCATGGGACATATGTTTATGAGAAATGAAAATATGAAATCTTGTGGTCTATTAAAATGATGGAAATGATTATTTATGTTAAACTAATGAACTCACCAACCTTTTGGTTGACACTTTAAAGCATATTTATTCTCAGGTATGAAAGAAATCTTCTGCTGTGCATTTGCTTATTTTAGGGACATTACTTGGAGTCATTAATGGCACATTTCAAAAGATGTTGCATTCTAGTCGTTGAGTTCATCAAGTTTATTATTAAGTCAATTATAGTCAGATATATTATGAAATGGTATGCATGACATCAACTTTCGATGTAATGAAATATTGTCTTTTAAAAAAAAAACGAATGCAATGTTTGTAAAATGTATCATATAGAGGTCAAGTACCTCGCGATGTAATCAACTGTTGTGAATCGTTTATAATCGATATGGACTTTGTCCGGATAGATTAGGACGGGTCTTCACAATTCATATATATATTAAAACAAATATTTGTAATCTAACAAATATATATATGTATATATATATATATATATATATATATATATATATATATATATATATATATATTATTGGTGATATAATTGTTATATTTAATAATTTATAGGTTTCATTACTTAATTAAATATATTCATTTTATATAATAAAAATATTGATATAATTAAGTTATGTATATTAAATATATTTTAGTATAAAAAATCTTTATTATATCAATATTTTTATTATATAAAATGAATATATTTAATTAAGTAATGAAACCTATAATTTATTAAATATAACAATTATATCACCAATAATATATATATATATATATATATATATATATATATATATATATTTGTTCGATTAGAAATATTTGTTTTAATATATATATATGAATGATATAGGTTCGTGAATCCGAGGCCAACTCTACACTTGTCCAATGTCGTCATATGTATTTTTACTACAAAATATCATATTGTGAGTTTCATTTGCTCCCTTTTTAAATGCTTTTGCAATATATATTTTTGGGACTGAGAATACATGAGCTGCTTTTATAACTGTTTTACGAAATAGACACAAGTACTTGAAACTACATTCTATGGTTGGATTATTATACCGGATATCACCCTTTTTAGCTTGGTAGCCTAGGAATTTGGGAACAGACCCCCAAATTGACGCGAATCCTAAAGATAGATTTATCGGGCCTAACAAGCCCCATCCAGGTTATGGATGCTTTAGTACTTCAATTTTTATATACAGATGAGTGTACCTGTATATTTGGGGATATTCTAGATGCATTTTGTTAATGTCGGTTACCATGTGTTCAATCTATATGTATGATTTTTATGCAGAATTGCTATATGATGATTATGAAAAAAATGGAAATGAAAATCTTGTGGTCTATTAAAATATTGAAATGATTGTTATGATAAACCTATGAACTCACCAACCTTTTGGTTGACACTTTAAAGCATGTTTATTCTCAGGTATGAAAGAAATCTTCCGCTGTGCATTTGCTCATTTTAGAGATATTACTTGGAGTCATTCATGACATATTTCAAAAGACGTTGCATTCGAGTCTTTGAATTCATCAAGATTATTATTAAGCCAATTAAAGTTGGATATATTCTGAAATGTTATGCATGCCGTCAACTTTTGATGTAATGAAAGTTTGTCTTTTAAAAACCAATGCAATGTTTGCAAAATGTATCATATAGAGGTCATGTACCTCGCGATGTAACCAAATGTAATGTATTCATCCAGATGGATTAGGATGGGTCATGACACGCATGTACTTGCTATCTAACCTATGCTCTGATACTAACTTTTAACACCGGCCATTTTTTTTATAACACATCGGAAGTCTTATTTAGTAAAACCACAACCTTAATTACATTAGTACAAAAACCACTTAATTACGCTTACTTTATCAAACGGTGTTACGTTATTACAAACACGGTTACAAAATTCACATCAGAGTTCCAAATCAAACATATCTTCTACATCATGTTCTGATCCCAGTAGCAGTAACTAAACCTACAAGGGGAGGAATGTGGGGGATTATCGCACTGCTAAGTAAATGGAATCTATCTACAGATTAAGCTTAAGCAATCCATCACACAACAATAAGCTAACATGCTTACAACAATCAAGTATACAAACAACGACAATATGTGGATCGGCGGCTTGTACGGGCACACGACCTAGCTGATCGGACTAGAATCTACCGATAGTCCTTGCTACCAGTCTCTGCATAACTATGCAAATGCAACACATGAGTTCTTCTATGCTGTACTAACAAACTGTAGGACTTGGACTCAACCTCCCTTGGCATGTGTAACGACCCGGCTTTTTCGACTTGCTTTTGTGCTTTGTGCTTTCACGAAACTGCGTATTTATGCGTACTGAGCTAGTTTATGCTCTGGGATCCTATTTCATGATAATTACTTTCGTTAATATCTTACAACGTGCTATTAAGTGTGTAATCACTTAACTTGATCCCCGAAAGCTTTTACGACCGTTAGTGTCACTTGACGTTTGAAACGAGCTATGTGTTTCGGTACACGTTTTACTTTGGTCATAATCGGAATATTATGACTACGTAATACTAATTGTTATTTCCTAATAACAATTACTTGGGTTTTTGGATGCTTAATTACGCTTAGTAATTTACTAGAACACACTAGTTAGTCTTGTTGGACTTTCTACCTTGTTGGACTTTAGCCCACCCTACACTAGCTAGTGGACTATTTAATTAGCCCAATTATTAGTAACTAGTGACCCAATAATAAGTAAGACAAATACCCATTTATTAGAGAGAACATACTAGCATTTTTGTTAACCATTACCCAAAATGTTGCATGGGATCCTAACATAAGCACCAACTTTAGACAACCACCAACCAAAAAGTGAAAAAGGTGTTCCCCTTGTCCCCTTGGAAACCCACGACCACACCACCTTCCCCATGCCCTCACCTCCTATAAATACAAGCCTTATTTCACCCATTTTACACTTGATCTCATTTGTAATTTACACACACTTACTCTCTAATTCTCTCTCTAGTCTTTCTCACTCTAAAAAGTGTAAGTATTTGATTTTTCTTCTTCTTCTTCCCTTCTCTTTCACGAGTTCATCATCATCATCAAGGGGTCTAGATTTTTAGCTTTTGATCTTGATTATATCTTGTAGATTCAAATATAGATTTGAATCCTTCAAGAACATGGAAGATTCAAGCTTTCTAGCTTTGAATCTTCACCTATTTTGTAGATCTAAATCTTTTAGCTTTAATCTTGTTATTTTGTTATAAAGATTCAAACCTGTGTTTGTAATCTTCATGTAACTTAAAGATCCAAGCTTTATGCTTCAAGATCTTCAAGAACACCAAAGGTTCAAGCTTTCTAGCTTTGTAATCTCATAACTTGTGTGAAAAGGATCCAAGCTCTCTAGCTTAGGGTTTCATTACTTTATTTGATCAATATTGTGTTCATACTTGTTTGATTGAAGTAAAGTTTGTAGCTTTAGTTGTAAATAGAACTTGTATATGTGTTAAGACTAAGAATATGATGTAACCTTGGTTTATCATCCATCTAAGACTCTTAAATGAGTTGTGTTCTTACTTGGTCTTAACATATTGTGTGTTTATGGTTGAATCTTGGTCAAGGTGATGCTAACCCATCAATGAGTTGTACACTTGAAGCTACAAGCATCAAGGATGAGAACCGTGATGAGCATTAAGCTCCAAGAATCCCACCAGAGCACTTGTTTACTGTTTTTTGGGATCTGATTAGATTCCTGGACTTTTCGAGTAGATGACTTTTTGTTTAGGCCTCGCCTAAATCCGATATACGGTTTAGGATTTATAGCCCCTCGAAAGTCACTACGCCTTTGTAACGTTGTGCTGAAATTTCTAACCTCCTCGCACTTATACCATCGCCACGGTCAAACAAGGACGAGTTAGGTTCTGAAAATTGGTCAGAGGTTAGAGGACTCATATACGGAGCCATAGCCACTGACTATGCATCTTTTCATTTTGTATAGAGGTCGTAGCAGCTGACCGAAGTCAGCCTATTGTTTCGATCACTACTTTTGTCAAACTTACTTTATCTTTTACGAACGATGATGATGATGATGATGATGATGACACTTAGACTTAATTTATGCAATTTTAAACTTTTGGGGACAACATACTGACTTAGTGACCTTTGTCTTAGGTTGACGACCTTTCGGACCGACTTACTTGCTTACTTACCTCGTATCAACTTTTACCGCATTTTCACTGTGAGTTATAGCTTCCCTCTTTACTTATACTATTTTTGGGACTAAGAATACATGCGCTTTTTATGTTTTACTTACTTTATACGAGTACTTAAACTTTATATATGTGTGGGTTATATAATGGCATAAACTTTCCCCTTAGCACGGTAACATTTAATCATTGGTTTTGAACCGGTGAACGCGAATATTAGATATGGATCCATAGGGTTTGACATCCCCACTCGGGCTAGTCGCGCTAGCATTTAACGCTGTTTGATACTTCGAGGACATACGCACTCGCCAAGTGTACTTTTAGAGGGTATTATTATTACGTTAAGTTATTAAGCGGGTGCCCACGGATAAGCATATACTTTATCATACAGATTTGAAATACTGATTTAAACTGCTGGTTGAAGCACTGAAATCTCGTGGTTTACATTACATTACTGATTACAAACAAACTATAGCTCACCAACATTCGTGTTGACTTTTTAAGCATGTATTTCTCAGGTGCTTAGACGTTGTTGCTTCCACTGTTAGACTTGCTATCTTGGTGTTATAGACTTGCTGTTATGGACCTGCTTTGTTAGATTTTCGCTGCATTACTTAGAGATGTCTCAATTATAGAACTTTTATTTTGCATTCGTAACTTATGTTATTTTCAAACAATGGCTTAGTAACGACCTTTGGGTCACATACTTATGTTAACGCTTCTATTCATAGAAAGCACGTTATCTTTTGTAAAACGCTATCTTTTCATGAATGCAAAACTGGTTTTCAAACGGCATATAGTTGTAGGGAATTAGAGCATTGGTTGTAGGGAATTAGGTTGCATTAGTGTGTCTAGACCAGGCCGAGTAGGATTCACTTACAGGACTAATCTACAACTTGCTTGTTTACCTGTTTCTGTCAAACTGCTGCATGCTACTGAATTATATTACTGCATGTTACTGCTTACCACTACTGCATGCTACTGTTTACTTTTACTGCTATATGAACTTGTTGCATGCTACTGCCTACTTTCACTGCTATGTGAACTTACATCATGCTGCTGTTTATTCTCGCTACTGCATGCTACTATCTACTTTTTGCATGATACTTCTATTGATACTGCTATTACTGCCATGCTATGTACTATTGTAGACACTCTAGGCTGCTGTAGTTACTATGCCTGATTACGTGCTTGCTACCCGTCTGCTTTTCGATGTACCGACTTGGAAAATTTATCTTTCCTAGTTCAGATGTTTTTTTGAACCCTTTCTCGCTCATCTAACCCTAAGGATTAGTATTGCAATCCACCTGTTACTATCGTTCCACTGTTCCAGAGATCGAAACATTACTTCACGCAATCTAGGAGGAGTACCCCTCAGATTACACGAACGCTAAAGTTGATTCTCCGAGGAAGAGATATGCGAGGACTTGTCGGAGTAACCGCACCCTGAGCTCACCCTAATTGGCCACGTACAACGTATGAACATTAGAAGGATGTTCAGTTTCTGTAAGATGACTCGTATCCCGTATGCTTTCATGACCATCACTTATCTCTTTCATTCTACACCACTACTAGATGATCTAACAACACTTCTGGACTTAGGTCCTTAACACTCTTAGGCATTGGAGAAGTCGGGAGGACATCTCCTTTCACAGGGTCAGAGTGCCTTCTACTGCTGCTCAGCCATACCCAAAGACTTGGGAGTCACCTCAAAACATATCGTATTACTATTTACTACACGTACAACTCGACACGAGACCCAGATTGAATTTCTAAAAAGGAACCTGACGACATTACCTGAACCCGAACATTTTTAAGAAATTTCGGGACATTTAGGCATTGATGCATGACCTACGGAACCTACGCACCCTCATCGAGAAACCGTGAGATTAATTATGTAGATTTTGTTTTGAGATAGCATAGATAAAGCACCGTTAGATGAAATTGAGTAGAACTTGAAGTGATCACGTTACATTGACCATATGAAGTGATATTGGAATGAACGTACGATTTAGTACAATATAATGACGCCAGGCCAGCGTGATTATATTGAAGTAAATCATGCAGAAGTCCCAATGCTACTATATAAGGAATATGAAGTGATTCAAAGGAAACTTTGGTAGGAACCACTTGAGTTTACGCATTATGGTCTATTAGAGGTAGGGAAAGAATAACCACTTAGCCCAGATACTGTACAAGAAGGGCCTTGATTGCAGAATTGATAAACCAAAAATTTGTTATAGATATAGACACCCTGGATACTTAAGGAAACAGTTCTCAAATAGGAAAAACTTTGGACTTACTTGTGGTAGAGCAATCGTTATCTCAGCTATGGAGACTCGCATGGATCCTGATTTTAGTTAGGGTACGTTTCGTCACAACGTTTTATTGTCTCAGAGTTGTTTAATACTAGAGCGATAGAAACCTTATATCTAAGAACCTTAGCGTTATGACTAATAAACCATTAACAACCAGGAGAGTTAAGTATTCTATAGGACAAGCTAATAGTAAGCTGGCAGAGATAGAGGAATGATTTAAGGTAGTACCTTAAAATTAACAGGTGGGTCATCTGGGGATGACCTCACATCAATAAAACTTGGAAATTTTAAAGTAGTAGTTGGAAAGAATTAGTTACTTACGCACAAACAAATGTTATTTAAGAAGATTGATAGAATCTTTCACGGTAGTATAATAAAATTTGGTTGGAATGAAACTTAAGATTAACCCAACACCCATCAACTTGGGAAGCTTGATGTAAAAAGTTGGAATGGACTTTAAGATTAACCTAATACTCATCAAGTTAGGAAGCTTTGATGAAATAGTTGGAACGGACTGACTTTCAAGGATGAAAGCGAAAGTTATTTATAGTGAGAAGATTATTCATATACCTCGCGAGAATGGTGAGCCAAAAGCCATCTGGGTTACTTCAACAACCCGAAATATCACAATGGAAATGGGAAGGAATAACAATGGATTTCATCACGAAGCTACCAAAAACGGTAGGTGGTTATGACACTATCTGGGTTATTGATGACCATCTCACCAAACCTACTCACTTTCTAGCCATGAGAGAAACCAATACAAAGGTCAAACTTGCACAACGATACATAAAGGAATTTGTATCCCGTCACTTCAGCGATTCAAATTCTATATGAAAGACTACCCAAGAATCTTATTTGATACTCATTCTTACGCGACTCTGAAACCTAACTTATTCTGAGAGATTTCTTAATCGATGATAATCACACCATCACCCTTCTTACTTCGATATTAGCCATACCAGTTCGAAATTTCCAAAATTAATAGGTAGTTAATTCCCATTCTCATACTCCCCTTTTCGTATCTCACGTATAAGCAACAACTTTACACTTAAGCATTTTTGGTCAAAGGACTTATGCCCTACTAATAGTCATCAACCACATTTAAATTCAATATTTTTCACTACCTCACGACATTTTTGCTCAAATATCACCCAAAAATTTTCAAAATCTTTTACACAAATCCTCATCAATCTTTTTTCAACTTGTAACCTCCGAAATATGAAAATTTTGTTGCCAAAATTTTACATACACTATTTTACTGTGCGATCCTCTCAAAGTTTTATAAAAATAAATTTATTTTATTTGCCATACGTGCAAATTTTTGAAATCGTATATGTTATATAAAATAAAGTAAATGATTACTTACTTTTGACAAATACATATGAAATTTTACTTTCGCTTTTACAAATCAAATCTTTTATTCAAAAGATATTTTACCTTGAATGGTACGTGTTGTACATAACCCTAGTTTACTAACAACTTCGTTTCTTTTCTTACATTGTCACCTTAAACGATTTCCATAAAATTTTTGTTGCTTGTCATATAAAATTTTTCGTTGCTTATTCGTATCCAAGTCATCATGAAGATTCTACAACCGTCGAAATTGAGAGATTCATGTGTGTGTATGTGATGAAGGCACTTACTACCATGTCATGCAGAGCCTTCAGGCATCCACTAACACTTAAACCATTCAAAATTACTGCATTACCCCAGGAATCTTATTTGTCACACCTGTCAGAGCGATGCTCTTTCTTACATGACTCGAAGTCCTGACTTATTCCAAGAGATTCTCATCTAGCAATATTAACACCATCAGTATCCCGACTTTAATATTAGTCATAACTTGTTTGCAATTTTGCAAAGTCAAGAAGCGATTAACTTCTCGTCCTCATGCTCTATCCTTCATACCTCACTTTTTAACAACGGCTACACAAGTGAACATTTTTGGCCCAAAGACTTATGTCCTAATAATTATCAAAACTACATTTAATTCATTAGTTTTCATTACCTAGTAACATGTCACCGGATGATTCAAAGATTTTTCACTCAATCTTTTTCAACTCGTAACCTCTGAAATACGAAAAACTATGTTCATCAAAATTTTTACACGTTGTTTATTTACGCGGTCCTCACGAGATTTATGGACAAATGAAATTAATAAAATTTTCTTGTCACTTATAAGATTTATAAAATCATATATGTATGAATTTACCCTTACTTATTTTGGTTAGTACATACCAAGTTATACCTCCAAATTATTTAAAAATCACTCCTTTATTGAGTTGTTCAACTTAAGTCAAAAAGTTTTGTGCAAAATGGTATACGTTGTATACTTCTAAAGTTACTAGGAACTTCGTTTCTTTTATGTTGTCACATCAAATGTTTAAAGGTTTTTCAAAACTCCCTTGGTTAATTTTATTAAAGGTTTTCGTATTAGACTACACCATGTGTGGATCACACTTCTTCTCGCCCTCCGTTAGGGATAAAACTTACTATTAATCTTTGTTAAAAACTCTTGAGCCACTTGGGATGGCAGTTTTATAAAATTTGTTAGGAAGTCCTTGCGCTCATAAAATGTTCCTTTTAAGGTTAGACATGGCAAAAACGCGGGCCGATAAATCAGTTTTTTGAGGTACACTCAGTGGTCACCCTATCGTAGAAAAGACACTAGGCGGGTTTCTACTCTCACTGTTTCACGGCTAATCGCAACACCCTCGTAAACATCATCTCTATGAATCAGTAGGTTGAGGTACAAGGAATTATTTTTGAGATTCCTTTCACTTAGAGTAAACCATTCTTTATAACCAAGGGTTCACGTATCTTCTCATCCGCGCATCCCCTTAAGTATAAGGATAAATTCAGGACGAACTGCTCGGAGAGTTCACTCTCGTTCAAAGACCATACCTTTCGTAAGATTTTCTTTCAGAAATGTAATGTAAACTACTTTAGAAATCTATGAATCTTGTTATCCTCCTGGAAGGGGACTGCTTAAAACATCTACGACACCGATGTGGTTACTCTACATATTCCTTCCTTCGTTGGTTGCAACTATATGTTACTCTAGTAGATGTTAACCCTAACTTCAACATGTAACTGAAAGGATAAAGTTACATTATGGAACTGTGCTTTCATTTCATCCAAGGATAAGTTCTCATACCTTATGTTGAACTGGGTGATATCTTTCATTGTTCGTTCATACCGTCCTGAAGATGCTATAAATAATTATGGCTTGCATTGCATGTAAGTATGATTAGTCACTCTCAGCTAAAATTTCAATTCATTTATTCAAATGAAACATTTTTTAAATATCGGGTTGTTTATGCCTATGGTCTCCTTCCGAAATTAAGGGGTTAGAAAAATTCGAGGCTAACACTATCCAGACATCAAATCGCATGGTTGAGATCACCATATTTTCCATTCTACCTGTCAGCTTTGTATTGCGACATAAGCGCTCAATGTCTTATATGATTTTGGTAACATTCATGATGCATTTCATACATCCAGCTTACTGAAGATGCCTGTAGGGCTAAAAACATCATCTTTCTTTTTTGTGGGTATATATTCGGATGACATATTCGAGTTAGCGAGAAACGAAATAAATTTGTTGATCTCTTAGGACAAGAGACTTAATTAATGGCATATACCTAATCTTACTTTTATGCGCCCAAGTACCTTTGAAGGCAAATAACTCACTTCTGAGCCCTCGAGTCTCTCGAAACTTTGATACGCTCCTTCTTATTCAAATACGGAGCCATTGTTGGTCACTCCTCAAAATTTTGAGACGAAATTTTCTTTAACAGGTGGGTAATGTAACGACCCGGCTTTTTCGACTTGCTTTTGCGCTTTGTGCTTTCACGAAACTGCGTATTTGTGCGTACTGAGCTAGTTTATGCTCTGGGATCCTATTTCATGATAATTACTTTCGTTAATATCTTACAATGTGCGATTAAGTGTGTAATCACTTAACTTGATCCCCGAAAGCTTTTACGACCGTTAGTGTCACTTGACGTTTGAAACGAGCTATGTATTTCAGTACACGTTTAACTTTGGTCATAATCGGAATATTATGACTATGTAATACTAATTGTTATTTTCAAATAACAATTACTTGGGTTTTTGGATGCTTAATTAAGCTTAGTAATTTACTAGAACACACTAGTTATTCTTTTTGGACTTTCTACCTTGTTGGACTTTAGCCCACCCTACACTAGCTAGTGGACTATTTAATTAGCCCAATTATTAGTAACTAGTGACCCAATAATAAGTAAGACAAATGTCCATTTATTAGAGGGAACATACTAGCATTTTTGTTAACCATTACCCATAATGTTGCATGTGATCCTAACATAAGCACCAACTTTAGACAACCACCAACCAAAAAGTGCAAAAGGTGTCCCCCTTGTCGCCTTGGAAACCCAGGCAACACCACCCTCCCCATACCCTCACCTCCTATAAATACAAGCCTTATTTCACCCATTTTACACTTGATCTCATTTGCAATTTACACACACTTACTCTCTAATTATCTCTCTAGTCTTTCTCACTCTAAAAAGTGTAAGTATTTGATTTTTCTTCTTCTTCTTCTTCCCTTTTCTTTCACGAATTCATCATCATCATCATCAAGGGGACTAGCTTTTTAGCTTTTGATCTTGATTACATCTTGTAGCTTCAAACATGGATTTGAATCCTTCAAGAACATGGAAGATTCAAGCTTTCTAGCTTTGAATCTTCACCTATTTTGTAGATCTAAATCTTTTAGCTTTAATCTTGTTATTTTGTTATAATGATTCAAACTTGTGTTTGTAATCTTCATGTAACTTAAAGATCCAAGCTTTATGCTTCAAGATCTTCAAGAACACCAAAGGTTCAAGCTTTCTAGCTTTGTAATCTCATAACTTGTGTGAAAAGGATCCAATCTCTCTAGCTTAGGGTTCCATTACTTTATTTGATCAAGATTGTGTTCATACTTGTTTGATTGAAGTAAAGTTTGTAGCTTTAGTTGTAAATAAAACTTGTATATTTGTTAAGACTAAGAATATGATGTAACCTTGGTTCATCATCCATCTAAGACTCTTAAATGAGTTGTGTTCTTACTTGGTCTTAACATATTGTGTGTTGATGGTTGAATCTTGGTCAAGGTGATGCTAACCCATCAATGAGTTGTACACTTGAAGCTACAAGAATCAAGGATGAGAACCATGATGAGCATCAAGCTCCAAGAATCCCACCGGAGCACTTGTTTACTGTTTTTCGGGATCTGATCAGCTTCCTGGACTTATGGAAAATTGATTTTCAGTTAGTTCGTTTCGTGTAGATGACTTTTTGTTTAGGCCTCACCTAAATCCGATATACGGTTTAGGATTTATAGCCTCCCGAAAGTCACTACGCCTTTGTAACGTTGTGCTGAAATTTCTGACATACTTGCACTTAAACCGTCACCACGGTCAAACAAAGACGAGTTAGGTTCTGAAAATTGGTTAGCGGTTAGAAGATTCATATACGGAGCCATAGCCACTGACTACACTTCTTTTTGTTTTGTATAGAGGTTGTAGCAGCTGACCGAAGTCAGCCTATTGTTTCGATCACTACTTTTGTCAAACTTACTTTATCTTTTACGAACGATGATGATGATGATGATGATGATGATGAAACTTAGACTTAATTTATGCAATTTTAAACTTTTCGGGACAACATACTGACTTAGTGACCTTTGACTTAGGTTGACGACCTTTCGGACCGACTTACTTGCTTACTTACCTCGTATTGACTTTTACCGCATTTTCACTGTGAGTTATAGCTTCCCTCTTTACTTATACTATTTTTGGGACTGAGAATACATGCGTTTTTTATGTTTTACTTACTTTACACAAGTACTTAAACTTTATATATGTGTGGGTTATATAACGGCATAAACTTTCCCCTTAGCACGGTAACGTTTAATCATTGGTTTTGAATCGGTGAACGCGAATATTAGATATGGATCCATAGGGTTTGACATCCCCACTCGGGTTAGTCGCGCTAGCATTTAATGGGTGTTTAATACTTCAAGGACATACGTACTCGCCAAGTGTACTTTTAGGGGGTATTATTATTACGTTAAGTTAGTTACCGGGTACCCACGGATAAGCAAATACTTTATCATACAGATTTGACATACTGATTTAAACTGCTGGTTGAAGCACTGAAATTGCGTGGTCTACATTACATTACTGATTACAAACAAACTATAGCTCACCAACATTCGTGTTGACTTTTTAAGCATGTATTTCTCAGGTGCTTAGACGTTGTTGCTTTTGCTGTTAGACTTGCTGTCTTGGTGTTATAGACTTGCTGTTATAGACCTGATGTGTTAGATTTCCGCTGCATTACTTAGAGATGTCTCAATCATGGAACTTTTATTTTACATTCGTAACTTACGTTATTTTCAAATAATGGCTTTGTAACGACCTTTGGGTCACATACTTATGTTAACGCTTCTATTCATAGGAAGCACATTATCTTTTGTAAAATGCTATATTTTCATGAATGCAAAACTGTTTTTCAAATGGCATATAGTGTTTGACCTTGTAATGATCATGTTATTGATGATCCGTACATGTTGATTTTGTACGGGGTGTCACAGAATGGTTGACCTCACACGGACTTCAACGGCCCTAGGAATGGTTGAAAGTCCCCAACCGCCCTAGGAATGGCTGGTGTCAAACACAGTGCACATATATAACATATATAGATTACATAGCATGCAACTATCCACCTAACATGGCAATCACTACGCTACATAAGGTAATCATAGTAATCCACACTAGCATGATTTGCTACTTAAACTCCATTCGAAGATAGACCCACTCACCAATTACCAGCAACTGAAGATTCTCAGAGGTCTAATCTTTCTGAGTCTTCTCTTTCTATTTTTCACCTGAGAATAGACATAATCAATTCAGTAATCATGTCTTGATATCATCCCAATAAAAAGACAATAACATCAATAAACAAGTACTTGAACACTTAATCAATCTGACCTGTTAACCGTACGAGTGACACTCATCTGCACGTTTGAGAAACCTCAACCGTGCGGTTGACACCTCACTCGTACGTTTGGTCCTTAGCCAAATATCTAATTAGACAACGGTAGATCCGTACGGTTGAACACACGAATGACATATGACTCGTATGAGTCACATCTCAACCGTACGATCCAAGTAGCAAATATAACAGTTCAAGTAACCACTCACTCGTGCGGTTCACCATGCGGTTGATCGCCTCAACCGTACGAGTGAAAGCTCACTCGTGTGAGTGAAGACTCACTCATGCAAGTGCAAAGGAACATCAATAGCAACATGTAATGACATTTTCCAACTTATATTCATTATATATTCATTTAATCATAAGGCTATATCTAGAATTCAACCCATAATAACATATTAACGCATGCACACTAGACACACAGGCTAATACCTCTATTTATGACCCAAATACATTTTGATATAGCTTCTAAACAGTTTACCATTGGAAAGGATTTTTCATTACGATTCCAACGATACTTGATTCATCAAAATCGGAGTTATGGTTTGAAAGTTACGCCCTTTTCAATTTTACCAAATGCTGACCAGTGCTCACTCGCGCGGACAAGACCTCACTCGTGCGAGTGAGTCCTCAACCACGTGGTTGAGCCTCAAATGCGTGGTCACTCGTCCGAGTGACCTGTCACTCGCGTGGGAGCTGAAGAACAGCTCCAGCACGCTGTTTTTTGCGTTTTTGACTCCAAATCTTGATTTTTGCAAGTTCTAACACCAAAACCACTTGAAAAACATCATATAAACTATATAGCAACTATTTCTAACATCAATTAAGCATAACAAACACAATTTATCAAGATTTAAGCTCATAATTCATCAAAAACCCATTTACACCCAAAACCCAATATCTTAAGAATTAACACACGAATTCAAGCTAACAAACCTGGATAAATGATCATAAGGATGTTAATAATCACTCCTTAAAGTCTCTTGATCCAATTTATAGCTTAGATTCAATTAGGGTTCGTGAAGGGATGAAGTTTGGTACGTTCTTGTTTGAGAAGGTTCAAGAAATGAGAAGAATGAAGCAGATATTACACTCTAAATGGGTTATTAAAACCCATACTCCACAACACACGGGTATTTATTAGTTATCTGATATCTTTCGTACTTAATTTGGCAACCCTAACGGAGTCCAAATTCAACAAACAAACCATTTCTATGACCCTTGTCACAAACTGGTCTTAACCACGGATTCAATTAATAATAAACATATTATTAAAATAAAAGCATATTTTAAACACAATTATAAACCTAAGGGCAATTAAGTAATCTTACTTCTAATCCCGGTTTCAGTCTGTTATAAATAATCCAACTATCCATAATAAAATATAATAAGTCATAACAAAATCTCGGTAACTACATTGTAAATATCTCTTAAGACATATAAGAAATAAATGAAATAAGTCTCGGAAGTTAAACAAAGCATCATATCAAAAAAATCTTCACCTTTTCCTCTTTCTGAGCGAGAAAGCAGGACCATCTCGTATCTTTTCTCTAGCTTCATACTCATGCATTTTGCCATGAGCGTCTGCTAATCCAGTCTTGAGTTCAGAAATCATCACCTCAAGTTGTTTGAACTTCTCCTCCACCTGCTCATTTCGAATGTTCAGTTTACCTTCGAGCTCATAATGGTAGTCCCTCATGAACGATGTCCTCTCCTCAAGCTACTCCATCACATCATGGTGTGGGGTGACTCGAAGAATGTCACTCACGGCATTCACCCGGTTAAGTAAATAAAACTTCCGGTTAGTGTGAATCTTTGTCATAGTGTAAACGTGCACAGGAGCATCAAGTACGGGTGCAGCCTAAGATACCACCTTCGAAGTCACGGACTAGTCTGAACTTGATGAACTCGACATCTGCCAAGGTAAATCACAAGCACGGATATAGAGAGGAATATAATAAATATAAGTAGTCATAAGAATAACATATCACGTATAATAATAAAAAAAACTATATGTCGGGTTGTAGAATAGACTCTAATGCACCGTATTGACTCGGGTTTACCACATTAATGCAGCCTAGATCCTTACAACCTCCACTCTGGTACCAACTAAAACTTCCTGTCAAATATCACTTGACAACCAACGTTTACTCGAGTCCCACAGCTCGGTCATTACCTCTATATAGATATTTTAAATAAACATTTGCATTCATTTTAATTAAAGAAGATTACCATAGATGAAAATTAAATAAGTTATAAGTTTCTAAAGATAAAATAAACAATTATAAAGTCTTGAATGCAAAATAATGTTTTGTAAAATCTGTGACATCATGCTGACTCTCTAAACAGCGGAAGCAACAAGCTATCAATTATGTACCTGAGAATAAAACATGCAAGAAAAATGTCACCAATAATTTTGGTGAGTTATAAGTTTAGTATAACGAATTGTATAAAATTAGACCACAAGATTTTATGTTTAGATACACTTATAAGATATTATCTCATTTTCCATAAGCACTTGGTAACTTAACTTAACTCGTTTATATTTACCCTTAGCTATATAAGTATACACTAAAACACGTGTGTCTTTGACGAAGTACTATGCATCCTTCGAAAAGTAGCGAGACTAGCCCGAATGGGGCAGTCGAGCCTGATAGATCTATCAATAGGATTCGTGCCCACCGGTGTCAGAAACCAGTAGTTAGAAGTTACCAAATTAGGGGATATATCTGTTTCAACTCATAATGAATAATTTAACACTTGTGCCTAGCATGTAAGTAAAAGCATGTATTCTCATGTCAACAATTTCAAAAGATTGAAAGATTTAATAAGAAAAGTGGGACTACAACTCACGTTGGAGTGCACAAAAAATATATCACACGTACACGAATAATAATAAATCAAAGATGATCTTGACTCCGACCGAATTACGAAAGTAAGTAAGTAAAATTCTAACTTAGGTCGGGTCAATGCATGATAGTCCTAGTGCTTGAAGTGGATTTAGAGTTAGGTGACAAAAGATTTGATTAAGTTAAACTATTAAGTATACTTTCTATTTTTAGTAAGATTCTATTTTAGGAAAGTTCCTATTTATAGTAAGTTTCTATTTTTTAGAAAGTTTATATGATTGGAAAGTTTATATTTATGGAAGGTTTCATATTTAGAACGTTTCCTTATTTAGAAAGTCAACTTAAGTCAAACCAAAGTCAAATGAGTAAGTCAACTGAAAAGTCAACCAAAAGTCTACTCCAGTCAACCTGAGTCATCTTTGAAGTTTAATATATAATTAATTTTAATATCATATTTTATAATATTATTTGACATAACATAATTATTTATTTTGATATATTATACGTTTAATTAAAAAATTAAGTTAATTAAGTTACCATAAGTTAATGATATAATACATATAACATAAGTATTTAACTAATAATTAAATATTAATTATATTATAAGTATTTTTAATTAATAATAAGATATTAATTATATTATAAGTTTTTAATTAAATAATTATATCCTAAATATTTAAATGTATTATTAAATTCCATAAGCATTTAATAATTAAATTATATCATAAGAAAATAATAATTAATTATTATCATAAGTTTTAATTAATTAATTTCATAAGTATTTATTATTAATTATTATTAATATAAGTATTTATTAATAATAAGACCTGCAATGTTGTACAGATCGGAATGTTGGCAAATAACAAAGGCCCAAGACTGAAGGATGGAGGTGGCAGAAATGAGGATGCTTAGGTGGACGTGTGGTAAAACTATGTTAGATATGATCCCAAATGGTGTATTTAGGGATTACCTTGGGGTCAGAAACATCACCGACAAGCTAAGGAAAGAGCGACTTTAATGGTTTAAGCATGTGATGAGGCGACTACGTTTAACCCTGGTTAGGAGAGTCAAGACACTCACGGTCGACAGCGTAAGAGAAGAGGTAGACCTTGATATCGGCTAAAAAGTCGCGTTTTCACCCCGTATTGAGGACCTAAAACAATAAAGTTCCAAGCTTTGTCACCAAGATACTCGCTTTATCATAAGAAATTGAAGATCAAGTGATTACGAAGCTGGTGCAAAAAGAATCAAGAGAATCGGAGCTAAAATGAAGATTTTAGAGGGAAAAAGGTGAAAGACAAGAAACCAAGTTATGATCAAGGAAATCAAGTTACGATCCAGTGAAAACAGCTGACCAGGGCAGGCCATACGGCTACCAGTATCTAAAATGGCCTGCCAGTCGTATGCAGGCAAATTTCAAGTCTATTTAAGGAGCTTTTGTCATCCACTTTTACACACACTTCAATTCACTTCTCTCTCTCTCTCTCTTTCTCTCTCTCTCTCTCTCTACGATGTTAGTCATACTTTCAAGGTCTTCGACTCCGTGTGGGAAATATAGTACCCGGAGAAGAACATCGAAGATTGTATTAGGAGCGGTCTAGAGTTTGAAGTTGTCACTTTTGTATTCGGAACTCGTTTAATCTACTGGTACTTCTATCCTTCTATATAATGTCTTTCATTATTATGCTTTGTGATATTGTTGCCATGATTAGTGAATAGTTATCTTTAGTGTATGCTATGATGTAGTCAGTTATAATGCGGAAATAATATTATAGTTTGTGTATGTTGTCAAGATGCTTTCCGATTATGCTTTAAACTCAATCGCTTTTCCAACTAATAGAACATAGTTATCGGCTCTTTTAATGGGAAGTCACGAACCCCGATTCAGAGTACACTATCTGTGTCACCCCTTGGTAAGAGAAGTCTATCAGATATAAGGTACGTTTGACTGAGGCACATCGGTTGTAGTAAGTCCACCGAGCCTTGGATACTCTTTCGTAGTGAAACATCTAACTAGACCCATAGTAGATTGTCGGTCCTAAACCATGCTAGTGTAGTCACCAAGCATATAAACTTCGTACGTACACGCTGAAGCACAACGGTTGTTGTAATCTGTACCTCTGCTAAGTAAGGCCATGGAACCCAGTCAGTGATGATTAGTACACTTCACCATAATGCGGTCTCAAGCATTGCACCCCGCTTGAGGGATTCTTAGTTAATTAAGGAACTGTTTGTTTAAACACATAAAGATTGGACCGTTGGTATAACTGAACATGTTCATGAAAGTCAAACCTGACTTAGCCATGGTGTTCTTTATGGTTGAACTCTTTTCAAGGGCATAACTGTCTTTTTAAACCCAATCATTAACAAAATCATCGAAACACATCACGTCTCTCGGATACGGCATACCTTGTATTCTATTATGCTTAGAAATTTTAGACCTTTGTAGAATGTTAATACGTCACCCAACCGAGTCGCTCAGTTGGATGAGTCGTCTGAACGTGTATGCCTGTAGACAGACTGCACGGGCGTCGAGGGTAAGGGACGTTGATGTCTATTCAGAACCTTCAAGCCTAACGCATTACCTAGTGACATGTCTTATGACAGGGGCGTTTAGGACCAGTGTAATGAATAAAAGGTCACTACCTATTCATGAGTCAGCATTCCATAATCTCGGCAAAGTAACTGACGAAACCATAGTATGCACTTGCTTTAACTTTATCTGAAATACAAATTTTATCGTATTTACTTTATTTTACCTTATAAACTAGATAACCCAAAATTAGGTAATAAACCACTACTCCTTCGCCTTAGGATTATCTTAAGCTTTAATTATAGGTTTGATTCTACTGATATCTTAAAAATTCAACCCTAGGTCATTCTTCCCTTACTCACCATAATAAGAAAGCATGATTTAGGCCCCGCTAAATATAAATTTAAAACTATTGTTTCCCCTCTTGATAGCTGACTCTGACGCCTTGCGGTCTATTGACACTGCATATATAAAACTGTCTGTTTCGATCACATCAGGGAGGAGTGAGTTTTTAGAGCCGTTGTCGAGGAACTAGTATCAGACAATACACTACTTCTATCAAACCTATTTGCAAGCATTTAGTGGTGTCTAAGAAAGACAATTATACACAGACTTGGTTGTTAGATTTTCTAAAATGTCTCCAATTATATTGGAACCAAAAGGATCATGCCTCTCCGTAGTCGGCCTGACCACTTGGTTTGTTGAATAGATCGTGCGAAGCTCTGTTACCGAATTACCAGAGAATCAGTAGCAAGAACCAAAAACATAATTAAACCTTAGATTACCTTAGATTACTTTAGATTAAGATTGCTCTAGTTTACTTTACACTAAATTAGGAACTTAGCTTATCTACCTAAAATTAAAAAAAAAAAGGGCATACTCAGTGTATGACCCAAACTCGATCTAGACAAGGGCCGTTGTTAGTCGTACCTGATCCAGGCACTATAATTTCTAAAGCACGCAAAGAAGAACGAACCAGAAATCAAATGGCGTTACGCGTTACTCTAGCAGAAAACACAAAACCCTCGATTGAAGGTCGAGGAGGACCAATCAGATTCCCAGAGATTCAAGGACACTCGTTCGAGTTAAAGCACCACATTATACAGCTCATCCAAAATGGCTGCCAATTTCATGGATTACCGAATGATGATCCTAACTCTCACCCTGATAAATTTATACCTCTTTCGAACTCCTAAAAACAGCCAGGGATAGGACAATATATAGTCCGGCGATACTTGTTCCCCTATTCTCTCACTCATCATGCACAAACATGATTGCAAGGATTAGAAAAAGATTCCATCACGTCATCGACGGAGATCGCTACTAGATTCCTAAACAAATATTTCCCTCCTTCTAAACAAACCAAGCTTAAGAATGACATCATTAACTTTAAACAAATTTATGATGAATCTCTTTACACTGCATGAGAGCGATTCAAAACCCTGCTGAAGAAATGCATTAATCACCAGTTAGAACGGTCAACCCAAATATGTACCTTCTACAATGGTCTCACGGTAAATCATAGGACGACGATCGATGCAGCAGCTCAAGGGAATCTGGTTAACCAAACCGCAGACGAAGCATGGGAATTGCTTGAAAACATGACAATGCATCATCATGATGGAACAGTGGTGAAACAACTTCATCATCTGCTCCTAATAATCAAACAGAAGCCATCAAATCCCTCACGGATAAGATGGAGTCTCTTGCCAAACAACTCGGAGAATTCAATCAACAACCTTGGGTTAACCAATTTAAAAGAAACAATGTAACGACCCAACCCGTTATCCAACTGAATATGCAAGAATAAATTATTATTTTTTATACAGTTAGGGTGCACGGCGCGCAACCCTCTCTGTGCGCGGCGCGCACAGAGCCTGATCAGTTCTGTCCGGATTTTCCATTTTTCGTTTAATGATCTACCACTTACCGACACTTTTAGGCGAAACGGTTTTCACAACACATTATAATAAGTAAAACTCACACGTTTTCATAATAAAACAAGTTTTACGACACCGGTCCCACATCGGCCGTTTTACGACTTTCGTACAAAATACAAATTTCCGACCACATGATTTTTAACACAAAATAAAGACCGAGCATGGTGATTGGGGATATGCTACCCAATCCTAATCAATCCAAAAGCACGTCTTCTAAGAAACTACGCGAGTCCACTAGTTCCCACGCTTACCCGAGCCACCGCATCCATGCAAATCTATAAAAATGTAAACAACGAGAGGGTAAGCTAACGCTTAGTGAGTGAGAACATACTACATACATATATATGCATAAAATGGACACGCCACACTATAATAATCAAATAGCACATACCGGAGTCCAATGCATAAAGGTAAGCTAATCTAGGCATACCGTACGAATGCTATACAACAAGCTAATAATCAACGATGCACGAACACCAAACGATAAGAACAACATCATCAAGTAATAACATATATATATATAAAATATATAACCAACGAAACCACAACCCAAGGTTAACCACTTAACCTTAAACACCCGAAGGATGACCGTGCAACCCGGCCTTAGTGAATACGTACAACCCGATACTCACTACTTTCACTTTGTAGAATAATCGAGGATGGCCGTGCTAACCGAGCCTTAGTGAATACGTACCACCCGTTATTCACCACCTCAACCACAAATTCAACCAATGGACAATCGTACAATCCGAAGTATTGTGAATACGAACGACCCGATATTCACGTCCCCAAACCATAACCCACGGTCTCAAGATTTCTAAAATCCACGATCTCGGGGTTAATCAACCGAAATCAAATACCAAACGTACAACCGTGCCAATTGGACCTAAGACCCAAGTCCATCAAATCCACCTATATGTGAAGTGAGCTCTATAGCCGAGAACCACTTCACCCGACCCGCACCCATCCTACACATACATATGCACATAGGATATTAACACTCACCTTGTCGCCTTGATGAATGCTACCGAATAATCCGCAACTCTCCAAAGGAAAGTACCTATTCCAATATCACAATACAAGTAACACACTTAGAGTGGATTTACAAACCAACTCAAAATGACACTTAGTGCAATTTCGACCAATTGCACTTCCAAGCACGAAACGCCCCCAAACTAACCAATAATCACTAACACTAGTGACAATGGTCCTAATACATCAATTAAACCCAAACACAAGTGTTAAACACTTACCATTCTCAAAATCACCCATAAACCCTAATTTTGACTCATTTCAAAATTCGTCAACCAAAAACCCCCAATTGGGTTCCAACACTTCCATAATCACTAAACCTAGTGATTAAACCCATTATCAAAACCTAATCAAGGCCAAATCGTCAACCAACCCAAAACCCGACAAGTGACAAGAATAACTAGTCACCATAAACCCACTTCATCATCAAAAGGGGTTTTACAACAAATTAAGCTTAATCGCTAACTTGAATATCAAATTTAACAAATAAAATTCTTAGTTTGAACTTACTAATACTACCACAACATAGCCGTGAATGAGATGAACAACTTTAAAACCCGAGCTTTGGTGAGAATCCAACTCCTTCTTTTCCAAATGGAGCTTCCTCTCTCTAAAACACTTCCTCTCTCTAGGGTTTGAAGATGAGAGTGTGTGTGGTGTAGAAATGAGGATAAGATGATCAATGGATTAGCTTTGAGGGCTCCAAACCGACCCCAAGTGAAATGACCAAAATGACCTTCATTTAACCAAAATACAAAAAGATAGAATTTCTGTTGCAGGCCACGTGCGCGGCGCGCTCCTTTAAGTGTGCGCGGCGCGCACACACGTCTGAACAGATTATGAGCTTTTAACTTTTACCCACGCTTCTCACACTATACATACGTCATTCTTACGCTATATACCATAAATATTAGGGTCTTACAAGCAACCAGCCTTTTTGCTATCGTTACCCACCTTATCCACCACAACAATCTCAATTGACCTACGATCAACCACTTCCACTCACTAGACCACCAGCTGAGGAAAACTCCCTAACCACCCAAATTACGAAAGTAACCAACCCTGCTCTCGGGACTGATGATCAGTTGACTCAGTTCATTCAAGGACAACAACAGTGTTTCAGTCATATCTCCTTTCTGAACAATTAGACCCCACTTTCGTTTAGATAGGTTCCCAAAGTAAGAGTCTGCAAGATCAGATGAAGATACTCATGCGAAACCAATTAGCTCTGCTCAAAAGTCTAGAAACGCAGCTCGGACAGTTATCACAACGCATTGAAACCCGACCACAAGAAAGATTACATAGTAATACTATCCAAAATTCCCACATAGAGGAAGCTAAGAAAATGGACTCCATAATCTTAAAGGAAGAACCACCGAGAAGGTCAGCTAGGCTCAAGAAGAAATCGACATATACTCAGAAGCTGCCCACTCAAACTCAAGTTCACGTACCTTATCCTGGAAGGCTACGGGAAGAACCATCCAAGCTTGATACCTACAAACTTGATGGAAGATTCCTGGACACCATGTCCAAAGTTCCCAACCAGAAGAGATACATCCAAAGGCTTCTCTCTACAAAGGAAAGGATACCAGATTTCAACAAAATTCCACTGAGTGAAGAATGCTCGGCATTACTCAGAAACTCTCTACCGAAGAAACTAGGAGATATGGGCTGATTCATTTTCCCGTGTTCAATCTACCAATCTGGAACCATTCATGCGCTAGCAGATTTAGGAACAAGTATCAACCCAATCCCCTACTCTCTCTACAAGAGATTAAAGTTAGGAGACTTGTCACCAACCAAAATGACAATCCAACTTACCAATCACACAATTCAATATCCTAAGGGCATAATTGAGAATGTCTTGGTAAAAGTCGACAAGTTCTTGAATCCTACGGATTTCATATTGATGGACATTAAGGAAGACCTACGTACGCCAATAGTACTAGGGAGACCTTTCATGAACACGGCTAAGACTGTCATTGATGTGTACAATCAAACCTTGATCTTACTTTCACATAGGGAGAGCGTTACCTTCAAAATTGACTGACCTACCGATCTTTCTGGACAGGCAGAGATGTTTGCTATTTCCACTGGACGGATCACTTCCGATGATGAGTCCCCACCACCAGCCAATGATATCAAGATGGGTGTAGAGTCACAGTCTATTGACAACCCATAAATGGAAGAAGATGATCTCAGCGAAGAAATAGAGGAAGAGGAAGAATCTAAAGAGGAAGAGGAAATGGGAGACGCAAAAGATACTGCGATAGAAGCCTCTCTAAGCTTGAAAGCCAATCATAATCGTCATGAAGAATTAATGAGGCTAGAGACATAGGATCACAGTTTAATTATTCGTTTTAAGAAGAAAAAAAACTGATAAGGCTGTGGTTAAAGATATAAAGATTGACCTTGCAAGTGTCAAAGTGAAAAACCAGAATACTGAAGAAACCCGTTCATAAGATGAATCCACAAATGAAAGCTATACCGATGATGATGAGGAAGAGCAAAATGAAGACATTCTGGATTATTCATATTCTCCACCCGCACCAGATCTAGAGGAGCCAGACTCTTCTTCAGACCAAATTCAGGTCATATCTAATCACGCTGACATGATAACCTTCATCAATGACACCGATGAATTTGAAGATATTCTCGAAGCCATCCGTAAATCAATAATTATTTTTACACCACGCTCAAAGGAACGGATCAAGTGTAACACCCGTGTTACATCCGTCCCACATCGGTTGGAGAGGGGAACGAAGCATGCCTTATAAGGGTGTGGAGACCTTTCCTAGCATGATGCATTTTGGGACCACTAGGGCAGTAGATCCCATGAGAACTTTGCAGTTAAGCGTGCTCATGCGAGGGCACTACCAGGATGGGTAACCTCCTGAGAAAGTGCTCGCGTGGTTGCCATGAAAAATCCGTGCGCCTACGGGCAAAGCGGACAATATCATGCTACGGGGAACATGTTACCTGGGATGTTACAGATGGTATCAGAGCCAGGCCCCGGACCAAACATGCACAGCGAGGACGTTGTGTCCCATTAGGGGGGAGGATTGTAACACCCGTGTTACATCTGTCCTACATAGGTTGGAGAGGGGAGTGAAGCATGCATAATAAGGGTGTGGAGACCTTTCCTAGCATGACGCGTTTTGGGACCACTAGCGCAGTAGATCCCATGAGAACTTTGCAGTTAAGCGTGCTCATGCGAGGGCACTACCAGGATGGGTAACCTCCTGGGAAAGTGCTCGCGTGGTTGCCAAGAAAAATCCGTACGCCTACGGGCAAAGCGGACAATATCATGCTACGGGGAACATGTTACCTGGGACGTTACATCAAGGATATCGAAGATGAATACAACCTCTATCTATAGAGAGAAGATGATAATGTTGAAATCTTAGAAGGGCGCATTTAAGACTTTATCAATACTCTTCACGATCATATCTACCACGAAGAGAGGCAATGAGAGCACAATTCAGTGGTTCGCACTATTCTCGAGACAAGATTTTGTCGAGATTAGAAGATCATTTACTCTAAGGTTTACAACGCCGTAACCGGATTTTCACTTCCGTTCTCAGCAAACCAACTAGCACTACTGACTCTCATCCGGAAGCACATAGATCTTTCCATCGATCGCCCGACTTATCACTCTGATTCGCAAATGATCGAAGATATTCACAGCCTCTTCGCTCTCTTAGAAAGAGATAATTTAGAAAGCACACTAGACATTCTAGTGATTTACGTAACAATTGATCACCACGCTGATCTAATTATCAAATAGTTGCGAGAAGTAGTAGCCGAAGAAGGGAGACGCAACAATCCGTTCTCACATATATGTGACGACCCGAAAATTTTTGACCAAATTTAAAATTAATCTTTATATGATCTCGACACGATAAGCAAAGTCTATAAAGTTGAGTCTTAGAATTTTTGAACTGTTTCATGAAATCAATTGACCTTCGACTGTTCCCGACGACTCACGATACGATTACTTAAATAGATATGCAAATATTAAAATATATATATAATGATGTGAAATATTGTATATGGTAATTGTTGGAATTATTTATGTAAAATAATAATAACATAAAATAATTATTAACTATATATATAAATAAAATATATAGAATATATAAATAGGGTTTCTAGGTTATTTAGTAAACTACATTAACACTCGTTTGACATTTGATTGTGATTAGACGAATTTAATACCTCAGGATGAACACTCCGTATTCTTTACTTGGGGATTGAACGCTATTAATCGATCAACTTTTAGGAATGATTTTTAACAAATAATGGTCGAAATAATTAAACATAATTAATTTAAATATGGGATTGAGAATTCAAACAAACAAAAACTCACGAGGCTTTAAATATGGTAACTGTGTTTAAGTCTAGGAGATATTTTAATTGTTGCTACAGCATGCTAAACTAACTTTATATGTACATCTATATTACATAGATAGGAGATAGAAAGGCCATCATCATCATTCAATGATTACCACTAATTTTCCTCATTCTTATGTCTAAAATTTGCATTAGCAATTAATAAAGTTACATGCCAGAATATAACAAAAATCGATCACGAGATATAATAACGATAATTATTATTGTGAGGTCCATCTTTTGAAAAATGTTGCAAGAAGTGGACAACAATTCACAAGAGGGGATGTAAAGTAAAATCCACGTTCCCTTTCCATGTACCATGAAAACAACTTAAAGATTTCTATCCTTATCACCTTGAAGCTTTATGTGTATATAATACTATCTAGTTGTCTAGCATAAAGAACGATATTATTACCTTCAACAAACCAAAATCAATTTACTTCCTCTTCTTCTTTATATTACCCTTTTTCTTTTTATTGTTGTGCAACCAGCCATCTTCAACTTCCGGCCACCATCAACAACTCGGCACCACCACCACCCCAATTACCGACCATCACCATGATGACCACCCTTGATATCTCAATCAAACCGCCACCTCCATCTTCAAAGAACACCACTCTATTTCTCCTCTCTTTTACCTCTTTCTCTCGTTTCCCTTTTCAATTTAAAATTCCTGCAAAACCCGTTACCATTTAAATGGAATCACCACCATCACAAATAGCATACTCGTTGCTATACTACACGCGTAATTATAATTTTTTTCTCTCAAAGTTGTTGTCTGCAATTGCTACATCAATCGACTTTATTCGATTTTTAAAACCAACCCACAAATAATGGAAGCTTTAAACAATTAAAGAAGATAGTGACAAGATGATTAGGCAAGATCCTTGATGATGTTAGTGTTAATAATATATACAACTGGATACCTTTATGTCGATATCCAAGAACCTCACTTTCCACCGAACACCACTTGTTTTTGTTTAGGAGACGTATAACAACCCTATTATTTCTACCTTTTCAAACTGCTGGATTAATTGCGGGCTAAATTCTATTTGTTTCTTCTTGTCCTTGTGCCATTTGATTTGGTTTATGTGATAACCTTCACCCTCAATATCTATTTCTGTTTGGGATTTAAAACACGTAAAGGTTATTCAAATTAAGTTTAGCAGTAAAAGTTTTGTTAGAATGATGAACCGAGTTCTCTATATATCACTGAATCGATTGTGGGCTGTGAGAAACTCTTATCCGTATTTCCTGATTCATAATTAGGCTGTGTTTTCTTGTTATTGATGAATTGGGCCGAAAGACACAGATTAAATATAAACGGGTTCTATAATATATCAGAAAAGCGAAATAGTTCAACTGGTTTGGGGTGTTAGCGAGTGAGCGACAGGTCCCGGGTTCGAGTCCCGTCTGGGGCACCTTATTTCTTTTTAATACTCCTAAGGTATTCTTTAATATTATGAAGATTATTATTAAGTATTGTTATTATTATTATTATCTTTATTATTAGTATTATTGTTAATTCCATTGTTATTATGGTTAAGATTAATTATATAAGATAATATATATGTATGATTATTATTGCTACTATTAAAACCGTAGTAATCATTATTATTATTATTTTTATCATTAATAAAATTATTAAAAATTATCATTTTATTAATTATCATTTTAAAAAAAAAACTATCATTATTATTATCATTACTAACATTAACATTTTTTTTCATCACTATTATTATTAAGATTATTATTAAGTATTATCATTATTACTATAACTATTATTATTAGCATTATCGTTATAAAATATGACTCTTTTACTAGTATTAACTGTATTATTATACATATAACTTATATATGTATACATATATATGAAATGTATTATGAATATAAATATTTTATAAAGAAGTATATATATATATATATATATATATATATATATATATATATATATATATATATATATATATATATATATATATATATGAAAAATATTATTAAAAATATATTATAAAGATATAAATTTTACTACATTATAAAATATATATACTATTCGCTATTATTATATATGTGTTAATATTATTTGATATATATACAAACGGTATAGGTTCGTGAATCCGAGACCAACTTTGCATTGTTCAGTTTCGTCATATGTATTTTTACTACAAAATATAGTATGGTGAGTTCATTTGATTCCCTTTTACTCTTTACATTTTTGAGACTGAGAATACATGCACTACTTTTACAACTGCTTTATTAAATGCTTTTGAAATACATTTTGAACTGCAAATACATGAAATTCTTTTATAAATGTTTGACGAGATAGACACAAGCAAAACATTCCTTGAATGAATTATGTGGACGTGATAATTGCCACCATTGAATTATGTGGACGTGATAATTGCGACAATTGATATGAATATTTTTCCCTTGATTAATATTTCTTGGTAACCTAATAATTAGGGAACATCACTAATTTTGAGAATTAGTGCACGCCTAATTGACGCGAATCCTAAAGGTAGCTACCGGGTTTAACACCCCCACCCAGAATGTTCACTACACGGAAGAGCTATTGGGCGTGATGTTTAGTACTTCGAGGTTTATTATTATTATACAGATGAGATGTTCTGTTTTGGGGATATTATTATGAACATTATATGTTAAGGTCGGTTACCAAGCCAAGCTATGAAAGCAAAGTGAATGTTATGTATCGAGAGAATGATTTTATACACAGGTTATGTGCATGTTATTTTTGTGCACGAGATATGTGTACAGTTACTAAGATTTATGAAAATGATTTTGTACACGAGAAAGGTGTACTGTATTTAAAAGATATCGCATGTACATTACAGGTGGGTATAGGATTCGGGCCCATTTGTACCATGCATGATTTAAATCTTGTGGTCTATCAAAATGATGAATTTTTATTGTTTTAAGATAAACCTATGAACTCACCAACCTTTTGGTTGACACTTTAAAGCATGTTTATTCTCAGGTACGAAAGAAATCTTTCGCTGTGCATTTGCTCATTCTAAAGATATTACATGGAGTCGTTCATGGCATATAGAGGTCAGAACCTCGCAATGGGACCATCTGATGAAGACTTCGTCCAGGTGGATTAGGACGGGTCACTACAGGTGGTATCAGAGCGGTGGTCTTAGCGAACCAGGTCTTGCATTGGTGTGTCTAACTGATAGTTGTTTAGATTCATTAGTGAGTCTGGACTTCGACCGTGTCTGCATGTCAAAAGTTTTGCTTATCATTTCGTGTCAAAAATCATCTACTTATCATCCTTAGGAAATTACCTGCTTATCAATCCTAGTCTAGACACATCTTACTGCATTGATTGCATGAATAGTGTATAGACAAATCCATATCTTAGCGTATCTGTTACTGTAGACTTTATCTGACACGTTTCCTTAATTTCCTCCGTAATCTACGGGATCTTCTGTACTATATTAGATATTCTATATAATTAGAATATTATCCGATAACCAAAAATTATTTCATATCGAAAATCCTCTAACTGATCATAAGAGATGGATCCTACATCTAGCTTGGATTTCATTAGTTCCGGAAGCAATTTTGAAATGCGTATTGAAGTAGACTCCGAACTCAATGAACCCGAAGTGTCTCCACCATTTAGCTATTTTTCTTTCTGGAGGAGATGAGGGTGGGTCCGAGACTTACTCACTCGATGGAGAAATGAAGAAGGTGAGCCCTACCGTGAACCAAACTTACCTCCTAACATCGAAGAAAACAATGTACTCACCGGTGAACCTATGCGCAACACTGTATTCACCCTTCTTGCTAAAGTTTTCTACCTCGAAGGTCGCATTACTGCAATCTCGGAAAATATTCAACCTCTAGTTCCGAATACCAATCGAAGGGGAATATTAGAAGAAGTTAGGGAACTTCAAATTGATAATCAAGATCTATCGAATCAGATGAGTGGATGGATAGAAATGATAGAGGGTAGGATAGAAACCCTGACAAGAATAGTGCGTGATTTACAAGCTATACTTACTACACCAACATCATCACCAACCTCAGCACCAACAACACTTGTAGCACCGACAGCAACAGTACCACCATCAGCAGCACCAGCAGCATAACCAGTACCAACAACAACAACAACATTATCACATGTCTCAACCTCGCAATCTATACCTCAAGCATAATCATAGTTCTACATGACGTTCTGCATCATTTATCTTCGTTCAACATGGCGAATATGTAATCTCTAATGTTTTAGAGATTATATATTCTTGTTCTAATGTAAATCAAATGAGTTTAATATCATATTACCTCATTAAATCCATGATTGCATCTGAAGAAAATATATATGAAAGTATATTTTCATAAAGATTGTAATTAAAAATTCTTTCGTACAAAATGTTAATGGTGAAAATATTTTAACGGGTAGGTAATACCCAAGGAATATTTAGATTTCACATTAATAAGTTACACTGTACATTCTTCAAATCTGATTCAACAGTCATTTACTATCATACTTACATTCACAGATATACGAATCCGTTCACCACAGAATAACCATTTTCATTCAATTTCATATTTAGATTTTGACTTATCAGAATCCAACAATTGGCATAATGAAGAAAAAATTTGACAAAATAAAATTTGTTAGAAACAAACAAATTAACTATGAGAAATTCTGTTAAGAATCCACGCTAACTGTTCCCAGCTAACTGATTACATTTAATTATCGCAAATTATCGCAATTTTAAATTCTCGCAATTTTATTTATCGTCATTTAATTTCTGTCATTTATTTTACTCACTTTATTTATTGTCATTTAAATACTGTTATTTACGCATTTAAATATCTGGACACGTATACAAGATTTTGACATATCATATCGACGCATCTATATATATTATTTAGAATAACCATAGACACTCTATATGCAGTAATGATAGAATTAGCTATACAGGGTTGAGGTTGATTCTACAATAATATATATACTTTGAGTTGTGATTGAGTCTGAGACATGTACACGGGTCACGATACGTATTAATAAATTCGAATATTATATATTAAACTATATATGAATTATTGGATTGTTACTGTGGACTATCAACTGAGGACTACCAACATTGGACAATTAAAATGAATTAAAATATTGATTATAACATATGAAACTAAACAAATTCTTCAAGTTTGCCACTTGATTTCATTTTAAACCTCATTTGTCTCTTGACGATTACAATCTGCGTTAAAACTTTTCATGATTCTTGAAAACACCTCAATCGAGAAGATGAATCAACCGCACTTCATCTACGGAAGAAAGGATTGATGCATATAGTTATGCACCTGAAAACACTCAGGACCAGAGTAAACGTTCAACATGTATCTGTGCTAGCTCCTTTGACGTTGTTATTACCAAAAATAACTTTGCAATCCCTTTCAAAATTAGCCAATTTTGTCACAGCTCCAGCAAATCAACTTCGACTTTTTGTTTAAAACAATCTTATTATAACCTTGATATATATGCGTGCTCTTTTATTGTTACCGGAGAACCTTTTATATTCCCCCATATTACCAGCAGATGTACAAGCAACCTCGTTGCTCCTTGGTTTAAATCTCTCTGACAAATCACTATATTTATCTATTGAAGTCTTATCATGAACTCATCTGCATCTTGTAACGATAATTACCATACCAAAAACCGGGAGGCATCAATCGATAATCTCGAATTCCTCAGCGATTCTACGACAACAATTATATATATATATATATATATATATATATATATATATATATATATATATATATATATATATATATATATATATATATATATATATATATATATATATATATATATGACAAAATTTCATTCCTCGTCCCTGAACTTTACATCAAATTTGACTCCATATCCTTTTTCTTTTTTTTGTGCATTCCTCGTCCCTAATGTATCAAAAATCTACATCCCTCGTCCTCCGTCTATTTTCTGTCAAAACCTGCCGTTACCTCTTATCACGTGCAAATTATGTGGGGGTATTTTAGTCTTTTTGATGTTTTCTTCCCCAAGCTGCTTGATCTTCCTTCTCAAATAAAATATAGACAAAACCCACGGATTCAAAAACCCAAAAACCACATATTCTAATATGTAAAATCTACAAATTCAAACTCTATAAATAAGTGTCTATATCAATTGAATCTGTATAACAATTATATAATCTGATATGTAAAATTCTACAAATAAGTATTTCAATTAACAAACAAAAACTAACCTCCATAACAAAATTCAAACTCTAAAACAATTTAATTGACATAATCACATGAAGTTCTTAAACCCCGAGTTCTAAGATCCGATTTGGTGACAAAAATCGTGACCTGAGGCCGCCGGAGTATTGGATCTACACCAAATCATGACTGAAATCGTGACCTGAGGCCTCCTGGCACCTACAAACCCTTCGGAACTCGTCGGAAGTTGGTTCGTGTTGATAAATTGATCCCTCAAAGTTTGCAGATCTGGAATTTGCAGATCTGGAATTAGTCAAAAACCCTTTGAGATGAACAAATGATTGTGTGGATGTGATGGTGTTAAAATAAGGTCATACGGAGTATTAGATAAACGCAGTTCAATGTATTTCTATATTTAATTTATAAATATACTAATTAATGGTTCTAAGCATATGATTAGTCAAACTGGGCTGTTAGGATGGTTGAAACCGAAATCAACTCAGGATCCGACCCATTCTATATATAAAAATAATAATAATAATAATAATAATAATAATAATAATAATAATAATAATAATAATAATAATAATAATAATAATAATAATATAATTATAATTATAATTATATTATATATAATAGATATATAAATATTAATATTAATATTAATATAACTAATGAAAGGATAATTTTAACAAAGACAAAAATACCCTCACATGATCTGCACATGATAGGTGTTAACAGAAAAAATAGACAGAAAGTAGACGGAAGGACGAGGGATATAGATTTTTGATAAATTAGGGACGAGGAATGCACAAAAAAAAAGAAAAAGGATATGGAGTCAAATTTGATGTAAAGTTCAGGGACGAGGAATGAAATTTTGTATATATATATATATATATATATATTTATATATATATACACAAGTATATATGTATATATTCTATCTCCTGGATTTACAAAACTTCAATTCTGAATTTCTGAAAAATGCTTTAGTCTATGAATCAGTTTTCTGAGTTCTGAAAAAGCTGATGAAATCTTTAGCGAATACCTTGCTCCTTAATCTAAATCCTTGCGGACGAATTTCTTCATCATCTTCTGATCTTAAATATTTTAAATTCTAAAGATATCATCGTATCTTTTGTTATAAATATCTTAGATATTTCTGAAGATACCTTCATAAATATCTTTATTCGAAATTATCTATCTCTTCGTGCTATCCATGTTACGTCATAAAGGAAAACTATCTTAGTTTCTAAATTTCTTTAAAATTCGAGTTTGAATTATGAATGGTTTCTGGAGAAGTGTTGGGAATTGAAGCATGAATTAGTATAATATAATGACGTCAGGCCAACGTGGTTATATTACAGTAAGTCATGCTGAGTTTCTAATGGAACATGATGATTCACAGATCATAATGTCATCATGTGCCATGTTACATAACTCTTTCATTCTGCTTAACTTTTGAACATATCAAGAAAATATATTCTTGATAATTCTATCTTTTCTCTTAAATTCTGATAATTTAAGCAATCAAGATCGTGCTATTATAATTCCTCTCTTAGAATGTTAGTCATGTTCATTCGAAACTTCATACCTACGAATTCTGGACCATTACTCGCTTTACTAGAGGTCGGGAGGATAATAAAAAGGCAAAGAGCTCCAAAATATAAGAGAAAATATAAAGCCCAATAACAACACGGAAGTTACAATCCGTGGATATTAATACGAATAGCAATATAAAGACACGGTATAATTAGGAATAGTATCACCCCAAGGCAATAGTAGAAGTAAACAGATTTTTCTGATGAAAGATTTAAAAGAAGGATGACATAAATGATAATTAGGAAAATATCAAGGATTTGAACGGGATCAATCATTTTCACAATCATTTGGATGTATGAATTAAATAAGAAAGGATGGGAATGGTGAGAATAAGGGAACGGAAGAGCTTAATTTATAATGGAAATATCAGACAGAGTAATCGAGGCGGATCACCGTATTTAATTTTAGAGATCTTAATTTCCTTATTCGCCGAAGAATTAAATCTTTTAGATTTCGAAGATTTTCTTTAAATCCCTTGAATTTTGGAAATCAACTAAGACCACGTCACCGGTTAAGTCGAACCTGCATTCACTCATTCCATGCTTTTGTGATAGTTTCATTCGCACTCTTCGAATAATCGAATTGTTTTATCCATATTACTCGGTGATGATAAAACTCTATTTATCAACTCATATTCGTCATGAAAATATTTTTATTGTTAGCCATGACGACTTCACTCAAATTTCGGGACGAAATTTCTTTCACGGGTAGGTACTGTGACGACCCGGAAATTTTTGATCAAATTTAAAATTAATCTTTATATGATCTCGACACGATAAGCAAAGTCTATAAAGTTAAGTCTTAAAATTTTTGAACTGTTTCATGAAATCAATTGACCTTCGACTATTCCCGACGACTCACGATACGATTACTTAAATAGATATGTAAATATTAAAATATATATAATGATGTGAAATATTGTATATGGTAATTTTTGGAATTATTTATTTAAAATAATAATAACATAAAATAATTATTAACTATATATATAAATAAAATATATAGAATATATAAATAGGGTTTCGAGGTTATTTAGTAAACAACATTAACACTCGTTTGACATTTGATTGTGATTAGACGAATTTAATACCTCAGGATGAACACTCCGTATTCTTTACTTGGGGATTGAACGCTATTAATCGATCAACTTTTAGGAATGATTTTTAACAAATAATGGTCGAAATAATTAAACATAATTAATTTAAATATGGGATTGAGAATTCAAACATACAAAAACTCACGGGGCTTTAAATATGGTAACTGTGTTTAAGTCTAGGAGATATTTTAATTGTTGCTACAGCATGCTAAACTAGCTTTATATGTACATCTATATTACATAAATAGGAGATACAAAGGCCATCATCATCATTCAATGATTACCACTAATTTTCCTCATTCTTACGTCTAAAATTTGCATTAGCAATTAATAAAGTTACATGCCAGAATATAACAAAAATTGATCACGAGATATAATAACGATAATTATTATTGTGAGGTCCATCTTTTGAAAAATGTTGCAAGAAGTGGACAACAATTCACAAGAGGGGATGTAAAGTAAAATCCACGTTCCCTTTCCATGTACCATGAAAACAACTTAAAGATTTCTATCCTTATCACCCTGAAGCTTTATGTGTATATAATACTATCTAGTTGTCTAGTATAAAGAACGATATTATTACCTTCAACAAACCAAAATCAATTTACTTCCTCTTCTTCTTTATATTACCCTTTTTCTTTTTATTGTTGTGCAACCGGCCATCTTCAACTTCCGGCCACCATCAATAACTCGGCACCACCACCACCACCCCAATTACCGACCATTACCATGATGACCACCCTTGATATCTCAATCAAACCGCCACCCCCATCTTCAAAGAACACCACTCTATTTCTCCTCTCTTTTTCCTCTTTCTCTCGTTTCCCTTTTCAGTTTAAAATTGCTGCAAAACCCGTTACCATTTAAATGGAATCACACCATCACACACGCGTAATTATATTTTTTTCTCTCAAAGTTGTTGTCTGCAATTGCTACATCAATCGACTTTATTCGATTTTTAAAACCAACCCACAAACAATGGAAGCTTTAAACAATTAAAGAAGATAGTGACAAGATGATTAGGCAAGATCCATGATGATGTTAGTGTTAATAATATATACAACTGGATACCTTTATGTCGATATCCAAGAACCTCACTTTCCACCGAACACCACTTGTTTTTGTTTAAGATACGAATAACAACCCTATTATTTCTACCTTTTCAAACTGCTAGATTAATTGCGGGCTAAATTATGTTTGTTTCTTCTTGTCCTTGGGCCGTTTGATTTGGTTTATGTGATAACCTTCACCCTCAATATCTATTTTTGTTTGGGATTTAAAGCACGTAAAGGTTATTCAAATTAAGTTTAGAAGCAAAAGTTTTGTTAGAATGATGAACCGAGCTCTCTATATATCAATGAATCGATTGTGGCCTGTGAGAAACTATTATCCGTATTTCCTGATTCATAATTGGGCTGTGTTTTCTTGTTATTGATGAATTGGGCCGAAAGACACAGATTAAATATAAACGGGTTCTATAATATATCAGAAAAGCGAAATAGTTCAACTGGTTTGGGGTGTTAGCGAGTGAGCAACAGGTCCTGGGTTCGAGTCCCGTCTGGGGCACCTTATTTCTTTTTAATACTCCTAAGGTATTCTTTGATATTATGAAGATTATTATTAAGTATTGTTCTTATTATTATTATCTTTATTATTAGTATTATTGTTAATTCCATTGTTATTATGGTTAAGATTAATTATATAAGATAATATATATGTATGATTATTATTGCTACTATTAAAACCGTAGTAATCATTATTATTATTATTTTTATCATTAATAAAATTATTAAAAATTATCATTTTATTAATTATCATTTTTTTTTTAAAAAAAAAACTATCTTTATTATTATCATTACTAACATTAACATTTTTTTGTCATCACTATTATTATTAAGATTATTATTAAGTATTATCATTATTACTATAACTATTATTATTATTATTAGCATTATCGTTATAAAATATGACTCTTTTACTAGTATTAACTCTATTATTATACATTCAACTTATATATGTATACATATATATGAAATGTATTATGAATATAAATATTTTATAAAGAAGTATATATATATATATATATATATATGAAAAATATTATTAAAAATATATTATAAAGATATAAATTTTACTACATTATAAAATATATATACTATTCGCTATTATTATATATGTGTTAATATTATTTGATATATATACAAACGATATAGGTTCGTGAATCCGAGGCCAACCTTGCATTGTTCAGTTTCGTCATATGTATTTTTACTACAAAATACAGTATGGTGAGTTCATTTAATTCCCTTTTACTCTTTACATTTTTGGGACTGAGAATACATGCACTACTTTTACAACTGCTTTATTAAATGCTTTTGAAATACATTTTGAACTTCGAATAAATGAAATGCTTTTATAAATGTTTGACGAGATAGACACAAGCAAAACATTCCTCGAATGAATTATGTGGACGTGATAATTGCCACCATTGAATTATGTGGACGTGAAAATTGCCACAATTGATATGAATATTTTTCCCCTGATTATTATTGCTTGGTAACCTAAGAATTAGGGAACATCACTAATTTTGAGAATTAGTGCACGCCTAATTGACGCGAATCCTAAAGGTAGCTACCGGGTTTAACACCCCCAACCAGAATGTTCACTAGACGGAAGAGCTAGTGGGCATGGTGTTTAGTACTTCGAGGTTTATTATTATTATACAGACGAGATGTTCTGTTTTGGGGATATTATTATGCGTATTATATGTTAAGGTCGGTTACCAAGCCAAGCTATGAAAGCAAAGTGAATGTTATGTATCGAGAGAATGATTTTATACACAGGTTATGTGTATGTTATTTTTGTGCACGAGATATGTGTACGATTACTAAGATTTATGAAAATGATTTTATACACGAGAAAGGTGTACTGTATTTAAAAGATATCGCATGTACATTACAGGTGGGTATAGGATTCGGGCCCATTTGTACCATGCAGGATTTAAATCTTGTGGTCTATCAAAATGATGAATTTTTATTGTTTTAAGATAAACCTATGAACTCACCAACCTTTTGGTTGACACTTTAAAGCATGTTTATTCTCAGGTACGAAAGAAATCTTCCGCTGTGCATTTGCTCATTCTAAAGATATTACATGGAGTCGTTCATGGCATATAGAGGTCAGAACCTCACAATGGGACCATTTGATGAAGACTTCGTCCAGGTGGATTAGGATGGGTCACTACAATATAGAACCAGACTAAGTCAACATTGCCACCTATGTTACGAAGCAGATAGCACATATCTTCCACGAATCCACGGATCGTAGTTTCACATTCAAGGCTGGATGTCGGGAGATATACTCCAAGAGGGTGAGATTAATGCTTGGGTCAGGATTGCTTTTCACTTCTTTTTCGCTTCGCCTCTTGACAAATTTGTGCAAAGCTACAGACTCCTACTGTGGAGATCACTATTCAGAAGATTTTGAGATACTGAAGATACAATTTCTGACACTATTTGAAGACCTCCGAAATGAACATCTCGTCAGAGAAACAATCACCACAAGCATGACATCGATGATTGACATTCATGGATTAATCAGCAGATCCATGGATCATATTATCATCGGACATCAAGATTTGTCACGAGCTGAAACCGCACATTATCTCTCCTTCAGAAGATCTTCAAGAGAAATACCGAATCTGCTACCACTCTTGGACCGGAACTTTCTTCGAATCTATCCACCAAGACTCACATTCCCTCGAGAGGACCATGATTACAACCACCATAGAGGAATGTCTGATTTTTAGGCATCATTATGGTCGAGCCAACGCCCTTAAACAAAAGCGCTTCTCGAGAGGAAACCCGTGCAATAAAAGTAGAGTAGAAGAATAAAGGATGACAAATGAGCCGATAAATAAAGGGCATAACTTCCAAGATTGCTGAAACAACATGTCTTCACAAGCCAACCAGTTTTCTCACAAGCAAACACGACCATCCGCTGGGGGTACTCCTTTCTCCTCGTTACTAGCTCAAATTTTAAATTATGCCACATCCTAGCTTATCACTAAGTGTGGGATAAAAATTCAAATAAACACTAGACAAATATTCTCAAATCGTTAACTAAAACTCCTAAGTTAGGATACACTAGGAACATTGGGAACAATGTTCGTCTAAGTGTGGGATGTTGGTATAATCTTTTATGCTATATTTAAATTACCCCGTTACAAAGATTCCGAGTTCTTAAGCCAAATTTCAAAATCTTTAACAAAAGAAAGCCTTTCCAAAAAAGTACATTCGAAAACCTAAAACGTTTGTAAATAAAATTAAGGCTTAAGTAACGTAGATATCTTGTTGGGATGAACCGAATCTCTAATAGAGCATTGCATGACTAGGCATTATCAACCTGAATTGATTATGGTGAGGCACCCAAATAAGACCGTATATGCATTCATCTTTAATGCTTCGCTATTTTCCGTTGAGAGTTCTGATGTCTGTACTCAAAATCAGAACTTGCTCTAGATCTGCATTTCCAAGTAACGAAATGTGATTCGTATATAATCAGAAGAGCTAGCCATTTGTTAAATAAACCTTTCGCACCTTCCACCACTTCTACCACATCAAACCATCATCCACATCATCTCTACTATCACTAAAAAAATCCAGGAAAATGAGATTCCTTCCAAAAAATCCAATGTTATGAACTTCTCAAGTATCATGGCAAAGGTCTTGCAAAAAAGTTTACCGCCAGTAAGTGCTTCTCAAAAATGCTTATCACTCAAAAGGGAGAGAAAGTCAAAAGTGCTTCTCAAAAATATCAGCACTCTTACATTTTTGAAATTCCAAATAAAAATCTTAAAAATACTACATTACCCTTTCTCACCCTTTAAAACAAGTTCACCACCACTCCAAAATTCCTTTCCATCATTCTAAATTTACAAATGACCTAGAAGCTATGGTTATTACCGTTTTCGCATTAGTAGCAAGGATTTGAGTCTTTATCAAGCCAATGACGATAGGTTCAACATGACTGGCTATGAGTTAATTCATTTCTTAGATCTAAAGGGAACCCTAAAACACTTGTGTAATTTGAGTGACCCGTAAAAGCTAGCCTAAGTCACGTAACCTCCTTGCATGCTTGCAGAGATAGTTTCAACCCTAACATAGATAACTTACCTTATTTTTTGCTCTTATAATAAAAAGAAAACCGCTTAGGCTAATAGAAAGAAACTTCAAAAAGATTTCTTAAAGTAAAAACGAGAAGTTTGCTTGAGGACAAGCAAAGTATAAGTGTGGGATATTTGACATCGGCTAAAAAGTCACGTTTTCACCCGGTATTGAGGCCCTAAAACAATAAAGTTCTAAGCTTTATCGCCAAAATACTCACTTTGTTGGAAGAAATTGAAGATCAAGTGATTTCGAAGCTGGTGCAAAAAGAATCAAGAGAATCAGAGCTAAAACAAAGATTCTAGAGCGAAAACGGTGAAAAACAATAAACCAAGTTACGATCAAGGAAATCAAGTTACGATCCAGTGAAAACACCTGACCAGGGCAGGCCATATGGCTTGCCATCCGGCTGGCCATACGGCCTGCCATTAAGTAAAATGGCCTGCCATCCAGCCTTGGCAAACGGGCATAACAAACGGCTTGCCTGGCCATACGGCCTACCAGCCGTATGCAAGCAAATTTCAAGTCTATTTAAGGAGCTTTTTTTCATCCATTTTTACACACACTTCAATTCACTTCTCTCTCTCATTCTACAATATTAGTCATACTTTCAAGGTCTTGGACTCCGTGCGGGAAACCTAGTACTCGAAGAAGAACGTCAAAGATTGTATTGGGAGCGGTCTGGAGTTTGAAGTTGTCACTTTTGCATTCGGAACTCGTTTAGTCTATTGGTAGTTCTATCCTTTGTCTCTATATAATGTCTTTCATTATTATGCTTTGTGATATTGTTGCCATGATTAGCGAGTAGTTATCTTTAGTGTATGCTATGATGTAGTCAGTTATAATGCCGAAATAATATTATGGTTTGTGTATGTTATCAAGACGCTTTCAGATTATGCTTTAAACTCAATCACTTTTCCAACTAATAGAACGTAGTTATCGGCTTTGTTATTGGGAATTCGCGAACCCCGATTCAGAGTACACTATCTGTGTCACCCCTTGGTAAGAGAAGTCTATCAGATACAACATAAGTTTGACTGAGGCACACCGGTTGTAGTAAATCCACCGAGCCTTGGATTCCGACTGAGGACTCTTTCGTAGTGAAACATCTAACTAGACCCATAGTAGATTGTCGGTCCTAAACCATGCTAGTGTAGTCACCAAGCATATAAACTTCGTACGTGCACGCTGAAGCACAACGGTTGTTGTAAGCTGTACCTCTGCTAAGTAAGGCCATGGAACCTGGTCAGTGCTGACTAGTACACTTCACCATAACGTGATCTCAAGCATTGCAGCCCGCTTGAGGAATTTTCAGTTAATTAAGGAACTGTTTGTTTATACACATAAAGGATTGGACCGTTAGGATAACCGAACGTGTTCATGGAAGTCAAACCAGACTTGGCCATGGTGTTCTTTATGGTTGAACTCTTTTCAAGGGCCTAACTATCTTTTTAAACCCAATCATTAACGAAAGCATCGGAATACATCACGTCTCTCGGATACGGTATACCCTGTATTCTATTATTCTTAAGAAAGTTTAGACCTTTGTGGAATGTTAATACGTCACCTAACCGAGTCGCTCAATTGAATGAGCCTTCTGAACGTGTATGCCTGTAGTCAGACTGCACGGGCGTCGGGGGTAAGGGACGTTGCTGTCTATTCAGAATCTTCAGACCTAACGCATTACCAAGTGACATGTCTTATGACAGGGGTGTTTAGGACCAGTGTAATGAATACAAGGTCACTACCTATTCATGAGCCAACATTTCATAATCTCGGCAAAGTAACAGACGAAACCATAGTGTGCACTTTCTTTAACTTTATCTGAATTACAAATTTTATCGTATTTACTTTATTTTACCCTATAAACTAGAAAACCCAAAATTAGGTAATAAAACACTACTCCTTCACTTTTGGATTATCTTAAGCTTGATATATAGGTTCGATTCTACTGATATCTTAAAAATTCGACCCTCGGTCATACTTCCCTTACTCACCATAATAAGGAGTAGTATGATTTAGGCTCCGCTAAATATAAATTTAAAACTATTGCTTCCCCTCTTGATAGCTGACTCTGACACCTTTCGGCCGAACGACACCGCATAAATAAAATAATGCATTTCGGTCACATCATACCTACTCGGAGTTGGATGGATAGAATAAGGCTAGACATGAGGGAGCTTTTGCTAACCAAGGACATGACTTCTGATAGGGATGTGTGGAGGGCTAGTATAAGAATAGTTGAGTATGGTTTATTTCTACTACAATTTTTATTATTAGTGATGTAAGTAACTAGAGGGGGGTGAATATTTACTTAATACATTTTTAAAACTTTTTCGATAATTAACAAGATTTAATCAACCTTGATCAAATTAATCAACTCAAACTCAATGTGCGTAGTGTTTATGTTTGAAGTAATGCGGAAGGTAAGTAAAGAACATAAACTTAAGAATTTATAGTGGTTCAGGTGGATGTTAACAAATATACCTTAATCCACTCCCCGATTCACTAATCGGGAGTTTGCTTCACTAAGCCTTTTTACTAAATCCGGTGGAGATCTGATTTACAAATCTTGTACTCCTTGTAGACAACACATCTAATCTTTCTATCCCTTCGAAGATTACTTCTAACTTAGATCAACTTGTCTTCACCTTTGACAAGTATTGATTCCCAATGGAATTAATTAACCTCCTAGTTCCTTTTAAGGAAGATGATCCCTAAGCTACCTTTTGCTTCTATTACAAAGTACAAGATTCACTCTTCTAGTAATGATATTCCTTAGACAATTCAAAGAATAATATCATACTAAGTAAACTCACAAAGATAGTAATTTGAAAGTAAGTTTACATCAATTCTACAATCTATGAGATTATTGAATATCTCTCTTGCCAATCACAAACATATATGAATGTAGGTCTTGTGATTCTTCTGATATATTTTTATTTGAAACTTGCAAGAGAGTCTCCATTTGAATCTCTCTAAGTCTTGCTATTTATAGTAAGATATGAAAATATAACCGTTGCCACGGCTCAGCCCATGGTCGACCGTGGGTCGATCGCACGCCATTAGGTCATTTTCACCTAGCCGTTGTATGGCCATTTGAAACCATTTAAACCTGATTCTTTTGGCCTCTTTACTTCTTTTAGTACCTGCAAAAGATACCCAACATCCTATACAAGTACTATATTTAATGACCGTAGTTCATATCGATTATAAACGATTCATAATAGTTGATTACATCGCGAGGTTCTGACCTCTATATGATACATTTTACAAACATTGTATTCGTTTTTAAAAGACAAACTTTCTTAACATCGAGAGTTGACAAGAATGCATACCATTTCATAATATATCCAAACTATCAATGACTTAATAATAATCTTGTTGAACTTAACAACTCGAATGCAACGTTGTTTGAAATATGTCATGAATAACTCCAAATAATATCTATAAAATGAGCAAATGCACAGCGGAAGATTTCTTATATACCTGAGAATAAACATGCTTTAAAGTGTCAACCAAAAGGTTGGTGAGTTCATAGGTTTATCATAAGCAATAAAATTCATCATTTTGATAGACCACAAGATTTAAATACAGTACACCTATCTCGTGTACAAAATCATTTTTCATAATGCTTAGCAGAGTAGGTTCGTAACCTTTTCTCCCCCGTAGGTTGCCTCGCGATTTTTAATAACCGTACACATATCTCGTGCACAAAAATAACATACACATAACCCGTGTATAAAATCATTCTCTCGATACATAACATTCAATTTTCATTCATTTCTTGGATTGGTAACCGACCTTAACATATAATGCGCATCAATAATATCCCCAAAAACAGAACACCTTGTCTGTATAATATATAAACTTCGAAGTACTAAACACCACGCCCACTAGCTCTTCCGTCTAGTGAACATTCTGGGTGGGGGTGTTAAACCTGGTAGCTACCTTTAGGATTCGTGTGAATTAGGGTCATACCCGATTCTAATTCTTAGGTTACCAAGCAATAATAATCAGGGAAAAATATTCACAACAATTAGTGGCAATTATCACGTCCAACTAATTCAATAATAATCCACAGAACTTCTGTCTGCATAATAATTCATTCGAGGAATGTTTTGCTAGTGTCTATCTCGTCAAACATTTATAAAAGCATTTCATGTATTCGCAGTTCAAAAATATATTTCAAAAGCATTTAATAAAGCAGTTGTAAAAACAGCGCATGTATTCTCAGTCCCAAAAATGTAAAGAGTAAAAGGGAATTAAATGAACTCACTATACGATATTGTAGTAAATATATGCATACAACGAAACTGAACAATGCAGGGTTGACCTCGGACTCGCGAACCTATATCAAGTATATATATTAACACATTGTAATATTGATCAACTAAGTTTATATATATATATATATATATATATATATATATATATATATATATATATATATATATATATATATATATATATATATATATATATATATATATATATATATATATATATATATCCTTATGTATAATTATATTAATCCTTATAATTTATTATAATACTTATATGATATATATACTTCAGTTAATGCTATATTAATATAAATAATATTATATTAGTTCATATATAAAAAAATCTAATATTAGTATGCTTATGATATATGTAATAAATATATATTTTTATATAAATATCTTTTGTTCGTAAAAATTAATAATTATAATGATAATAAAATAATGATAATAATAATAATAAAAATGATAAAAATAATAATAATAATAATAATAATAATAATAATAATAATAATAATAATAATAATAATAATAATGATTATAATTTTAATAAAAATGATAGTTTTAATAATAATGATACTTTTAATAATAATACTACTATTAATAATAATAACTAGATAATCATAATAATAAATAATGGTAATAGTAATACTACCTCAAAGAAGTTTCCCTTAAAAAAATACCCAAGTCCGGGTTTGAACCCGCGACGTCCCTCTAAGCCGATAACATCCTTAACCATTACTCCGTATCAGTTTTTCTATTTTTATTATTAAGATTTTAATATCTTTTAACTTAGTTTTCTGTTATGAATCATCATCATACCCATTATTATCACGTCATCATTTATATAACCGAACATCATCATCATAATCTTTCTCTTATGATATCATCATTATCAATATCAAACCCGTATTCATCATCATCATATGCATCTAATTATCTTGATTAGTCATCCTAATCGATAAGATATCATCTACTATATCATACGAACTCATCATCATCATTATCTATGCGTATATAATAAATCATCATCTTACTATTATTACCTCATCATTATCTTACAAATACAGTAATAATCACTTTAATTATTAAGTTCACGGATCAAAATTCAATCATTATAATATAAATGTATAACTGTGTGATAATATTAGCCGTCGTCTTTCGCGGACTAAATTTCATACTCCGATGTCAAACAGTGGCGGATAAAAGTCTTCGGAAAAATTCCAAATTTTTAGATTAACTATATTTATTTATTTTGGTCATTATGGTATAAAATTTGATCCTTAATTTGTTAAATAAAAATTACATCAACTGTCCCTCTCAATACTGGGTAAAATATAAAAAAATGTTAAAATTTAACAAATAGTTCCTAAATACATTTTTAGTAAGTCTAAAATTTATAGAACTCATTTTCGTATCACCGATTATTTAAAATTACATAAGTTTGAATTTAATTTGCTTAGTATCAATCGAAACATCAAACGAGTATTTCAATCATTTAATATTTATTTTTAATATACTTTATATATATACATACACACATATCTATTTACAATTAATTGTTCGTGAATCGTCGAGAGCAGTCGAAGGTCAATTGAATTCATGTAAACTGTTCCACAAATTTTGAGACTCAATTAAATAGACTTTGCTTATCGTGTCGAAATCATATAAAGATTAAGTTTAAATTTGGTCGGAAATTTCCGGGTCGTCACAGTACCTACCAGTTAAACAAATTTCGTCCCCGAAATTTGATCGAGGTCGTCATGGGTAACAATAAGAATGTTTTCATGACGTATATGAGTTGTAAAATAGAGTTTTATCATCATCGAGTAATATAGACAAAAAAAATTTTCGATTTTGTGAGGAGTACGAGTGAAGTTATCACAAAAGTGTGGAATGAATAAATGTAGATTCGTCATATCTTTTGACGTAGATAGGATTGATTTTCTGAGTTCAAGGGATTTAGAGAAAATCTTCTTAATAAGATTTGATTCTTCGGTAATTAAGGAAATTAGAATCCTCTTTGGTTAAATGCGATGATCTGTCTCGATTGCTCTGTCTGATATTTCACTATAAATTCACCCTCTTCATTTCCTTTATATTTTGGAGTTCCATTTATTTGGTTTTCTCTTCCCGACTTTAAATCAAACGAATAATGGTCCAGAATTCGTAGGTGCGAAGTTCTGAATGAACATAACTAACGTTCTAATAGAGAGATTGTAATAGCACGATCTTGATTGGTTAAATTACCAGAATTCAAGAGAAAAGATAGAACTATCAAGAAGTTATGTTCTTGATATGTTTATATATTAGATAGAATGTAAGAGTCGTGTAACATGGCACATGATGACGTTATGGTCTGTGAATCATCATTTTTCATTAGAAACTCAGCATGACTTACTGTAATATAATCACGTTGATCAAGTGTCATTATATTATACTAACTCATGCATCAATTTCCAATACTACTTCAATAACATTCATATTTTAAATTCGAATTTTCAGAATTTAGAAACTAAAACAGTTTCCTTTATGATGTAATACTGATAGCGTGAAGAGATAAATGATGTCGGACAAGAGTATTTATGAAGATATCTTCAGAAATATCAAAGATATTTATGATGATATTTTGAAATTTCTAAGTTCGAAAGTTGATGAAGAAAAATTTTCCGCAAGATTTTAACATGACTTCGGAGCAAGATATTCTCTAAAGATTTTATTGGATCCAGAATTACCTAAATTCTTTGAATATATGGTTTTTAATGAACAAATATAATGGTTTTTTTCAGAGAGACTTAAGTCAATGATGAATGAAGTTACTGGTAAGTTTACTGCTAATGTGGTGGAATATAAATGGGACTCCGGTAACAATGACGAAGGTCGAACTTATATACCAAAGTTATAATAGAGTTTATTCTAATGAAAGGTCGAAATTGATTTGCTGAAGCTGTGACAAAATTGGCTAATTTGAAAAAAAAATTGCAACGTTATTTTCGGTAATAACAATGCCAAAGGAGCTAGCACAGATACGTGTTAACGTTTACTTAGGTTCCGAGTGTTTTTCAGGTGTATAACTATATGCATCAATCTTTTCTTCCGTAGATGAAATGCGGTTGATTCATCCTCTCGATTGAGGTATTTTCAAGATTCATGAAAGGTTTGAACGCAGATTATAATCGTCAAGATACAAATGAGGTTTAAGATGAAATTAAGTGGCAAACTTGAAGAAAGGTTTAGTTTCATATGTTATAATCAATATTTTAATTCATTTTAATTGTCCAATGTCATTAGTCCATAGTTAGGAGTCCACAATTAGTAGTTCAACAATTCATATATAGTTTAATATATAATATTCGAATTAATTAATACATGTCGTGACCCGTTATATACATGTCTCAGACTCGATCATAACTCAAAGTATATATATTATTATAGAATTAACCTCAACCATGTGTAGCTAACTCGATCATTACTGCATATAGAGTGTCTATGGTTATTCCAAATAATATATATATATATGCGTCGATATGATATGTCAAAACCTTGTATACGTGTCCCGATATTTAAAGTGCGTAAAATAAATAACAGAAATTAGATGACGATAAATGAAACTGCGAGAATTAAAATTGTGATAATTAAATTGCGATAAATAAATTGCGATAAATAAATGTAATAAGGGATTAACAGTTAGCTAGGAACAGTTAGCGTGGATTCTTTTCAAAATTCTTCTCATAATTAAATTGTTTGTTTCTAACAAATTTTATTTTTTGTCCAATGTTTTCTTCATTATGCTACTTGTTGGATTCTGATAGGTCAAAATCCAAATATGAAATTGAATGAAAATGATTATTCTGCGGTGAACGGATACGTATATTTGTGGGTGTAAGTAGGATAGAAAATGACTGTTGAATCAGATTCGAAGAATGTACAGTGTAACTTATTAATGTGAAATCTAAATATTTCTCGGGTATTACCAACCCATTAAAATATTTTCACCATTAATCGTTTGTACAAAAGAATTTTTAATAACAATCTTTATGAAAATATACTTACATATATATTCTCTTCAGATGTAATCATGGATTTAATGAGTCAATATGATATTAAACTCATTTGATTTACCGTTAGAACAAGAATATATAATAACTAAAACATTAGAGATTACATAATCGCCATGAAGAACGAAGATAAATGATGTAGAACGATTCGTAGAACGATGATTATGCTCGAGGTACATAATGAGATGTTGAGGCGTGGGATGTTACTGAAGCTGGTAAGTTTTGCACCATATTCTCCAAATTGATTACTCGAGCATGAAGCTCGTTGACTTCTTCCATTACTCCAGTATGATTGTCGGTCGGAACGAGCGGATGAATAAGGTTTAGAATTCTTGATAGAATATAATCGTAACGAGATACTCTGGATATGAGAGAGAAAATTATGTCTCGAACAGGTTCGCAAGTAAGCGCTTCAGGTTCATCGTCAAGAGGTGAATTTGGTTAGTGGAAGGGATCGCCTTCTTCGCGTTTCCATTGATTAAGTCGACCACAAACCTATCAGATGAATTGGTGATGACTGATTGGTTGATCCATTCTGGTTACACTGCTTTCAGAGCTCGAGTGTGTTTCATATCGGAATAGCTGTTGGAATCCGAGGAACTTGAATTAGTGACGAGTTCCATTTCGTTCGATTGAATGAAGGATTTTTCGATATGAAATGATTTTCGAATATTAGATGATATTTTAATTATATAGAATATATATATATATATATATATATATATATATATATATATATATATATATATATATATAGAACTAAAAATTTTGTAGACTACAGAGAAATTTACGGCATATGTCAGGCAGTCTACAGTACCAGATACGCTAAGATATGGATTAGCATATACGCTAAGATATAAATTTTTTCTATACACTATTCATGCAATCAATGCAATAAGATGTGTCTAGACTAAGAATGATAAGCAGATAAATTCCTAAGGATGATAAGCAGATGATTTCCGACTAGAAATGATAAGCAAAACTTTTGACATGCAGACACGGTCGAAGTCCAGACTCATTAATGCATCCTAACAACTACTAGTTAGACACACTAATGCAAGACCTGGTTTGCTAAGACCACCGCTCTGATACCAACTTTAATGACCCGTTCATATCGATTATAAACGATTTGTAATAGTTGATTACATCGCGAGGTTCTGACCTCTATATGATACATTTTACAAACATTGCATTCGTTTTTAAAAGACAAACTTTCTTTACATCGAGAGTTGACAGGCATGCATACCATTTCATAATATATCCAAACTATCAATGACTTAATAATAATCTTATTGAACTCAACGACTCGAAAACAACGTCTTTTGAAATATGTCATGAATGACTCCAAGTAATATCTCTAAAATGAGCAAATGCACAGCGGAAGATTTCTTTCATACCTGAGAATAAACATGCTTTAAAGTGTCAACCAAAACATTGGTGAGTTCATAGGTTTATCAGAAGCAATAAAATTCATCATTTTGATAGACCATAAGATTTAAATACAGTACACCTATCTCGTGTACAAAACCATTTTTCATAATGCTTAGCAGAGTAGGTTCGTATCCTTTTCTCCCCCATAGGTTGCCTCGCGATTTTTAATAACCGTACACATATCTCGTGCACAAAAATAACATACACATAACCTGTGTATAAAATCATTCTCTCGATACATAACATTCAATTTTCATTCATTTCTTGGCTTGGTAACCGACCTTAACATATAATGTGCATCAATAATATCCCCAAAAACAGAACATCTCGTATGTATAATATACAAACTTCGAAGTACTAAACACCATGCCCACTAGCTCTTCCGTCTAGTGAACATTCTGGGTGGGGGTGTTAAACCCGGTAGCTACCTTTAGGATTCATGTGAATTAGGGCCATACCCGATTCTAATTCTTAGGTTACCAAGCAATAATAATCAGGGGAAAAATATTCACAATAATTAATGGCAATTATCACGTCCAACTAATTCAATAATAATCCACAGAACTCCTGTGTGCATAATAATTCATTCGAGGAATGTTTTGCTTGTGTCTATCTCATCAAACATTTATAAAAGCATTTCATGTATTCGCAGTTCAAAAATATATTTCAAAAGCATTTAATAAAGCAGTTGTAAAAACAGCGCATGTATTCTCAGTCCCAAAAATGTAAAGAGTAAAAGGGAATCAAATGAACTCACTATACGATATTTTGTAGTAAACATATGCATACGACGGAACTGAACAATGCAGGGTTGGCCTCGGACACTCGAGCCTATATCAAGTATATATATTAACACATTGTAATATTGATCAACTAAGTTTATATATATTTTATAATATATATATATATATACATTTATATACATATATATATATATATATATATATATATATATATATATATATATATATATATATATATATATATATATATATATATATATATATATATGATATTGCTCAATAACATCATATATATCTATCGCAATATCGTGTAAAAATGCTCTAGAATCAAGGATAATGAAGGCGTTTCTATAAGTAATAGGCCAAGATGTGCAAATTTGTATCGGAGAGTGATTTATAAAGAGTTTTGATGATCTATGACCTTGGTTGATCCCGATACAAGTTAAGGTCTAATTTATGCTCTAAAATGGTAAAACAAGGCATCAAAGGTGTTAGGCTTCGTCCAAATGAAAGAAGATTGAAAAGAAAACGAAACAGCAATTTTCGTTACATTGGGACGCCGTCCAAGACTTTGGGACGCCGTCCAGCCTTTTAATGTGGGACGCCGTCCAAGTCTTTGGGACGCCGTCCAGCTCTTAAGAACGGGACGCCGTCCAGACTTTAGGACGCCGTCCTGTAGTAGGTTTTCAGCTACTTTTACCTTTTGACCTACTTTCTCCACTTTAAAACCTACTGATTGAGGGACTGTTTTATCATATACGAAACCAGAGGTTACTGAGACGATTTTGGGAGCAAATTTGGTGAACTTCAAGCTCTTGAAAGAGGATCAACATCAAGTCTTCAAAGATCAAAACCTTCTCCATCCAAGATTCATTCTCTATTAGGTTGTTTTCTTGTCCTCCAACAATGAAATCTACTTATCAGTTGATTGTTATTTTGTTTGTAATTATGATTGTTGGCTAAACTCTAAAATGTTCATCTAGATAAATAACTGAGATGTTGAATGTTTACTTTTGATTGATTGTTATTATGCACGATAGTTTGATGTTTGAATACAAGAACCATTCTTGTTAAAGCTTAATCCTTTCGATTTAACTAGTTGATATGTTCATTTGATTAAGAAACATCATCTTGTTAAATTAATTATTGATTTACATCTAGTGACATGTGTTTATCCATCTTTTACCAAAAGGGAGAAGTTGAGTTCAAATGGTTAGTTTATATAGGGATGTAAGAACGACTCTTGTAGATACTTTCAGATAGCCTAATTGATATGTGTAGTTATATAGGTGAACGATCAATTCTCTAGATATTGTTATACATATTTTCATTACTCGATTCCATATAACTAATAGGTGTTAGTAATTTGCCTTATCTAGTGACGTTTATAGGGATCTTATTACCACACTAAATTGATTACTTGGGTTGGGTGAATTGAGCATTTAACCGGACCAAGGGAATGAACTAGGCTAAATCATAAGTTGACATAGGAGTGGATCATGATCAACAGACCATTGACTTGATCATTTTTCAAGTCTTTAGACTAGTTGAATTAGTTGATTACAAATAGGAGGTCTTAGATGACAAGAACATCACTTGCGTCTTGTAATCCCGTTTGAGTGTTTACTCAAGACTACTCTTGGTGAACCGATCAATTAGTTCTCGTGCATAACCAATCAATCCGGTCTTAATCTTAAATAACATTCAACATCGAGGGTAAAAAGTCTAGATGAGCATTTTTCCTTAAATTGATATCAAATCTATCTTACTTACTTTCTTTGCACTTATTTTCATCTTATAAACTTAAAAGACCAAAAATATTGTTTTTACATTTAACCTTCTCTGATTTGGCTAAATCGTTAAATAGCCACCAAAACATAAAACTTGTACCTTTAAGCTTCATTTACTTAGTTAATCATAATATAGTTTATAATTCTAGTTTGACTAATACAACTGTCCTTGGAACGATACACGGAACTAAACCAGTTACTATACTACTACACGATCGGGTACACTGCCCGTTAGTGTGTAGCAATCTCTAATCGGTATTTTTCCATATTATTTTATACAACAATTCATACACCACTTTTCGCATATATATATATATATATATATATATATATATATATATATATATATATATGTATATATATATGTATATATATATATGTATATCCTTATGTATAATTATATTAATCCTTATAATTTGTATTTTATATATATATATATATATATATATATATATATATATATATATATATATATATATATTAATATCCTTATGTATAATTATATTAATCCTTATAATTTGTTATAATACTTATATGATATATATACTTCAGTTAATTTATATTAGTTAATATATAAAAAAAATCTAATATTAGTATGCTTATGATATATGTAATAAATATATTTTTATATAAATATCTTTTGTTCGTAAAAATTAATAATTATAATGATAATAAAAATGATAAAAATGATAAAAATAATAATAATAATAATAATAATAATAATAATAATAATAATAATAATAATAATAATAATAATAATAATAATAATAATAATAATAATAATAATAATGATATTAATAATGATTATAATTTTAATAAAAATGATAGTTTTAATAATAATGATACTTTTAATAATAATACTACTATTAATAATAATAACTAGATAATCATAATAATAAATAATGGTAATAGTAATACTACCTCAAAGAAATATCCCTTAAAAAAATACCCAAGTAGGGGTTTGAACCCGCGACGTCCCGCTAAGCCGATAACATCCTTAACCATTACTCCGTATCAGCTTTTCTATTTTTATTATTAAGATTTTAATATCTTTTAACTTAGTTTTCTATTTTGAATCATCATCATACCCATTATTATCACGTCATCATTTATATAACCGAACATCATCATCATCATCTTTCTCATATGATATCATCATTATCAATATCAAACCCGTATTCATCATCATCATATGCATCTAATTATCTTCATTAGTCATCCTAATCGATAACATATCATCTACTATATCATACGAACTCATCATCATCATTATCTATGCGTATATCATAAATCATAATCTTACTATTATTACCTCATCATTATCTTAATCTTAACTTTATCAGTATCATCACACTAAACATCTTCATCATTATCATTATCATCATCCCATATCGTCAATTCCCCCCTTACAACAATAAACCCTAGTATCGCCTAACAAATTCAAACGAATTCGAAGTAGCAGCCCAAATAAATGGCGGCCCGATTACACCCATAGGAACACGGCCCAAGTGAGTTCATCCAAGCCCAACTAGAAGTCCAACTGTTAGAAGATAGGTTCAACGAGCTATATCTTGGACTTTGGTTTGGGATGGTTTCGAACAGAATGATAGACACAAGAGCAATGTAGCATCGTTCCATTTATCGTTATGATTCATCGTCTTCAACACCTCCTTTGTTCATAATCTTCTTCTTCTTCTTCGTTTATCTTAAATCATCATGTTTGTCACATCGTCATCTTCTAACCGTATTCATTCTAAGTATTATAAACGGTTACCATCATTATTCCCGTTCCTCATAATTCCATAACAGGAACAATTGGTCGGCCCAATTCAAAAAGGAATGGCAGTCCAAATGATTAATATGGTTCACGGCCCAAAAAAAATATGGTGATTGGAAACTTACTTGATTTCTTGGATACCAGTATGTTACACCTTCACGTCATTTTCCATGATTTGTATCATCACACTAGATGTCCCCTTCCCCATTTTGTAATAATGCTAAAGTATACAGTTATACGAGTACTAGACAGAAATAATCAATGATTCAATAAAAAAGTAATCACCTTCTTACTTTATCACATGGATATAAGCTAGCAAAGGGAAAAGGACAAGAATCAAAATTAAAATATGTCTTGGTGGGAAATTAAAATAAATTTCGGTGGAGTGTGGGGTTGATCAAGAATAATACCGACAGAATATATGTATCTTTCATCCTCAAGTCAAAGTTACAAAAAAATATATTGGAAACGTCCCTTTTCTTCAGCAGTAATCGAACATATGGTGTTGTTTTGGTCGTGGGTTTCTAAGAGATAAAGTTGGCGGAGCACAGCAGTTCAGCTGCCATAGCAGGCGGCGGTGGTAGTGATTAATTGGTGATGCCGGTGGTGATCATGAGGTGGTGGTGATGGAGAAAGAAGGTGTGGCTGTTTGTGATTAGTTCGCTTGAGAAGATAGGTTGGTTTAAACAGAAAAGTAATCGAGTATGTGGGTGTTTTGGTTTAGTTGTGATTTGAAAACAGAAACAGGAATAAGCAAAAACTTACACATTAAAACGGTATCCTTTGAGTAACGAGTAGCAGTTTGTGATCCTTGGTGTGTTTCAATGGGTGTGGGTGTTTTGTTTTGAGTTGAATTACGGATGAAGTAGAAGATGGTGTTCGATAAATAGAAAGTAAGAACATAAAAATAAAATGCATGTGGTGTCGTGGGTTTAAAGGTTGTCTTCGGCGAGGGTGAATGTGATGGTGGGTTCTCGAAGCAAGAACAAGAAATTGGAAGGTGGTGGTCGATGTGGTTGTGTATGGTGTAAGGTGGTAGGTTAAGTGAGAGACTTTTGGTGGCGGTTTTAGTTCCGGTTAAGGTGGTGAGTGATGATTGTAATCAAGTAATTAATCGAGTTTTGGTGAAGATGATTTGTGTACCCTCTCAAACTCTTGATATACATATATATAATATGTTAAATAATAATAATAATAATAATAATAATAATAATAATAATAATAATAATAATAATAATACTAATAATAATAATACTAATAATAATAATACTAATAATAATAATATAATAATAATAATAATAATAATAATAATAATAATAATAATAATAATAATAATAATATATAAAATTCACATGTGGTGAAATGGAGACATAGATAGACAGATGGATTGGATTCGGTAGGTGGTGGATGACAATAATATGCATCAAATATATGTATACTTACAAATACAGTAATAATCACTTTAATTATTAAGTTCATGGATCAAAACTCAATCAATATAATATAAATGTATAACTGTGTGATAATATTAGCCGTCGTCTTTCGCGGACTAAATTTCGTACTCCGATGTCAAACAGTGGCGGATAAAAGTCTTCGGAAAAATCCCAAATTTTTAGATTAACTATATTTATTTATTTTGTTCATTATGGTATAAAATTCGATCCTTAATTTGTTAAATAAAAATTACATCAACTGTCCCTCTCAATACTGGGTAAAATATAAAAAAATGTTAAAACTTAACAAATAGTTCCTAAATACATTTTTAGTAAGTCTAAAATTTATAGAACTCATTTTCGTATCACCGATTATTTAAAATTACATAAGTTTGAATTTAATTTGGTTAGTATCAATCGAAACATCAAACGAGTATTTCAATCATTTAATATTTATTTTTAATATACTTTATTTATATATACATACACACATATCTATTTACAATTAATTGTTCGTGAATCGTCGAGAAAAGTCGAAGGTCAATTGAATTCATGTAAACTGTTCCACAAATTTTGAGACTCAATTAAATAGACTTTGCTTATCGTGTTGAAATCATATAAAGATTAAGTTTAAATTTGGTCGGAAATTTCCTGGTCGTCACACTATATGCATTAATTGCTTGATTCCTCTTGGATGTATTACCTTGATAGTGACTTGTCATAACCAAAGAGGCAAGTCTACTTTTCTTGGATACACTCCTTGATAATCATTTGAAGTAATCTCAGATTTTTCAAAACCATTTTTTTGTGTTTAACACACATGCTTATTGGCTAGTCATTTGTTTGTATTCAATACACATGTTTAAGTTCTATTGGCTAGTCAACATGTCATTAATTACATTATCGTAATCAATCACTAAGCATATTAATCTTTAAGCTTTCAAATAGATTAATTCATTCATTTTTAACACTTTCATGTATGCAGACGACGTCATTTTTGTAGGAGAATAGAGGGTCGAGTGTTATTAAATTACTTGAGAGTGTGAGAAGAGAGTTTTTTGGGGTGGGTCGGGCTCGTGTCAAAAAAATTGCTTGGGTAAAATGGAAAAATGTCTTAAATAATTATGGGAATGGGGGATTGAATATCGGGACTCTTAAAAGTAAAAATCTTGTGCTTTTGGGAAAATGGTGGTGGAGGTTTAAAACTGAAACCGAGTCTTTTTGGGTCAAAATAATCCGAAGTATTTATTGTTCGTGTGGCGGATTAATGAATGAGGGTGAATCATTTCACTCCTCTACGTCTACCTTGTGGGGAAAATTTTTTTAGCAGGTTCATCAATTGAAGATCTTCAAGTGGGTTTCAAACACTCGTTTTTCAAGACTTTAGGTGATGGTGGCTCGACTCTTTTTTGGCACGAACATTGGATTGGGGGTGATAAACTATGCAATCTTTTCCCTAGATTGTATAGATTAGAATCCTTATGTGATGCTAGTGTTAAAGATCGAGTCTCCAATTCAGCAGGCAATTTAGCTTTCAACTGGTCCTGGATTCGCATGCCTACAGGCAGAACGGAAGACGAATTATTCCTTCTTTGCAGGTTACTCGCATCAGCTCATATTTCCAGCGACAATCACGACAGATGGAGGTGGGAACTTGCGTCCAATGGGCTGTTCACTGTGAAAAAATTAGCAACCATTATCGACGACCTGCTGCTCAGGCCAAACAGTCCACAAGCTGCTACTATTCGCAATGCTCTTGTACCGAAAAAATTGTAATTTTTATTTGGAGGGCACAAAGGAAAAGGTTACCAGTGAAGTTAGAACTCGACAAAAGAGGCATCGATTTACATAGCGTACGATGCCCTCTTTGCGACGACGACCTTGAATCGGTAGATCATGCTTTAACTCATTGTAACAAAGTCGTGGAGGTTTGGATTCGTATCTTTAAATGGTGGGGATTAAACTTTCAAACAAATATGAATTTGATGGATATTATCAAAGACTCTAACCCGAGTTATGCAAACAATGACACTAGTTCGAGTAATGTTAAAGACGTATGGCAAGCAACAAAATGGATTAGTTTGTACCTTATTTGGAAAAATCGAAATAAAATGGTATTTCAAGGTAACTCTTGGAGTATCCCGATGGTTCTAAATGATATACAAATAAAATCCTTCGAGTGGATCAATTCAAGAGACAAGAGAAGAAACTTCGATTGGTTGATATGGTTAACAAATCCTTCTTTTTACATTAATAGTTAGTTAATCTTGTCAATTTCAGTTTCGGTTGTTTATGTTTCACGTTGTTGGCTTGTTTTTGTATTGCTTCGTTGGCTAGATTGTATTCTTAGTTTAGCATAGTTGCGCCCTTTGCAACTTGCGTGTCATTTTGTATTGTTGTCGAGTTGTTCTTTCTGTAATGTTTTCTTCGTGCTCTTTTAATAAAAGTTTAGTTGGCCTTTCAAAAAAAATATGATGATTATCCTTGCTTGTTTCTTCGCTGTGTCCGGTCTAAGAATAAACGCACAAAAATCAGTGTAATATGGTGTAGGGGTTCTTTCCTGTTTGGTCTCGCAGGCTGCACATTTGATCTATTGTTTAGATGCATCGATTCCATTCATCCATCTTGGCCTTCCCGTATGCAAAAACATGCATCGATCAAACAGTTGGGATCCGGTAATTGAAAAAGCTAAAAACGACTTGCTTCATGGAAAACGACTCTCATCTCAATGGGTAGAAGGCTTACACTTATAAAATCGGTCCTTGGCTCGGTTGGAACGTATTACATGTCTTTATTTAGAGTACCTCAGATAGTCATCAAAAAGTTGGAGTTGCTGCGAGGTTCTTTTTTTTGGGGGTGAGCAAGAAAATACTCGCAAGATTCACTGGGTAAATTGGAGGTTAATTTTAAATTTGCATGAACGTGGTGGTTTATTAGTGCCTAGTATGAACTCTTTTAACTTGGTTCTATTATACAAATAGAGGTGGAGATTTGTTACAAGTAAAGAATCGAGTTGGGCAAAGCTTATTATTGTTATCCATGGCCTAAAGTGTGGTCCTAATATCCCATGTTGCTTGTCGGCAATGTGATGACCCGGAAATTTCCGATCAAATTTAAACTTTAATCTTTATATGTTCCCGACACGATGAGCAAAATTATGTAATGTTGAGTCTCGAATGTTTTGAAAACTATATTCATATAATCAATTACCCTTTGACCATGCCTAGCGATTCACGAACAATTATATATACATATACATATGTGTGTTTATTAAATTGAGATATATTATATAAAACCTAGAACGGATTAGTGGATATGATTATAAGCTATGAGATCTATTTTATGAACCTGGAAATACTATCAAGGTATTGAATAGATAATACTTTACATGAATGTATTTGTTCGATGTAAGTTTATCGACGAGATTATAAGGTAATATCAAATGATTGAATTATCGGATACATTGAACTATGATTATGAGTCTCTGTTATAAGGTCCACTTTGAATTAGGAAACCCTTACTTTTTAACGTTATTCGGAATAAATGGTAAAGTGATTTACAAGTAAGAACAAAGTATCACTTATTGGGAGTTAGACAAAAGTTAGTGGAGAATCGAATTTTGTAATACTCGATTTATCATATAGAAGGAATAATTAGGATAAGATTCGTTGACTAGATAAACCCATTTGATATGTTATATTAAGATATATTATTTAGAAAGTTAAGAAAATTAAACTAAACATTTACGCATAAAAGAATGAAATCAAATTAAGTTTTAAAGCATAAATGTTATAGGATTTTCGATTTGGTAAGGGATCTTAAATTATATAATTAGTTTTGAAAGGATAACTAGTATGTTATTAGATAAATATTTTAAAAATATGTATAAGATTATAAATTTTAATTTAAATTAGTCATAAAACGTTTTGATATTAAACTAATATTAATAAATAGGCTTTGATAAATAACAAGATTATGAATTATAAAAGTAAATGACCAAAGCACTCAAAAGATTAAGTTACACTTTGAATGAGTTAGTTTTTAATTAATTTAAGTCTAGTTATTAATAAAGGTACGTGTCACAAAATGTTTAATTTTAAATAAAATATTTTGACAAACAACGAGACTTTAATTTATAGAAGGAAATGACCACAACACTCAATTTTATAAGTTATATTTTTATAAAGGTAATTTATTGTTGAGTAAGTCTAATTTTTTGTAAAAGGTACACGTCACGTAACGTAAAAGGCTAGTTTTCTAAACGAACGAAAGTGCGCCCGAAAAACCGAAAGTGGTACATGAGTCGTGAGACCACGACCGTGTCATTTTTGTAAAAATTATATTTTTACCATGAACGTAAATATAATATAATATTTAATTAATTCTAAAGATTAAATATATTAAATATTAAATAATATTAAATCTATATATATAAGTTAATTTTGACGATTCATATGCATGAATGTAAAGTTAGGCATTTTTTGGAAGATTCATGTATGCCACAAAGCGGTTGCCTTTTTTTTCTTCATCACTCCGAAATTTCGGAGTTAATGGGTCCCAGAAAACATTCTATATATCTCGAACACGTTTTGGTAAATTTCACAATTCATATATCCATTTATCTCCCTGATTACTCCGCAATATTTAATTAATTTAATATTTTATTTATTATTAAAGATTATTATTATTAATCTATTTATATTAATATTGGTAGTAATATTATTAGTATTATACATAAAATATTACGACGAGGTCATGAGCGGGTCATTTCAAGACAAGTTTTATGAGTAGGATGGGGCTAAGGAAATTATGGGTTATGACTATGGAGGTGATGGGTATGGTTCATGGGTATGCCCGTGAGGTCAATTTGGTAGTTATCATCTCCGTTGCGTCTACGTACCTTTCCTGCAATATTGAACCTCAATATTGATACGTGAGTGCTCATAATTTAATTTTTACATACTAATAGTGTATCCCTGACTAGTGCTCGAGAAAATAAAATTATGCATGCTTGTATATTTGATATTGCCCCTAGATAGGTTATGTTGAATCTTAAAGGTTGTTATACTAGGGATGAAATAAGGTATAAGATATGCATGTCATTGGAAAGCTAGCGAAAAATTAAGAACTTTTCATTTAGATAGCGAATGGATTCGATGAACGGTTAGAAAGTTATGAATTAAACAATTAATTTCGTAATTAAGATTGCTAATGGTAATTAGTGAACTAATTTTCTGGGTAATAAAAAGTGGTTATTTGGATTCTACTCGTCGAGTAGATGAATTTTCATATAAAGCACGTGTCGTTTCGTTGAACGGTTGTCAAGTTATGGACAGAAGAAGTTTTGTAAATGTTGATGAAATGTTGAAACGGAAACTGAAATTCTCGCTGATCTGCGTTGTTTCAGATTAAAACAAAAATACCACTGAATTCTTTGTTGTAAGGTCTAACAAACGACTCTGGCCGTTTGTCAATTCGAGTCTCGACGATTTTTCTAAAAATCGTCAAAGTTGACTGTTTGGTCACATTTTAAAATTCTAAAAAGAGTTGAAACTTTTTATTAAAAATGTCAGTTTTGTATCAGTGTCATGGTCGGCCTGATGTGTGTTTACTTTTGCCAAAAATCATGTTATATCTTTGTGGTAACGAGAATTTGAAGGCTTTGACCGTTTGTCAATCCGAGTTTCGAGGAATTTTCTAAAAATCTCCAAAGTAGGCTACTCGGTCACTTTTGTAAATTTATTAAAACTGAAAAATTAACTTTGAAACGCCGAAACCGCGTTGGCAACTACGAGTTGTCTAGGTTTAGTTTATTTCTGTAAAATTTATGCTTAATCTTTTTGGTAATGTGTAACTTTTATCTTTGGCCGTTTATCAATCGGAGTTCCGATAATTTTTCTAAAAATCGCTGAAGTGGCCGTTTAGTCATGTTTGACCGAAAAATCATTTTTGTATAAGTTATTGTATTTTTGCGTGCGACCTCGTTTTTACTTTAACCTTTGACTTTTGACCTAACTGAGCATGGGTAATATAACATGTTACTATACTGTTGAGTCAGACTCGAGCATTAGGATTGTGGTACACTTTGACTTGGCCTAAATTGTTAGACAAATATTGACCGTCATATAAATATATATAATTAATATAGGTTCGTGAATCCGAGGCCAACCTTACACTTGTTCAATGATGTTATATGTATTTTTACTACAAAATACAGTATGGTGAGTTTCATTTGCCTTTTTACCCTTTATATTTTTGGGCTGAGAATACATGCGAAATTTTTATAAATGTTTTACGAAATAGACACAAGTAATCGAAACTACATTATATGGTTGAATTATCGAAATCGAATATGCCCTTTTTATTAAGTCTGGTAATCTAAGAATTAGGGAACAGACACCCTAATTGACGCGAATCCTAAAGATAGATCTATCGGGCCCAACAAGCCCCATCCAAAGTACCGGATGTTTTAGTACTTCGAAATTTATATCATGTCCGAAGGAGGATCCCGGAATGATGGGGATATTCTTATATATGCATATTGTTAATGTCGGTTACCAGGTGTTCAATCCATATGAATGATATTTTTGTCTCTATGCATGGGACGTATATTTATGAGAAATGGAAATCTGAAATCTTGTGGTCTATTAAAATGATGGAAACGATTGTTTAAGTTAAACTAATGAACTCACCAACCTTTTGGTTGACACTTGAAAGCATGTTTATTCTCAGGTTTGAAAGAGATCTTCCGCTGTGCATTAGCTCATTTTAAAGATATTACTTGGAGTCATTCATGACATATTTCAAAAGACGTTGCATTCGAGTCGTTGAAGTTCATTAAAGATTATTATTAAGTAAATGACAGATTAGGTCATTTATAGTTTGGATATTATGAAATGGTATGCATACATGTCAACTTTCGATGTAATGAAAGATTGTCTTTTAAAAATGAATGCAATGTTTGTAAAATGTATCATTTAGAGGTCAAGTACCTCGCGATGTAATCATATGTTATTGTATTCGTCCCTATGGATTGGGTCGGGTCGTCTCATGTGGTATCAGAGCGGTGGTCTTAGCGAACCAGGTCTTGCATTAGTGTGTCTTACTGTTAGTTGTTAAGATGCATTAGTGAGTCTGGACTTCGACCGTGTCTGTATGTCAAAAGTTTTGCTTATCATTTTGTGTCGGAAATCATCTACTTATCATCCTTAGGAAATTATCTGCTTATCATCTTAAGTCTAGACGCGTTTTCCTGCATTTATTGCATAACAACGTATAAACGAAATTCACATCTTAGCATATCTACTAATTAATATCTTAGCGTATTTATTATTGTGAACTTTGACTAACATCTTTCAAAGATTCTCCGAAATCTATGGGATTTTGGTATTATATATACATATGTAAATTATGTATTGAGGAATACCAAATCTAAATTCTAAAATCTATTTTATACCAAAATTCTTTCTCTGATCATACGAGATGGATTCCGCATCTAGTTCGAACTCCTCAGATTTCGACAGCTATGTCGATATGGATTTCCATTCGAGCTCCGAAAATAGTGTGACCGGAATGGATCAACCAATCAGTCATCATCTATTCTGGATGAAATGGGGATGGGTTCGTAGCCTCCTCAATTATTGGAGACAAGAAGAAGGTGATCCTTTCCATCCACCAAATTGCCCTATTGGCGATGAACCTGAAGCACTTACCGGCGAACCTGCTCGTGAAACCATTTTCTCTCTCATTTCCAGAGTATCTCGTCACGATTATATATTACATCAAATTCTAAATTTTATTTACCCGCTTGTCCCAACCGACAATCATCCCGGTATACTAGCAGAAGTTAACGAACTTCGTGCTCGCGTGACAGCTTTAGAGCTTATGGTGCAAGGATTACAAACACCATCAGCAGCACCAGCAGCATAATCAGTACCGCCAGTAACATCAACATCGCAAACCTCAATACCCTAAGCACCAGCAGCATCACTGGCATCAACAGCACCACCATCATCAACAGAATCATTACCACCACCAACAATCACATCCGCATCACACACCTCAATATCCTAATCTGTATATCGGATATCAACGTCACGCGCACCAAAGATACCAAGGAGTACCAACAACAACAAATGATGAAGTATTGATTCATAACTTCATCGGAGAATCATCCTGCAGTGATTAGGTAATCTCTAAAGACTTAGAGATTATCTATTTCAGCCTTAACCTTAGATCAGATAAGTAGACAAAGATGATAGAGAGAAGAATCAAAACCCTGACAAAAATGGTGCGTAAAAGTTAGACCTGTTTTACCAACAGCTTCAACAGTACTCTTAGCCTCACCAACAGTGTTGTCAACATCGTTAGAATCGTCAGTACCTCTAACATCACAAGCCCCGCCAGTTCAAGAAATCACTGTGGAAACCATTACGAATTAATAACGAGTATATTGTAACAACGAGTTATGAAGTATTAACTCAGTTCCTCCGAAGAATTTATATGTATATCCTATATATATAAAATTTTTAACCATAATAAATCTTTCTGTACTAAGCTATTATGTATGGAATTTAACTATCCGGTTAATTCATATTACTAATATGCTATGATGTACATTCTTCGTTAACAATTTAATCATTGTTAACCACAATCTCTGCTTCAACTCAATTAATTTTATTTCATAATAAATCAAGTGTATCATTCAATAACATGTTTGATTATACACTTTCATCTTCGATATACCCGAAATTTACAGGAAAACAATATTCGTATCTTGCGAAGTTAGCAAGAGTTCTATGAGCATCAGCAGGATTCACTAAGGAAATACATATAAATATTGAAGCATTGATTACATTAGTGAAATACTCCGCAAAGATTATGTAATCTCTAATGTTTTAGAGAAAATTCATTTCTAATTCAATCCGAAAATCAAATGAGCTTAGTATGATATTAACTCATTGAATCTGTACTACATCTGAAGAAAATATACCCGCATATATTTTCATAAAGATTGTAATGAGAATTCTTGTTCAAAATATTATTTGTGAAATTTTTTAACGGGTAGGTAATACCCGAGAGATATATAAAATCACAATTAATATGTTACATTCTTCAATTCTGATTCAATAATCATCAACTAAACCAATATACATTCTTCTATAGAAATCAAAACAACCATACTCATTCGAACCTAATTACATATTCTGATTTTGGGAATTTCAGAATTCAACTCGAGATACAACCAAAATCATCACTCTTAGATCTTTACAATTTTCAAAGCTATACTTTGACTTCAAAACTGTGATAGGACATCACTTTTAATCGTAACACACAAGATGGATATGAAAAATCATTCGGGATTTAGGACGATTTCATCATTTGGATATTGACTATGACAATCTGCAATTAAATCCCTTCGAAATTCTAGAAGACACATCAAATAATAAACAATTGAGATGATGATCCAACCACACGTTACCCGAAATTTTGTACCTGAAAAACTCTCGAAACCAAAGTCATAATCTAACATGTACCTGCATCGAATTCTTCTATCAAAAACAACATTTAGATTCCTTTTCAAAGTAGTCAATTTTGTCACAGCTCCAGCAAGTCAACTTCGATTTTTCAGTCGGACCAGTCTTATTATAACCCTGTTAGATAAGTTGCCCTTTCGTCATTATTACAGGGGAACCTTTCATATTCCACCATATTACCACCAGCGTTTAATCATCTAAAACACGATTCTTCTGAACCCATCTCGAATTGATAACCAGTGATTCAGATATTATAGCATTAAATGCAGAGGAAACATAAACATGGTAGACGATCTAAATGGTCAAAAGTTTGATGATAAAAGATAGTAAGTTGGTAAAGCTCAGAAAAAGAAAAGATTTGGTACTGAAAAACGAATTGAGCAAAGTATGAAGGAAGCAGTGGACAAATCACAAGGACTAAATCTGCCTTCAAAGAATCCAAATGATTCAGTGCCTGCTGAACTCGTTAGCATACACCTTACTTCTTATTCTAAACCTTCACAGACATATATTCTTCATCATCATCTCACCTTAAATATTATAAGATATCTTCGTATCTTTCATTATACATATTCTCCATATTTCTGGAGATATTATCACAACGATTCTTATCTGAGATCATTTATCTCTCCGTAATACCTGCAACATAAAAGAAACTGTGTTAGTTTCTAAATTTTGAAAAATTCAAATATGAATGTTTTGAAGTAGTGTTGGGAACTGATGCATGGGTTAGTATAATATAATGACACTTGATCAACGTCATTATATTACGGTAATTCATGCTAAGTTTCTAATGGACGTGATGATTCACAGAATATACCGTCATCATGTACCATTTACACGACTCTTACATTCTACTTAATCTCTAAATTTATCAATAAAATATTTCTTGATGATTCGGTCTTTTTCGGGGTATTCTGGTAATTTAACAAATCAGGATTTACCATTGCCCTTTCCTTCTTAGAACAATTACTATATTCCTTCTGAAATCCATACATACGAATTCCGGACCATTACGAGAGCTATTTAATCGCAAGAAGAAGAAACGAAAGGACAAAGCTCCGAAATAGAAATTCGGGGTATAAACCGCAGCAAATGGAAGAGAGCATTAACTATGGATGACGATGACTATAGAAGACAGAAGCAGGGACATCGAAATATAAGGGAAGGTGTAAAATCTAACAACAACCGGAAATTACAACCCGTATATATCGATGCATATAGCAATGTAAAGACATGGGAGAACTAGAAACACTATAAACCCAAGAGTATAGTAAAAGTAAATAGATTCTTCTGGTGGCAGATTAAAAAGAAGAATGACAGATATGCAAGTTAAGAGGATATCAAGGATCAGGATAGGATGGAGCATATTAACGAATACTTTAAAGAAAGAATTGAGAAAGAAAGAATAGAAGGTGTGAGTTGTAAGGAAATGGAGAGGGTGGATTTATAGGAAAATTTTCGACAGAACAATCGAAGCAGATTATCGTGTTTGATCAAAGAAGATCTGAATCTCCTTAATTACCGAAGAATCAAATCTTATTATGAAGATTTCTTCTAAATTCCTTAAATTACGGAAAGCAATCTTGAACACGCCGCCGGTTAAGTCAAACCTGCATTTATTCATTTTTCACACTTTTGCGATAGCTTCACTTATACTCTTCGCATAATCAAATTGGGTTATCTATATCACTCGATGATGATAAAACTCTATGTATCAGTTTACATTCGTCATAATAACATTCTTACTGTTAGCCATGACGACCTCTATCAAATTTCGGGACGAAATTTCTTTTAACGGGTAGGTAATGTGATGACCCGGAAATTTCCGATCAAATTTAAACTTTAATCTTTATATGTTCCCGACACGATGAGCAAAATTATGTAATGTTGAGTCTCGAATGTTTTGAAAACTATATTCATATAATCAATTACCCTTTGACCATGCCTAGCGATTCACGAACAATTATATATACATATACATATGTGTGTTTATTAAATTGAGATATATTATATAAAACCTAGAACGGATTAGTGGATATGATTATAAGCTATGAGATCTATTTTATGAACCTGGAAATACTATCAAGGTATTGAATAGATAATACTTTACATGAATGTATTTGTTCGATGTAAGTTTATCGACGAGATTATAAGGTAATATCAAATGATTGAATTATCGGATACATTGAACTATGATTATGAGTCTCTGTTATAAGGTCCACTTTGAATTAGGAAACCCTTACTTTTTAACGTTATTCGGAATAAATGGTAAAGTGATTTACAAGTAAGAACAAAGTATCACTTATTGGGAGTTAGACAAAAGTTAGTGGAGAATCGAATTTTGTAATACTCGATTTATCATATAGAAGGAATAATTAGGATAAGATTCGTTGACTAGATAAACCCATTTGATATGTTATATTAAGATATATTATTTAGAAAGTTAAGAAAATTAAACTAAACATTTACGCATAAAAGAATGAAATCAAATTAAGTTTTAAAGCATAAATGTTATAGGATTTTCGATTTGGTAAGGGATCTTAAATTATATAATTAGTTTTGAAAGGATAACTAGTATGTTATTAGATAAATATTTTAAAAATATGTATAAGATTATAAATTTTAATTTAAATTAGTCATAAAACGTTTTGATATTAAACTAATATTAATAAATAGGCTTTGATAAATAACAAGATTATGAATTATAAAAGTAAATGACCAAAGCACTCAAAAGATTAAGTTACACTTTGAATGAGTTAGTTTTTAATTAATTTAAGTCTAGTTATTAATAAAGGTACGTGTCACAAAATGTTTAATTTTAAATAAAATATTTTGACAAACAACGAGACTTTAATTTATAGAAGGAAATGACCACAACACTCAATTTTATAAGTTATATTTTTATAAAGGTAATTTATTGTTGAGTAAGTCTAATTTTTTGTAAAAGGTACACGTCACGTAACGTAAAAGGCTAGTTTTCTAAACGAACGAAAGTGCGCCCGAAAAACCGAAAGTGGTACATGAGTCGTGAGACCACGACCGTGTCATTTTTGTAAAAATTATATTTTTACCATGAACGTAAATATAATATAATATTTAATTAATTCTAAAGATTAAATATATTAAATATTAAATAATATTAAATCTATATATATAAGTTAATTTTGACGATTCATATGCATGAATGTAAAGTTAGGCATTTTTTGGAAGATTCATGTATGCCACAAAGCGGTTGCCTTTTTTTTCTTCATCACTCCGAAATTTCGGAGTTAATGGGTCCCAGAAAACATTCTATATATCTCGAACACGTTTTGGTAAATTTCACAATTCATATATCCATTTATCTCCCTGATTACTCCGCAATATTTAATTAATTTAATATTTTATTTATTATTAAAGATTATTATTATTAATCTATTTATATTAATATTGGTAGTAATATTATTAGTATTATACATAAAATATTACGACGAGGTCATGAGCGGGTCATTTCAAGACAAGTTTTATGAGTAGGATGGGGCTAAGGAAATTATGGGTTATGACTATGGAGGTGATGGGTATGGTTCATGGGTATGCCCGTGAGGTCAATTTGGTAGTTATCATCTCCGTTGCGTCTACGTACCTTTCCTGCAATATTGAACCTCAATATTGATACGTGAGTGCTCATAATTTAATTTTTACATACTAATAGTGTATCCCTGACTAGTGCTCGAGAAAATAAAATTATGCATGCTTGTATATTTGATATTGCCCCTAGATAGGTTATGTTGAATCTTAAAGGTTGTTATACTAGGGATGAAATAAGGTATAAGATATGCATGTCATTGGAAAGCTAGCGAAAAATTAAGAACTTTTCATTTAGATAGCGAATGGATTCGATGAACGGTTAGAAAGTTATGAATTAAACAATTAATTTCGTAATTAAGATTGCTAATGGTAATTAGTGAACTAATTTTCTGGGTAATAAAAAGTGGTTATTTGGATTCTACTCGTCGAGTAGATGAATTTTCATATAAAGCACGTGTCGTTTCGTTGAACGGTTGTCAAGTTATGGACAGAAGAAGTTTTGTAAATGTTGATGAAATGTTGAAACGGAAACTGAAATTCTCGCTGATCTGCGTTGTTTCAGATTAAAACAAAAAAACCACTGAATTCTTTGTTGTAAGGTCTAACAAACGACTCTGGCCGTTTGTCAATTCGAGTCTCGACGATTTTTCTAAAAATCGTCAAAGTTGACTGTTTGGTCACATTTTAAAATTCTAAAAAGAGTTGAAACTTTTTATTAAAAATGTCAGTTTTGTATCAGTGTCATGGTCGGCCTGATGTGTGTTTACTTTTGCCAAAAATCATGTTATATCTTTGTGGTAACGAGAATTTGAAGGCTTTGACCGTTTGTCAATCCGAGTTTCGAGGAATTTTCTAAAAATCTCCAAAGTAGGCTACTCGGTCACTTTTGTAAATTTATTAAAACTGAAAAATTAACTTTGAAACGCCGAAACCGCGTTGGCAACTACGAGTTGTCTAGGTTTAGTTTATTTCTGTAAAATTTATGCTTAATCTTTTTGGTAATGTGTAACTTTTATCTTTGGCCGTTTATCAATCGGAGTTCCGATAATTTTTCTAAAAATCGCTGAAGTGGCCGTTTAGTCATGTTTGACCGAAAAATCATTTTTGTATAAGTTATTGTATTTTTGCGTGCGACCTCGTTTTTACTTTAACCTTTGACTTTTGACCTAACTGAGCATGGGTAATATAACATGTTACTATACTGTTGAGTCAGACTCGAGCATTAGGATTGTGGTACACTTTGACTTGGCCTAAATTGTTAGACAAATATTGACCGTCATATAAATATATATAATTAATATAGGTTCGTGAATCCGAGGCCAACCTTACACTTGTTCAATGATGTTATATGTATTTTTACTACAAAATACAGTATGGTGAGTTTCATTTGCCTTTTTACCCTTTATATTTTTGGGCTGAGAATACATGCGAAATTTTTATAAATGTTTTACGAAATAGACACAAGTAATCGAAACTACATTATATGGTTGAATTATCGAAATCGAATATGCCCTTTTTATTAAGTCTGGTAATCTAAGAATTAGGGAACAGACACCCTAATTGACGCGAATCCTAAAGATAGATCTATCGGGCCCAACAAGCCCCATCCAAAGTACCGGATGTTTTAGTACTTCGAAATTTATATCATGTCCGAAGGAGGATCCCGGAATGATGGGGATATTCTTATATATGCATATTGTTAATGTCGGTTACCAGGTGTTCAATCCATATGAATGATATTTTTGTCTCTATGCATGGGACGTATATTTATGAGAAATGGAAATCTGAAATCTTGTGGTCTATTAAAATGATGGAAACGATTGTTTAAGTTAAACTAATGAACTCACCAACCTTTTGGTTGACACTTGAAAGCATGTTTATTCTCAGGTTTGAAAGAGATCTTCCGCTGTGCATTAGCTCATTTTAAAGATATTACTTGGAGTCATTCATGACATATTTCAAAAGACGTTGCATTCGAGTCGTTGAAGTTCATTAAAGATTATTATTAAGTAAATGACAGATTAGGTCATTTATAGTTTGGATATTATGAAATGGTATGCATACATGTCAACTTTCGATGTAATGAAAGATTGTCTTTTAAAAATGAATGCAATGTTTGTAAAATGTATCATTTAGAGGTCAAGTACCTCGCGATGTAATCATATGTTATTGTATTCGTCCCTATGGATTGGGTCGGGTCGTCTCAGGCAACTGGAACATGGGCATCAATTAATTGATCTGTAGACGTGCTTCATGTGAATTCTTATATTGATGCCTCTATGCTTTGCCTTCGAATTGGGGACGGCGCTCAGGCGATACAAGAAATCAAAGACAAAGAGGAGAACTTACGGCCTTTATGCTACTACTACTGTGATGTGAGCGGTTCAAATTGGTTTGATATTTCCCAATCATCCTGGCCGGAACTTTTCATTTTTGTATGATCCTTGGATTAATGGTTCTTCTGTAGCTTCTCTTTTTCCTCATTTATTACTGCTTAATTCAAGTAAACATGATTCAGTCGCTTCCCGGTTCCGAAATGGCTCTTCGGTATTATTGGAGAAGAAACCCAAGATATGGGATTGAAGTAGCAAACTTGGAGGAGTTAAGTTCCATTCTTAGTAATGTTAGCTTATCTCCTTCTCTTGATCGATGGACATGGGATAATGACTTATTTTTTCGGTATCGAAAGCTCTTGGCATAATTGATGAGATCGACTCTGCTCCATTTGCAAGGCCTACTAATTGGTGAAAAATAATGTGACAACCCGTCCTAATCCATAAGGATGAATACAATAACATATGGTTACATTGCGAGGTATTTGACCTCTATATGATAAGTTTTACAAACATTGCATTCGCTTTTAAAAGACAACTTTCATTTCATCGAAAGTTGACAAGCATGCATACCATTTCTTAATATATCCAAACTATGAATGAATTAATAATAATCTTGTTGACTTCAACGACTCGAATGCAACGTCTTTTGAAATATGCCATGAATGACTCCAAGTAATATCTTTAAAATGAGGAAATGCACACCGAAAGATTTCTTTAATACCTGAGAATAAACATGCTTACAAGTGTCAACCAAAGGTTGGTGAGTTCATTATTTTATCATAAAAAATCATTTCCATTAATTTAATAGACCACAAGATTTTCATTTTCATTTCTCATAAACATCATCTCATATCAAGCATTTCGCACTGCATAGAGATAAAAATCATTCATATGGTGAACGCTTGATAACCGAACTAACAGGACGCATATAGAATATACCCATCATTCCGGGACTCTCATCGGATGTGATAAATCGAAGTACTAAAACATTTGTAACCCGAATGAAATAATATATATATATATATATATATATATATATATATATATATATATATATATATATATATATATATATATTTGTAATTTATAACAGAAAGCTTTAGTTAAGTTCTTCAAAACTCATAAACAATTTATCTCATAAAATGTTTTAATAATAAAGTTCTTTTTAAACAGAAAACATTTTGTACGTTTGAAACTAACTTAAATAAATATGATCATTTTGTTTTCCAAAACTAAATTTATTTAGGAATCATTTTGTTAAAAGGTTAAACTAATGGAAATCGTTATAACATAAGATGTTTTAGAAAAGTAAAATCGTATATAACTCATAACAGGTTTTGAAGTTTCTAAATTATCGTTTGCTGATGAAGCGTAAGATAAAGTCCGAAGGTTAGATAAACGTATGAAATTATTTTTATGAAAAGCAACATTTTTCTTAACTTGTAGATATCCATTTTCTAAGTTATCCATATATATATCCACAATTTCACTTTCACCCTAAATAATATTAAAGTTAACTAGTTAACACCTATATAGGAAATCGAACAGGAATCACCACTAACCCTTGTCTAGTTCCCGTTAATTGACACTTTTGTTCTTACACGCAAATCACTTTACTAATTATTCCGAATCCGTTAAAAAGAACAGGTTTCATAAATCGACGTGGACCTCACAACAGAGACCCGTAATCATATCTTAATATATGTAACATCCCGCATTTTTCCGTTAAAATATTTTAACGCCCGTCTTTTTCTTTTGTTGATATCTTTCGTACCTAGATTCGTATCCTCCGTTGGTTAACGTTCTTAATATTTTCGTTATTGGATTATAACATCTCCCGTTTACTCTCGTGTATTTCAAAATAATTCGTTTGGTTAACTCACGCACCCGCATCCGAACTCGAGGGACTAATTTCGTTAATTGATCAAAGATGTGACTAGTTGGACTAGTCAACATCCACCACCATTCATTTCATTCATCACCTCACATCTTTCTCTACTACTTCCATTTTAACTCTCAAACACCCATTTCAATAAATCATCATCCATTTTGAATCTAGCAAGCATCAACTAAAACAAACTACATATTTGGAATCCTTGCATCTTCCTCTTCAATTACATACCAACTTCATCTATTTTGAGTAACTTACTAAAAACACTAGATTTGGTGTTCTTGATAATTTTTACTTATAAAAGTGTTAGTTAGTGTCTATGGCTCAAGTCTAACATGAATATGTGTTTGGTTTGCTCGATTTGTTGTTTTGAGTAACTAGCTTGAATATGAAAAATGGACGTGCTTAATCTTGAATTTTGTATGATTAAATGTTGTTTAAATGTTAACGTTCATGTATTAAATGTGTTACTAGCATCATTAGCTTCAATTTGATGTGTAGATTGATTTAGAAAAGCTTCATTTACAAAATAGTTGAATTCATGATTTTGTTTAGGGTTTGATGAACTTTAAAATGAACTTTTGATGCATTGAATGCTTGTTAATGTTGTTAGTAAGTGTTTAGTTGCAATGTATGTTTAATTACCTTCGAAACGGCATATCGTATGTGTAAATTGGATTCCCGAATCATAAAATAGGTTTTACGAACTAGAAACCTTGATAATGAACCTTTAATGATCACTTGACAAGAATTCGGTTATTGTAAATGATATTTTTGTGTGATGAAAAGTGTTTAGTTGTATTCCTCGTTAATTACCTTTCCAACGATGTATGGTATGCGTTTTAAGTGTTTACGGTTCATTTGTTGTGTTAAAATGAGTTTTAACTCGAGACTTGAACACTTGCACCAGCCCAGGTACCAGCTTACGTTGAGTGTCGCGACGCGGCCATCGTTGGTCGCGGCGCAGCATTAGGCGTGTTTGGATTCTGATCAAACTTACACTTTTACGAAAAATGTTTGCTATGCTACGCACCTCCGATTCACATGTAACTTGTTCTAACATGCTTATATATGATTAAAAACCTCAGAAAAATAGTTCGAGACCCGACCCGAACGTGTTGACTTTTTTGCTGACTTTGACTTGAACAAAGTTGACTTTTTAGTTAAACTTAACCAAATGTTTATGCAGTCATTCTAACATGCTTTTATACTTATATCTTGCATGAAACTTGACAATTTAATACACATGTTTTATGTAATCGAGTCGTAACGAGCCATAGGACTAATTGAACATCTTTGACCAACCGTGTTTACCGTTATTGATACAACCTACTTGTTTAGGTCAAGACTAGCACTCGTTCTTGCACACGTTACTTTGTGATGTACTTTATTTACTCGTGCACTTAAGGTGAGATCATAGTCCCACCATTACTCTTTTAAACTTACATTTGGGATGAGAAAACATAAACGTTTCATTTTACAAAGTGAACACAAGTATGAAACAAACATTCTACATACGAGTTAGAAAAAAATCCTCAATTCGATTATCATTAGTTACACTTGCGGGGTGTAAGCGAGAACTTATGTTGTATGGCCATATGGATTTGACAAACCCTCATTCGGACGGTTCGCTACCGTTACTTTGGATGAAATATATTTTCGAGAAACAGTGTATGTTCTAACACTATTATGATGGGGTTCTGTGGAAGGAAAGTTAAGCCTTGATAATTGGGTGCTCGTGATAACAATTTTTGAAATGGTTTACTATTATTGAAATATTATAAATCTTGTGGTTCATTTTACTTACTCACTTACTTATTTAAACCTATGATTTCACCAACGTCTTCGTTGACAGATTTCTATGTTTTTCTCAGGTCTTTGAATGATATGTGATACATGCTTCCGCTCATTATTTTGATACTTGCATTGGATGTCGAGTATATATGCATACGTGGAGCGTCTTTTGACTTACTTTAAATGGTGTCGCATATATTTCAATTGTACTTTAAATGTTTTAATGTAACTAGTCGTTGAACTACTTTGTAAACCTTGAAACATCCTTACTTTTGAAATGAATGCGACATGTTTTTTGGTCAAACCTTGTTTTAAGGACTTATGACCACGTAACGGGACCTAAGTAGTCGGCGCTGTCAATGACGATTTTGCCGGGTCGCTACAGATGGTATCAGAGCGTTGGTTGTAGGGATTTAGAGTTCATTGGTGTCAACCCCGAGTCATAGGGTACATTAGTGAATCTAGACTACAACTGGCACATAGACTTGAAGTAGGAATTACTTGACTACTTGTGCATTTATACTCGAATGTTTCTACTCATATCTACTCTTATTTCATCTTAATCTAACGTTGTTTAATTTGATTAACACGCCACCTTGACTTAGTGAAATGATGTCGAATGCACATATGAATCAGGGTAATATAATTTCCGGGATTATATTACGGTGACTCATATGAATGTTCTGACATTATGACATAAAGAATTTAAGGCGAGTCAAGGAAAATCTTCTCTCTATCATAATTCCATATCACGGTTAGTATTATTGAGGATACTAATCAACGATATTCTTGTGTTTTCAAGGAACAATGGCTCAGCAAGGTCAATACAATACTCCTCCTGAAACTCTAGAACAAGCTCTTCAACGAATGATAGCCACCATCGTAGGTGCGGCCGTGGCCGATCACTTCTCCAACAACAACAACAACAACAATCATGGAGCCGATGATTCAAACGAGGGGTGCTCCTACAAAAACTTCATGGAGTACAAACCTCCCACTTTCGATGGGACTGAGGGACTGGGTGCTCTCACCCGATGGCTCGAACAAACGGAAGCCATTTTTAGAATAAGCGGCTGTCGAGACCAAGATAAGGTCAAGTTTTCCACCCTCACTTTCGCCGGTATTGCTCTCTCATGGTGGAACATGTATCTACAATCGGTGGGTACCGATGAAGCTCATACACTCTCTTAGACAGAATTAAGAGAAAGAATGATCACCGAATACTTCCCGCGCGAAGAGACTCGAAGGCTCGAACAGGGACCAAGAAATTTAAAAATGGCCAGAAATGACCTCGAAGCTTATAATCAACGGTTTGTCGAACTAGCTCAATTTGTCCAAACCTCATGGCTCCCGGGCCCCAAGGTGTTGAATTTTACATGGATGGCCTCCCTAAGAGCATTCCACATGGGGTAATGCCATCAAGACCCGCCAACCTATAAGAGGCTTTGACGATGGCCCGCCGATTTATAAAAACGGTGGATGAAATTGAAGCGTCGGAACTAACGGCTGAGGACCAACTGGGTAATAACAAAAGAAAATGGGAAGCCTCTCCATCAAGCAACCACAACCACAACGACTCCGCCAAGAAGCCTTTCACCCCCGGTGGCAGGAAAAGTTATGCCGGAACTCGGCCTTTTTGCAACAAGTGCCACAAACATCATTATGGTGAATGTAGCAAACCATTTTGCAACAAGTGCCGCAACCATCATTATGGAAAATGTGACAAGCCATTTTGCATCAAGTGTCAAGGAAGTGGCCATGTGGCCCATGTTTGTAAGAGTACCGTTACCGTCACTCAAAAGGGGCCCAATGCGCCAAAAGCGGGTGTTTGTTTCGAATGTGGTCAACCGGGTCAATTTAGGAATGCATCTCCAAAGAAGAAAGCAAACCCCAATGTGCGCGGATGAGCCTCCAACATTAACACCTAGGATGCCCGAGATGACAATGAACTAGTCACGGGTACGTTTCTTCTCGACAACTCTTACGTTTCTGGCTTATTCGATTCGGGTTCCGATAAATGTTTTGCATCCAAGACCTTGACTCATTCTTTTAGCACTCCACCATTTCCCTTAGAAACTACTTATATCATTCAGGTTACCAACGGAAAACTATTGCTGGCATACAATTTTATCGGAGAGTGTACGTTGAACTTTTTGGGTAAAAAGTTTGAATTTTGACTTGATACCTATTGAATTAGGGGGCTCAAAACCTGCTCGTTAAGAAGAAAATGATTCCTTACATGTGTATAGATTATCGTGAACTAAATAATTTCCAGATAAGAACCGATATCCTTTCCCCCGTATCAATGACCTCCTGATCAATTACAAGGATTCCGTGTGTATTCCAAAATCGACCTCCATTCCGGTTATCATCAATTGAGGGTTAAGGGAGAAGGTATCTCCAAAACCGTTTTTCGAACTCGCTACGATAGTTATAAATTTCTTTTAGTTCCGTTCAGTTTATCTAAGGATCCGTCCGTATTCATAGACCTCCTGAACAGCGTATATCTAGACAAATTCGTTATCGTATTTATAGATGATGTCTAAATCTATTTAAGTAAAGAAGAAAATGAACAACATCTCTGTCTTACGCTCGAACTCTTGAGAAAACAGCAACTCTATGCCAAAATCTCCAAGTGTGAACTTTGCTTAAACAAAGTCCAATTTCTAGACCATGTTGTTAGTGGTCAAGGTATTACAATAACTCTCGTAAAAATTGAAGCCACACGTAATCGGGAAACCCACACGACTCTGACTTGTATTCGTAAAATCTTAGATCTCGCCCGTTATTACCGAAGATTCATTTCCGACTTTTTCTCGTGTTGCTCGTCCTTTAACCTCGTTAACTCCCTAAGGGGAAGATTTAAACCTCTCCATGTCCGGACCTTGAACGTGATTATCCACACCAACCTGACTAGCTAAATTCGTGTAGCACAAGATGGAACTCAAATGTGGAAAATATTTCTACGTGAACGCCTTAAAGGCATACTCTCTCGACTCGAAATCAAGGAAACTGAAATTCGTTACTTTGCACGAGGAATTCGAATACTTAATTATGGACCCCATCAATCTTCTCACCACCACGTACCATACTACATAACTCTGTTATTTCACTATTACCGTCTGATATTGCTGGAACCCAAAATAACACAGTCCCCAAGGATACCCCTTTCTTCTTTGATTTATCGTCCTTATGCTTCTGATATACGGCCAACTACTACTCAATTCCGAACTATACAAATACGTGTACTATCTCGTTCCCCCCAGGTCTCAACATTTGGCCACAAGCTACGCGATATGAGTACGTCGAGGTGAAAACTCATCCTATTCTAAATTCTTATTTCACTCCCATCTTTTTCGCTCGTACTTCCGTATAAGGAAATCTTTTATCAAAATTCTCAATGGAGAGAGAGACCCTTCACGTATTACTAGTATTCGTCACGCGGTTGAGTAGCCCTAACAAACTTGTTCAAACATATCTTAAAGAATTCTATTCCAACACGGTGTACCATTGTCGACTATCTCGGATTACAATGCTCGTTTCACTTCTAGACTTACAAAAAGCCTTGGAACCACGTTTAAAAATGGGTGCCGCGTACCCCCCACAAATCGACGAACAAAGTAAATGTACGATTCGAACCTTGGAAACCATAATGCGAGTTTGTATTATCAACTACAAATTACTTGGGAAAAGTCCTTGCCTTTAACTGAATTCTCTTACAACGATAGTTATCACACGAGTATTAACGCTGCACCTCTTCGAAACTTTATATGGCCGCAAATGTCATTCTCCTTTTCGTTAGGCCAAAGTGGGTGACAAGCAAACCACCGGATCCGAACTCATTCAGGAAATAACCATTAAGGTCGTTCAAGTCTGAGAAGGGCTCAAGACGGCCCGTAGTCGCCAAAGGAGCTATGCCGATGTTAGACGTAAACCTCTCGAATTCCAAGTGAGTGACTACGTAATATTGAAAAACCGCACCTTGGAAGGGTGTAATCCGTTTTGGGAAAACGAAGGTAGTTGAATCCGCGATATTGATCCTTTCGAAATCTTGGCGCGTACTGAACCCGCTACATACAGTTTAAATCTTCCGACTCCATTAGGTTTCCCGTCAATCCTACATTCCATGTATCAAACTTTGAGATGTGTCCTGTGGGACAGGAACTTGTTATTTCTTTTAGATGAGCTTACTATCGATGACAAACTCCGCTTCATGGGAGAACCGGTTGAAATTATGGATCGTAAAACCAAACCTTAAGACAACGTAAAATCTCGACTGTCAAAATTCGTGGGGATGCCCAAGGACGTATTTTCACTTATTCGTAGAATTGACAACGCAAGGTCTCGAGGAAGAGACATCGACTATTACTTCCAACTAAATTTCGGGACGAAATTTCTTTTAAGGTGTGGGTAATGTAACATCCCGCATTTTTCCGTTAAATTATTTTAACGCCCGTCTTTTTATTTTGTTGATATCTTTCATACCTAGATTCGTATCCTCCATTGGTTAATGTTCTTAATATTTTCGTTATTGGATTATAACATCTCCCGTTTACTCTCGTGTATTTCAAAATAATTCGTTTGGTTAACTCACGCACCCTCATCCGAACTCGAGGGACTAATTTCATCAATTGATCAAAGATGTGACTAGTTGGACTAGTCAACATCCACCACCACCATTCATTTCATTCATCACCTCCCATCTTTCTCTACTACTTCCATTTTTACTCTCAAACACCCATTTCACTAAATCATCATCCATTTTGAATCTAGCAAGCATCAACTAAAACAAACTACATATTTGGAATCCTTGCATCTTCCTCTTCAATTCCATACCAACTTCATCTATTTTGGGTAACTTTCTAAAAATACTAGATTTTATGTTCTTGATAATTTTGACTTATAAAAGTATTAATTAGTGTCTATGGCTCAAGTCTAACATGAATATGTGTTTGGTTTGCTCGATTTGTTGTTTTGAGTAACTAGCTTGAATATGAAAAATGGATGTGCTTAATCTTGAATTTTGTATGATTAAATGTTGTTTAAATGTTAACGTTCATGTATTAAATGTGTTACTAGCATCATTAGCTTCAATTTGATGTGTAGGTTGATTTAGAAAAGCTTCATTTACAAAATAGTTGAATTCATGATTTTGGTTAGGGTTTGATGAACTTTAAAATGAACTTTTGATGCATTGAATGCTTGTTAATGTTGTTAGTAAGTGTTTAGTTGCAATGTATGTTTAATTACCTTCGAAACGGCATATCGTATGTGTAAATTGGATACCCGAATCATAAAATACGTTTTACGAACTTGAAACCTTGATAATGAACCTTTAATGATCACTTGACGAGAATTTAGTTATTGTAAATGATATTTTGGTGTGATGAAAAGTGTTTAGTTGTATTCCTCGTTAAATTACCTTTCCAACGATGTATGGTATGCGTTTTAAGTGTTTACGGTTCATTTGTTGTGTTAAAATGAGTTTTGGCTCGAGACTTGAACACTTGCACCAGCCCAGGTACCAGCTTACGTTGAGTGTCGCGGCGCGGCCAGCCTTGGTCGCGGCGCGGGATTAGGCGTGTTTAGATTCTGATCAAACTTACACTTTTACGAAAAATGTTTGCTATGCTACGCATCTCCGATTCACATGTAACTTGTTCTAACATGCTTATATGTGATTAAAAACCTCAGAAAAATAGTTCGATACCCGGCCCGAACGTGTTGACTTTTTTGTTGACTTTGACTTGACCAAAGTTGACTTTTTAGTTAAACTTAACCAAATGTTTATGCAATCATTCTAACATGCTTTTATACTTATATCTTGCATGAAACTTGACAATTTGATACACATGCTTTATGTAATCGAGTCGTAACGAGCCATAGGACTAATTGAACATCTTTGACCAACCGTGTTTACTGTTATTGATACAACCTCCTTGTTTAGGTCAAAACTAGCACTCGTTCTTGCACACGTTACTTTGTGAAGTACTTTATTTACTCGTGCACTCAAAGTGAGATCATAGTCCCACCTTTACTCTTTTAAACTTACATTTGGGATGAGAAAACATAAACGTTTCATTTTATAAAGTGAACACAAGTATGAAAACAAACATTCTACATACGAGTTAGAACAAAATCCCCAATTCGATTATCATTTGTTACACTTGCCGGGTGTAAGCGAGAACTTATGTTGTATGGCCATATGGGTTTGACAAACCCTCATTCGGACGGTTCGCTACCGTTACTTCGGATGAAATATATTTTCGAGAAACAGTGTATGTTCTAACACTATTGTGATGGGGTTCTATGGAAGGAAAGTTAAGCCTTGATAATTGGGTGCTCGTGATAACAATTTTTGGAATGGTTTACTATTATTGAAATGTTATAAATCTTGTGGTTCATTTTACTTACTCACTTACTTAAACCTATGATTTCACCAACGTTTTCGTTGACAGATTTCTATGTTTTTCTCAGGTCTTTGAACGATATGTGATACATGCTTCCGCTCATTATTTTGATACTTGCATTGGATGTCGAGTATATATGCACGCGTGGAGCGTCTTTTGACTTACTTTAAATGGTGTCGCATATGTTTCAATTGTACTTTAAACGTTGTAATGTAAGTAGTCGTTGAACTACTTTGTAAACCTTGAAACATCCTTACTTTTGAAATGAATGCGACATGTTTTTGGTCAAATGTTGTTTTAAGGACTTATGACCACGTAACGGGACCTAAGTAGACGGCGCCGTCAATGACGATTTTGCCGGGTCGCTACAATATATCTGATAAATCAATCATTTGATATTATCATAATTCTGTCGATAAACATATTGAAACAAATACGTTCATGTAAAGTATTATACATCTAATACTTTGTTAACGTTTTCAATTAATATAACTATATCTTATATATATACATGTCTATACACATAAATGATCGTGAATCGTCGAGCACGGTCAAAGGTAATTGATTACATGAATATAGTTACAAAATTTTTGAGATTCAACTTTACAAACTTTGCTTATCGTGTCGGAAATATATAAAGATAAAGTTTAAATTTGGTCGGAAAATTCCGGGTTGTCAAAAATAATACGCATAAAAGTTAATGTATTCATTTGGCGTGTAAAAATTCTCAAGGCTTGCGATTAAGACCAATCTCGCTTTGCGTGGCATCGAGTTGGAAGATTCGGGTTGTTGTTTGTGTAGCGGGGTTTATGAAGATCATGATCATTTATTTCTTGATTGTGACACAAGAAAAATAATATGGGCGAAGATTGCACAATGAATTAATCTTTCTCTACCAAATTGGTCCTCCATGGATGACTTAGGGGTCTGGATAGATGGAACTCTGATACATGGCAATAAGCATCTCATCGTGAGCATCGTGATCTATGCATCTCTTTGGAACATATGGAGACTGAAAAACATAGTTATTTTCAAGGATAAAAATTTCAGGAAATGCCATGTGGTGGATAGTATTGTAGTGTTAAGCTTCAACTGGATTTACGCTAGATATCGGAAATCAAGTTGTAACTGTAATCTTTGGTTACAGTCTCATTTATCTTCCTTGTAATTATTTGTAATCCTTGTACTTTATTTTCTAGCATTCGCTAGTTTTTTTTTAATAAAATTTCAGCAGTTTGATAAAAAAGAGTCATTTCACAACAATAAGCTTTTAGCTTCAATTACTTTATCAAAGAATTAAAAGAATAAGCTCAAACTCTAGCTACTAGCTACAAGCTCTAGCTCAAGCTCCAGCTACCAGCTAGTTCATCCAAACACAACAATAAGTTGAGATTTATTTTTTAAATGTTTTTTTTTTTAACTATATGAAAACTTCGACTAATTATCAAGTACGATTAATGTTGTTTAACAAAACACTACAGTAAAAAGTTCATTAACAAATACAGAGTACATGATACTTCAAAAAACTATTAGCATGTTAACCCATGTAATTAATCTTAAACAGGAAAGCTTACAATTTAAAAAGGATTTGCATGGATGTGATTATGATTTTATAGGGAAAGAAGAAAACAAAAGACAGAAAGATAAAGCAAAAGTTAAAAGGGAAAAGAAAGGAAAGTGTAGTTATTTACTCATTTACATGTTTCTATTTTCAGGTGGTGACAATCATCACACAACAAATTCACCATTTTTATTTGTACACTTTTGGATTCATGGCCAATTTTATTCTTAAACTTTAAATCCACTACATTTAATACATTAAAGTAAAAACATACAAATTATGTCTACAAATCATCACATCTTTCTCATCCCATGAAACATCTTCAAATTTGTAGTCATTGTCACACTAATTAAAGAAAGTTTGAAATGTGTTGTTTACATTACTTTTAACGTACCTGTAAAATTGAACCTATATGATGTGACAATGATCGATGACATCTATTGCTGTCATGAGACATCAAGAACAATAACTAGTATACGAGGTCTCTTGGATTTGAAAGAACGAAAAGATCATTCTTTGTAGTTTGAAAAATGTAACATTTTTTCTGTAAATTCTACCTTAACTATGCTCATATACAATAACTACATACGAAATTTGCTGGTATATGATCAATATTTTTGATCGTCCCTGAGTGAACGCGATCCTCCAAAAAAGAAGCTTCAACCACATGACGATGATCACAAGGTTTCAAGATCACCAAGTAACTTGTCCCATTCATATTCTTTGCTGTGTGATTTTTTTGAATAGTACGCCTTTACACACGCTAATCCCACAACCGCGAAAACCAAAACAGCAATACTTAATTCTGCGAATGATAAAAAAGAAAATGAAATAATTTAATTACAAATACATGTACCAAAACTATGAAATTAAATTAAAATCAAGAGGGTTAAGAAACCAAGTTAGCAAGTGCTGTTAACTAGAAAGAAAATAACACCTTTGAATTTTAAGGTCAAACAAACAAACAAACATTCAATGTCAAAATTAACATGCCTTTATAATTGAATACCAAATTTTAAGTTTATACTGATGTAAAGATTGGTGGGTGGTAGACCTTTTAAATTTAAAAAATATATATAGAAAAATAAATTGTTTATAGTTTTGATATCAAAATATTTTTTTTGAAAGGCAAACTTGCATCAGTCCGGACCGAAGCCTAATCATCATTTGCACACACACGCGCGCTTTCGGGCAGGAAACCCGAAACCACACTCTGAGGATCCGACCCTTTAACCATCCCGAGGGGCAGGCGGGCCGAATCTTAGTCCCGGAGCGGGTCGGTAAAACCTTCCCTTTAGGCCACCTTCAAAGAATAATATTTCAATTCCTAGAGCGGGTGACGAGGCTCGAACCCGAGACCTCTAGCCCTGCGAGTACACAAGTGTAACTGCGGTACCATTGAAGCAATGCTTCCTTGGTTTTGATATCAAAATATTGACTTTGACTTGAAAAGTAAAAGCAAAGTCTTGGTTTCTTTAGAGCATTACCTTCTCTAATGAATTGCAGACCTAACCACCCTGTTTTATCGTCTCCAATATCAATAAAACGGGCTGAATCCCACTTCAAATCAAGACCGAAACTGTCATCTGAAATGTAAGAACTATACGCAAATGGAATTGAGACGGTTTTCACAGTTTTACAAGAACTTGGCACATCTAAAGATGTCGCCTCAACATACACATGATGTTTCGAACCACTTAAACATGGCACTTGTTCGAATGAACCCGAAAGCTTAACCGAGCAATTAAAATACGTGTAGTTTTTAACGACATGATAATACTGAAAAGGTGTTGAAGAAAGATCAAGATTCATGAACACTTCAAAGACACAATCATTGGGGTCAATAAGAGTGAGTTTCTTCTCTGGCTCATAAGAAATGGATTTCACTCCTAAATCGCCATACCGTCGAAAATTGATCATGGTGATGTTGTTTTTGCAAAATGAGTTGACTTTGAATGGAAAATGAATGTAGGGTTTATCATGGTTGCAAATTTTTGAAGTGAATTTTCCATCATGAACATCAATGAATGTAAAGATCAAAAAAATGAGAATGAAGAACTTGCAGGCTTCCATTGAAAAAGGATTGAATTGAATTGAATTTCAAGAAAATGAAATTGGTAAGAAAAGTTAACTTGTAATAAGTTGCTCAACTGCTTTTGTGGGAAGACCGAGTATATTTAGTAAAAACGAAAAGAAATGCCTTTTAATTGGATTGCTTAGTGTAGCAAACAACAGAAATTGGGGGGGAAAAAGAAACAATATGGAAGACTTTATGCGGGCCAAATTTCGTGTTCAATACTCTCATCCCCATTTATTTTCTATTGAATTATAAGATGATGATTTTCCACACATTCTTTTATACTTTATCTGTGTTAATTTAATAGTAGTGTTTTTTTTTCCTTTGGAATGTATTAAATTAATAGTTACTTTCATAATAGATAAGAATAACCACATAAATTCTTTTATACCCTTATAAAATAATTAATAACTTGCTACAATATAAGTTTAGTAAACAAAATATAAACAAAGAATGTACAAACTTGAAGTGTATTGTAAATGGTTTTCTTTATTTTCAAATGTTACATACTACCTCTTTAAATACAAGAGAAATATTAAATGCATAATAAATGCAAACCAACTATACCTAAGAAACATTAAATGCTAGATATAAAAGAGATATCCTATAATCTCTATATTAAATGCAAGATATCTTAGAAATATGCAAAATCTCTATATTAAATGCAAGATATATCTTGTGACAATAGAATCCATTTAATTAGATTGCACTAATATTTTAACACCCCCCCTTAGTGCAAACTCTCGATCAATAATCCCCAACGTTTCTCGAAATTCCATGAACTTGGTTTTCATTAGAGCTTTAGTAAAGATGTCGGCTACTTGAGCATTTGTCCTTACGTTTGCTAGCTCGATTTCCCCGCTAAGAACCTTTTCACGAATAAAATGATATCTCATTTCTATATGCTTAGTACTGGCATGAAACACGGGATTCGAAGCAAGCTTGATTGCACTTTCGTTGTCACATTTCAATTTGACAACATAATCTACTTTTTCAAGTATGTCACCAATCAATCTTCTTAACCAAATACATTCTTGAGCCGCCATTGTTGCAGCTATGTATTCTGCTTCCGTGCTAGACAAAGCAACAACATCTTGCTTCTTGCTACACCATGAAATAACCGCGGAACCCATGTTAAAACAGTAACCCGAAGTTGAATGGCGATCATTTGCGTCTCCCATCCAATCTGCATCCACGAAACCATTTAACAAAACATCATCACACTTCTTGTACCACAAACCGTGACCCATTGATCCTTTCACATAACGAAGGATCCTTTTTGCTGCATCAAGATGAACATTAGTTTGACATTGCATAAATTGAGAAACAATGCCAACCGAGTAAGAAATTTCCGGCCTTGTGATGGTTAGATAGATCAAACTCCCAACCATTTTTCGGAACAACTTCACATCCTTGAGCTCTTTTCCTTGATCTTTCTTCATTTTGAGGTTTGGTTCCATTGGAGTAGTCATAGGCTTTGACTCCCCCATGTTGAAACGTTTCAAGAGACTTCTTGCATAACCCCTTTGAGAGATAAAGTACCCGTTTTCTAATTTATCGACTTCCAAGCCAAGAAAACATCCAATCTCCCCCAGATTCTTCATTTCAAAACGAACCGAAAGATCATCACTTAAACGAGAGATTTCTGACTCGTTTTGTGACGCCCCGTACTAAATCATCATGTACGGACCATCAACAACAGGATCATTACAAGGTCAAACTCTATATGCGTTTTCAAAACAAGTTTGCATTCATATTAAAATGTGACGTCATAACCAACGTCAATTGTTTTACATCAAAAGTATGCTTCTATGAACAGAAGCAAAGGTAAAAGTACGTGACCCTTAGGTCGTTACAATTCGTAGTTCAAAAGTAATTAAGTTTGAATGCAAGATAAAATAGTTCATGCGTGACAACTCTAGAGCAGCGGGTGTCTACAGCAAGACTAGTACAACAGCGGAAGCTAACCTCAAGCACCTGAGAAAAACATGCTTTAAAATGTCAACACAAAGGTTGGTGAGCTATAGTTTAAGTATAACAGTAATGTAAGTTGGCCACGAGATTTCAGTGCTACAAAGAGCGTTTCAAAACAGTAATCCAAATCAGTATGTTTAAGTATATGCTCAACCGTGGGCACTTGGTAACTAACTTAACGTTTATACCCCCTAAAAGTACACTTGGCAAGTGCGTATATCTACGAAGTATTAAACACTCGTTAAATGCTAGCGCTACTAGCCCGAGTGGGGATGTCAAACCCTATGGATCCATATCTAAGATTCGCGTTCACGGTTCAAAAACCAATGATTAAACGTTACCGAGCTAAAGGGAATGTTTATGCCGTTGTATAACCCACACATATATAAGTTTTAGTACTCGTGCCTAGTATATAAAACATAAAATCCGCATGTATTCTCAGTTCCCAAAATAAGTTAAAGTAAAAAGGGAATGCTATAACTCACAAAGATAATGTAGTCGTAAAGTTGGTTCGGAAAAGGTGTGCAAGTAATCAGTCTGAAAGTCCTCAACCTAAGTCAAATAGTACTAAGTCAGTAAATCGTCTTAATAGGTTTAAAAGTATGTAAATGAGGTCTTAAGGTTCATCATCATTCATCATCAAGCAAAAGGCATAAAGTACGTTTCGTTTATGAAAGTAGTTTAAAACAAAGGCTGACTTCAGTCAGTCACCACGGCCTCTACCCTAACTGAAATAAGGTGAGACCAGTGGCCATGGCTCCGTATATGAGTCCTTTAAGTGTGGTAAAATTTACAGAAGCAAACTCGTCTTCGTTTGACCATGGCGACGGTCTAAGTGAGAGTAGGTCAGAAATTTCTGCACAACGTTAAAGGACATAGTGACGATCGGAGGGCCATAAATCCTAAACCGTAACTTGGATTAAGACGAGTCCTATATGAAAAGTTATCTACTCGAACAGAGATATTTGAAAATCAAGGTTACAGAATCCCAGATTTAATGGTCTATTACAGAAACAGCAGAACAGTAGGCTGTAAAACAGAAACAGAAAGATAAATGGGTTCCGGTGGGTTTTGTTGCTTGATGTTCATCATGGTTCTCATCCTTGATGCATATAGCTTCAAGTGTACAACTCATTGATGTGTTTACATCATCTTCACCAAGGTTTGACCATCATAACCCAAGTGCAAGTCTAAGACATGAAGCACAACTCACTTAAGTGTTGCAAGTGTTTTGATGAACCAAAGTTACATCAAAGTCTTAGATCTAACACATACATGAACTTTAAAGGTAATATTGAACTATAAACTTGAAAGTAAGCTAACTAATCAAGATCTTAAGGTGTAGAACATGGTTCTTAGTTAGATCTTGAAGATCCAAGACTCAAAAGTCTAGATCAAGCATAAGTATACAAAGTTATATTTAAAGAAAACTTATTTGTGTGTTCTTGAACCTTCAAAGTTAACTTTTAGTTCAAGATTAATGAGATCAAGACTAACTTGTAGTACTTGACCATTTAAACTAATTACATGAAATTAAAGTGCAAGAATGAAGAAGTAAACTAAGTAAACAAGTAATTAGTTCATGGTTTGTTCATACTTTAAAGATTCAAACTAAAGTTTGATCTTTAAGAAAGTAAACTTTAAAGTTTACTAACATGACTTACAAGTATGAATTTAACAACTATGAACTTACAAACTTTTGATACTTTAAGTGTAGAACATAAACTAGAGAGTTTATGTTCTTGTTTGTTCTTGTAAATACAAGAAAAAATGAAGAATAAACTACCAAGTTTGATTCTTGAAAATATGTACGTAAAGAAAGATAGCAACTAGTAAGTAAGTAACAATAATCAAGTAACAACTACAACTAACAAAAGATTATAACAATCAAAGAATGATGATGATTATGGGGTGTCTTGGTCACGGTTTTGGGACAAAGAAAAAGAGAGGAGAAAGCCTTGAAAGAACTCACACTTTAGAGAGCAAATGAGAGAAAAGTTGAAGTGTTTTGTGGGTAAGTTTGAATGAGAGAAAAACTAGCAAGTGTAATAATGAAAAGTGAAACAAAAACCTCCCTTATGCCAAAGGGAACCTACGGCCAGCAGCTGCACCAAAGAGGGGGGGGGGAATGTTTAATGGATACTATCATGTAAAGCTTAAAAGTGTGGATAAAATAATGGTTTACATGGGGATTATATGTTAACTAGATTCTTATCTCCTTAACTAACTAGTTACACTTCTAAGTGATACTTACAAGTGAATGACATGGGCTAACTAAGTCCATATAAGAAGTAGGGTGGGCTAATCAAGTCCATTAAGGTGAGCCCAAGTCCAATTAAGTGATACTTCAAGTAGAAGTCCACTAACACTAGTAAAGGCCCAAGTAATTAACTAATAACTTTAGTTAAATAGAATGATTAATAAAATTTAATCATGAATGTAAATAATACTCTAAAAATATTATTCGTGAAAGTTTCATGTGTCACAAAGACGTTTCGGGCGATTAAAGTCAAGTACGGACAATCATGGTAACATGTAAATGTAATAACATACATTCGTTTAATCACACGTATTAATAATAATTATTAATAATAAATAAATGTTGGAAAAATCCAGGGTCATTACATTACCCACCTGTTAAAGAAAATTTCGTCCCGAAATTTTAAGGGGTGACTAACAATGGTACCGCATTTAAATAAAAAGGAGCGTATCAAAGTTCCTTGAGACCCGTTGTAGCGACCCGACCAAATCATGTTTGACGGCGCCGTCTACTTAGGTCCCGTTACGTGGTCATAAGTCTTTAAAACAACGTTTGACCAAAAGTATGTCGCATTTATTTCAAAAGTAAAGATGTTTCATGGTTTACAAAGTAGTTCGACAACTAGATACATAACAAAGTTTAAAGTACAATTGAAACATATGCGACACAATTTAAAAGTAGCCAAAAGACGCTCCACGTATGCATGTATACTCGATATCCAAGCAAAGCATCAAAAGTAATGAGCGGAAGCATGTATCACAAAATGTTCAAGGACCTGAGAAAAACATAGAATCTGTCAACGAAAACGTTGGTGAAATCATAGGTTTAAGTAAGTAAGTACAAATGAACCACAAGATTTGTAACATTGATATAATAGTAATACATTCCAAAAGTTTGTTTCATGAGCACCCAATTATCAATGCTTAACTTTCCTTCCATAGAACCCCATCACAATAGTGTTAGAACATACACTGTTTCACGAAAATATATTTCATTCGTAAACGGTAGCGAACCGTTTGAATGAGGGTTTGTCAAACCCATATGGATCCATACAACATAAGTTCTCGCTTACACCCGGCAAGTGTAACTAATGATAATCGAATTGAGGATTTTGTTCTAAACTCGTATGTAGAATGTTTGTTTTCCTGTACTTGTGTTCACTTAGTAAAAGAAATGTTTATGTTTTCTCATCCCAAATGTAAGTTCAAAAAGAGTAAAAGTAGGACTATGATCTCACCTTGAGTGCACGTATTAAAAGTACTTCACAAAGTAACGTGTGCGAAGGATAGTGCTAGTCTTGACCTAAACAAATAGGTCGTATCAATAACGGTAAACACGATAGGTCAAAGATGTTCAATTAGTCCTACGGCTCGTTACGACTCGATTATGTAGCATGTGAAATCAAATTGTCAAGTTTCATGCAAGATACAAGTATATAAACAAGTTAGGAAGGTTGCATAATCATTTGGTTAAGTTTGACAAAAAGTCAAACTTTGGTCGGTCAAAGTCAACGAAAAAGTTAACATGTTCGGGTCGGGTCCCGAACTATTTTTCTGAGGTTTTTAATCATGTATGAGCATGTTAGAACAAGTTACGTGTGAATCGGAGGTGCGTAGCATAGCAAACATTATTCAAAAATTGACAAAGTTGGACAGACCACTTTGGCACGCCGCGCGGGTATATGGCGCGCCGCGCCATTACCTGTACAGAGAAATTTGGCAGTTTTTAAGTTTTATGCACGAACCTAACTTCAAACAATCACCATTTATGACCCGCAAACAACCAAAACATGTATCTTATATCATCGGAAAGGTATTTTGACAAGAAAAACAACTAAACACATTTCAACAATCACATTTACTTTTACAACAACCAAAATCACATTCAAGGCTCCTCATTAAATGCATTCAAGTTCATAAATGAAATTTGATGATTCGGCAACCAATTTACATGAATGATATGCCGTTTCGAAGGTGATCAAGCATACAATACAACCTAACACTTACAAATAACATTTCATGTCATTCAAAGCATTAAATGTTCACATTAAATTCTATCAAACCCTAACCAACAACATCAAAATCACTAATCATGTTTATGAAGTTTTCTAAAACAACCTACACATCAAATTGAAGCTAGTGATACTAGGAACACATTTAATACATGCATTTATCACTTTTAATAACATTCAAACAACCAAATCACCAAATCAAACACACCAAAGTTCATATTCAAACTAGTTACTTCAAATAACGAAATCGAACATATAAATCATATATTCATGTTAGACTTGAGCCATAGACACTAATTAACAACTTTATAAGTTAAAAACATCAAGAACACAAAATCTAGTGATTTTAGAAAGTTACCCAAACTTGATGAAATCGGTATGGAATCGAAGAGGAAGATGATAGGATTCCGAATATGCAATTTGTTTAGATGGATGCTTGCTCAATTTGATTTGGATGATGAATCCTTGAAGTGCTGTTTGAGAGATTTGGTGAAAGTGTTAGAGAAAAAGGAAAAAGAAAAGGAATTAATGAATGGATGAGAGTGAAGGGTTGACTAGTTGACCTAGTCACCTTTTTGCTCTCTTGGCAACAATGGTGCCTCTAGTTCGGTTGCGGGTGCGTGAATTACCTAAACGAGATATTTTAAAACGCGTATTAACGAGGGATGTCATAATCATATAACGGACTTTAAATAGTTAAACGGAAAAGTAAACGGAAAAAGGCGGGATGTTACATTACCTACTCCTTAAAAGAAATTTCGTCCCGAAATTTAAGTAGGCGTAGTAGTTGTTGTTTCTTCCTCGAAATTTTGCGTTTCCGGAATCGGGAATAAGTGAGGGTATTTCTTTTGCATTTGATCTTGCCTTTCCCAAGTAAACTCGGGTCCTCTTTTGGCATTCCAACGAACCTTGACAATCGGGATTCGGCTTTGTTTCAATGTCTTGACGGAGGTGTCCACAATTTCAACCGGTTCCTCCACAAAATGAAGTTTGTCATCAATAGTAAGTTCTTCGAGAGGGGTGATGATATCGGGTTCGGCAAGACACTTTTTCAAGTTAGATACATGGAAGGTAGGATGAACGGAGTTCAATTGAGGCGGAAGATCTAAACGATAAGCAACGGTTCCAATACGCTCCAAGATTTCGAAAGGACCAATATACCGCGGATTTAGCTTCCCGCGTTTCCCAAAACGAATTACACCTTTCCAAGGTGCGACTTTTAACATTACTCGGTCACCGACTTGAAATTCGAGGTCGTTGCGTCGTTTGTCGGTATAACTCTTTTGACGACTCCGGGCCGTCCGAAGCCTATCTTGGATTTGAACAATCTTCTCGGTTGTTTCATGAATAAGTTCGGGTCCGGTGATTTGCACGTCGCCTACCTCGGCCTAACAAAGAGGTGAACGACATTTTTGGCCATATAGCGCTTCAAAAGGTGCGGCTTTAATACTCGCGTGATAACTATTGCTGTAAGAGAACTCGGCGAGAGGTAAGTGCTTGTCCCAAGCTTTTCCAAAATCAACCACGCAAGCTCGTAACATGTCCTCTAAGGTTTGAATTGTACGTTCGCTTTGTCCATCGGTTTGAGGATGATATGCGGTGCTCATGTCTAAACGCGTTCCCAACGCTTCTTGCAATGTACGCCAAAATCTAGAAACGAAACGGCCATCTCGGTCGGAGATAATCGATAAAGGTACATCGTGTCGGGCTACGATCTCCTTAATGTAAAGTTGTGCAAGTTTCTCCATTTTGTCCGTTTCTTTCATGGCAAGGAAGTGTGCGGATTTGGTGAGACGGTCAACAATAACCCAAATGGTATCATAACCGCTCGTCGTTTTTGGTAGCTTGGTGATAAAATCCATCGTTATCCTTTCCCACTTCCATTGCAGAATCTCGGGTTGTTGAAGTAGTCCGGACGGTCTTTGGTGTTCGGCTTTGACTTTGGAACATGTCAAACACTTGGAAACATAAGTAGCTACGTCCCTTTTGATGTTAGGCCACCAATATAGTTGTTTAAGGTCGTGGTACATCTTATTGGCACTGGGGTGAATCGATTATAGTGACTTATGGGCTTCATCTAAAATAAGGCTTCATAGGTTCCCATAACTAGGCACCCAAATCCTTCCGGCGTAATATCGGAGTCCGGTCTCCCTAATTTCGAATCGAGAGACGAGAATGTTCAAGAGCTCGTGTGAAAGGTTTTCATCCTTGAGAGCCTCATCTTGGGCTACCCGAATTTGGCTATTAAGGTTTGTGTGGATGGTGATATTTAATGCTCGGACACGAAGAGGCACCACTCTTTATTTTCGACTTAAGGCATCGGCTACTACATTTGCCTTCCCGGGATGGTAACGAAGCTTGCAATCGTAATCGTTCGAAGTTTCAATCCACCGTCGTTGTCTCATGTTTAGTTGCTTTTGATCGAAGATGTGTTGAAGGCTTTTGTGGTCGGTGAAGATAGTACTCTTGGTTCCATAAAGATAGTGTCTCCACATTTTAAGTGCAAAGACAACGGCTCCGAGTTCGAGAACATGAGTCGTGTAATTCCGTTCATGAATTTTTAGTTGTCGAGAGGCATAAGCAATGACTTTCTTCCGTTGCATCAATACACACCCAAAACCATGTTTCGAGGCATCGCAATATACAACAAAATCATCATTGCCTTCGAGAAGTGACAAGATAGGAGCGGTGGTTAGCTTTGTCTTCAAGATTTGAAACGCGGATTCTTGCTCGGTCGCCCAAATGAATTTCTTTCCCTTGTGAGTTAATGCAGTTAGAGGACGTGCAACCAAAGAGAAGTTTTCGAAGAATCTACGATAGTACCCGGCGAGACCCAAGAATTAACGAATGTGAGTAGGAGTAGTAGGAGTCTCCCATTTACTAATGGCTTCGATTTTCGTGGGATCGACTTTAATACCTTGATCACTTACAACTTGACCAAGAAATTGAACTTCCTTCAACCAAAATTCACACTTGGAGAATTTGGCATAAAGTCGTTCTTGTCTCAAGAGTTCAAGCACAAGTCAGAGATGTTGTTCGTGCTCTTCTTCATTTTTAGAATAGATCAATATGTCATCGATGAACACGATAACGAATTTGTCAAGATACGGTTTGCACACGCGGTTCATAAGATCCATGAACACCGCCGGTGCATTAGTGAGACCAAATGGCATGACAAGGAATTCATAACTACCATAACGAGTCCGGAAAGCGGTTTTGGAGACATCTTCCCCCTTAACCCTCAATTGATGATAACCCGAGCGGAGATCGATTTTTGAATATACACAAGACCCTTGTAATTGATCAAAGAGGTCATCGATGCGAGGGAGAGGATATCGATTCTTAACCGTCAATTTGTTTAGTTCACGATAGTCAATGCACATTCGTAGGGATCCGTCTTTCTTTTTAACAAACAAAATCGGAGCGCCCCAAGGTGAATGGCTAGGTTAGATAAAACCACGATCAAGTAGTTCTTGGATTTGACTTTGCAATTCTTGCATTTCGGATGGAGCGAGTCTATATGCTGCACGTACTACGGGTGCGGCTCCCGGAATAAGATCGATTTGGAATTCAACCGGTCGATGAGGTGGAAGACCCGGCAATTCATCGGGAAATACATCGGAATAGTCACTAACAATTGGCACATCATTGATGTGCTTCTCATCGGACTCTACTTTCTTAACGTGTGCAAGGATCGCAAAACAACCCTTACGGAGTAGTTTTCTAACTTTAATACACGAAACGAGGTTGAGTCCGGTGCAACTCTTATCGCCATAGACGATCAAAGGTTCACCATTCTCGATAGGGATTCGGATTGCGTTAAGATCACAAAGGATGTGAGATTTCGTTTTGGCTAGCCAATTCATACCGATTATTACATCGAAGCTCCCTAGTTCCATGGGTATCAAGTCAATTTCAAACTCATTACCTAAAATGTTTAACGTACACCCCCGGTAATATGTGTCGGCACTCAATAGTTTTCCGTTGGTCACTTCAATGGTATAAGTGGTATCTAGTGGACGTGGTGGAGTATTAAAAGAATGAGTCAAAGTCTTGGATACAAAACTCTTATCGACACCCGAATCGAATAAACAAGTAACATAAGTGTTGTTGAGAAGAAACGTACCCGTGACCAATTCATTATCATCTCAGGCTTCCTCGGTGTTGATGTTGAAAGCTCGGCCACGCGTATTGGTGTTATCTTTCCTTTTTGGGCATGCATTTTTATAATGGCCCGCTTGGCCACATTCATAACAAGTGCCCGTTTTTGGTGCATTGGGCCCCTTTCGAGCGATGGGGGCAACACTTTTACACTCATTGGCCTTATGACCAACTCCTTGGCACCGGTGGCAAATTAACTTGCCACATTCACCAAAGTGATGTTTGTTGCATTTGTTGCAAAGAGGTAGGTTCCCGGCATAACCCTTCTTGCCGTCGGAGGTGTAAGGCTTCTTAGCAAAGTTGTTGTTGCTTGATTGGGAGGGTTCCCACTTTCTTTTGTTGCTGCTCGATTTATCCTCAGCCTTAGGTGCCGGAACTACGATTTCGTCAACCGTTTCTATCAATTTGCGGGCCATGTTCAAAGCTTCTTGATGATTAGTGGGTTTGGATGACATTACTCCGTGTTTGATACTCTTTAGAAGGCCATCCATGTAAAGTTCAACCCTTAAAGCTTCGAGGTTCACAAGATTTGGGCACATCAAGGCTAGTTCAGAAAATCGTTGATTATAAGCCTTGAGATCGTTTCCGATTGCCTTTAAAGTTCTTAGCTCTTGTTCGAGCCTTCGGGTTTCTTCACGAGGGAAATATTCGACAATCATCTTTTCCCTCAAGTCGGCCCAAGAGAGGGCGTGAGCTTCATCGGTACCCACCGATTGTACATAAGTATTCCACCATGTAAGAGCGACACCGGCGAAGGTGTGAGTGGAGTATTTGACCTTGTCTTGGTCCCGACAACCGCTTATGCTAAAGACGGCTTCCGTTTGCTCAAACCATCGGGTGAGCACGACCGGTCCCCCGGTTCCATCAAAAGTGTGAGGTTTGCACCCCATGAAGGATTTGTAGGTGCACCCTTCGTTTGAGTTACCGGCTCCATTGTTGTTGTTGTTGTGATTGTTGTTATTGTTATTGTTGTTGGAAGAGTGACCGGCCATGGCCGCATCCACGGCGGTGGCTATCATTCATTGTAGAGCTTGTTCGGGAGTTTCGGGAGGAGCGCGTCGACGAGCCATTGTTCCTTCAAGACACAAGAATATCGTTGGTTAGTATTCTCAATAATACCAACCGTGATATGGAATAAGGATAAAGATAAAATTTCCTTAACCCGCCTTAAATTCTTTATGTCATAATGTCGGAACGTCCATGTGAACCACCGTAATATAATCTCGGAAATTATATTACCCTGATTCACATGTGCATTTAACACTACTTCATAAAGTCAAGGTGGCGTGTCAATCAAATTTAACAACGTGATATCAAGATCGAATAAGAGTTAGATATGATAGGAGAGTTCGAGTATAATGCACAAATAGTCAAGTAGTTCCTACTTCAGTCTATATGCCGGTTGTAGTATAGATTCACTAATGTACCCTATGACTCGGGGTCGACACCAATGAACTCTAAATCCCTACAACCAACGCTCTGATACCATCTGTAGCGACCCGACCAAATCATGTTTGACAGCGCCGTCTACTTAGGTCCCGTTACGTGGTCATAAGTCTTTAAAACAACGTTTGACCAAAAGTATGTCGCATTTATTTCAAAAGTAAAGATGTTTCAAGGTTTACAAAGTAGTTCGACAACTAGATACATAACAAAGTTTAAAGTACAATTGAAACATATGCGACACAATTTAAAAGTAGCCAAAAGACGCTCCACGTATGCATGTATACTCGATATCCAAGCAAAGCATCAAAAGTAATGAGCGGAAGCATGTATCACAAAACGTTCAAGGACCTGAGAAAAACATAGAATCTGTCAACGAAAACGTTAATGAAATCATAGGTTTAAGTAAGTAAGTACAAATGAACCACAAGATTTGTAACATTGATATAATAGTAATACATTCCAAAAGTTTGTTTCACGAGCACCCAATTATCAATGCTTAACTTTCCTTCCATAGAACCCCATCACAATAGTGTTAGAACATACACTGTTTCACGAAAATATATTTCATTCGTAAACGGTAGCGAACCGTTTGAATGAGGGTTTGTCAAACCCATATGGATCCATACAATATAAGTTCTCGCTTACACCCGGCAAGTGTAACTAATGATAATCGAATTGAGGATTTTGTTCTAAACTCGTATGTAGAATGTTTGTTTTCCTGTACTTGTGTTCACTTAGTAAAAGAAATGTTTATGTTTTCTCATCTCAAATGTAAGTTCAAAAAGAGTAAAAGTGGGACTATGATCTCACCTTGAGTGCACGTATGAAAAGTACTTCACAAAGTAACGTGTGCGAAGGATAGTGCTAGTCTTGACCTAAACAAATAGGTCGTATCAATAACGGTAAACACGATAGGTCAAAGATGTTCAATTAGTCCTACGGCTCGTTACGACTCGATTATGTAGCATGTGAAATCAAATTGTCAAGTTTCATGCAAGATACAAGTATATAAACAAGTTAGGAAGGTTGCATAATCATTTGGTTAAGTTTGACAAAAAGTCAAACTTTGGTCGGTCAAAGTCAACGAAAAAGTCAACACGTTCGGGTCGGGTCCCGAACTATTTTTCTGAGGTTTTTAATCATGTATGAGCATGTTAGAACAAGTTACGTGTGAATCGGAGGTGCGTAGCATAGCAAACATTATTCGAAAATTGACAAAGTTGGACAGACCACTTTGGCGCGCCGCGCGGGTATATGGCGCGTCGCGCCATTACCTGTACAGAGAAATCTGGCAGTTTTTAAGTTTTATGCACGAACCTAACTTCAAACAATCACCATTTATGACCCGCAAACAACCAAAACATGTATCTTATATCATCGGAAAGGTATTTTGACAAGGAAAACAACTAAACACATTTCAACAATCACATTTACTTTTACAATAACCAAAATCACATTCAAGGCTCCTCATTAAATGCATTCAAGTTCATAAATGAAATTTGATGATTCGGCAACCGATTTACATGAATGATATGCCGTTTCGAAGGTGATCAAGCATACAATACAACCTAACACTTACCAATAACATTTCATGTCATTCAAAGCATTAAATGTTCACATTAAATTCTATCAAACCCTAACCAACAACATCAAAATCACTAATCATGTTTATGAAGTTTTCTAAAACAACCTACACATCAAATTGAAGCTAGTGATACTAGGAACACATTTAATACATGCATTTATCACTTTTAACAACATTCAAACAACCAAATCACCAAATCAAACACATCAAAGTTCATATTCAAACTAGTTACTTCAAATAACGAAATCGAACATATAAATCATATATTCATGTTAGACTTGAGCCATAGACACTAATTAACAACTTTATAAGTTAAAAACATCAAGAACACAAAATCTAGTGATTTTAGAAAGTTACCCAAACTTGATGAAATCGGTATGGAATCGAAGAGGAAGATGAGAGGATTCCGAATATGCAATTTGTTTAGATGGATGCTTGCTCGATTTGATTTGGATGATGAATCCTTGAAGTGCTGTTTGGGAGATTTGGTGAAAGTGTTAGAGAAAAAGGAAAAAGAAAAAGAATTAATGAATGGATGAGAGTGAAGGGTTGACTAGTTGACCTAGTCACCTCTTTGCTCTCTTGGCAATAATGGTCCCTCTAGTTCGGTTGCGGGTGCGTGAATTACCTAAACGAGATATTTTAAAACGCGTATTAACGAGGGATGTCATAATCATATAACGAACTTTAAATAGTTAAACGGAAAAGTAAACGGAAAAAGGCGGGATGTTACACCCGTGGGCTCAGAAGTAAGTTATTTACCCTGAAAGATATTTTGGTGTATGAAAGTAAGAATGGGTACATGCCATTAATTAAGTCTCTTGTCTTAAAAGATCAACAAATCGATTTCGTTTCTGATTAACAGGAGTATGTCATCCGAATGCATATCCATACAAGGAAGGATGGTGTGTTTAGCCTCTACAGGCACCTTCAGTAAGCTGGATGCGTGAAGTGTATCATGAATGTTTCTAAGCTCATTTAAAACATCGAGCGCTTATGTCGTAATACAAAACTGGCAGGTAGGATGGAAGACATGGTGATCACAGCCATGCGATTTGATGTCTGGATAGTGTTAGCCACGACTTTTACAATCCCTTGATTTCGGAAGGAGCCCATAGGCATAAGGAACTCGATATTTAATAACGTATCATTTGAATAAGTGAATTGAATTTTTACTAAAAGTGACCAGTCGGACTTGCAAGCCATAACTATTTATAGTGTCTTTAGAACGGTCTGAACGAACAATGAGGGATATCACCTAGCTTACCATACTGCAGGTGAACCTATCCTTGGGTGAAATGAAAAACACAGTCCCGTAATGTAACTTCATCCTTTCAGTTACATGTTGAAGTTAGGGTTAACGTTAACTAGAGCAACATACAGTTGCAACCAAAGAAGGAAGAATTATATAAAGTATTCACATCAGTGTCGTAACTGTTTTAAGCACTCCCATCCCAAGGGATAACAAGATTCATAGGTTCTCAAAGTATCTTATATTACATTTCCGAAAGAAAGTTGCACAAAAGGTGTGGTCTTGAACGAGAGTGAACTCTTCGAGTGGTTCATTTTGAATTTATCCGTGTACTTAAGGGGATGTGCGGATGAGGAGATACGTAAACCCTTGGTCCTAACGAATGGTTTACTCCAAGTGAAAAGAATCTCCAAAATGATTCTTGTGTCTCAACATATTGATTCATGGTGATGAAGTTTACGAGGGTGCTGTGATTCGCCTTGAAGTATTGAGAACAGTAACCCACCTAGTACCTTTCCTACAATAGGGTGACCAATGAGTGTACCTTAGAAAACCGATTTATCGGCCCGCGCTTTTGTCATGTCTAGCTTTAAAAGAACATTTTATGGGTGCAAAGATTTTCTAACAAGTTTTATAAAACCTCCATCCAAAGTGGCTCAAGAGTTTTTAACAAAAGATCTTAATAGTAAGTTTCATCTCTTAACAGAGGGCGAGAAAAAGTGGGTTCCATACATGGTGTAGTATAATACGAAAACCTTTAATAAAATCAACTAACGGAGTTTTGAAAAACAAAACCTTTAAATGTTTGTTGTGACAACATAAACGGAACGAAGTTCCTAGTAAATTTAGAAGTAGGTACAACGTGTACCATTTTGCACAAAACTATTTGACTTAAGTTGAGTAACTCGATAAAGGAGCGGTTTTTAAATAATTTGAAGATATAACTTAGTATCAAAATAAGTAAGTATAAATTTATACATATATGATTTTACAAATCGTATAAGTGACAGAAAATTTTTTAGTATTTTCATTGTCTGTAAGTCTTGTGAGGACCGCACAATTAAACAACGTGTAAAAATTTTGATAAACATAGTTTTTCGTATTTCAAAGGTTACGAGTTGAAAAAGATTGAGTGGAAAAGCTTTGAATCATTGGGTGACCAGTTACTAGGTAATGAAAACCAATGACATAAATGTAGTTTTGGTAATTATCAGGACACAAGTCTTTGGGCCGAAAATATTTACGTGCGAAGCCGTTGTTAACAAGTGAGGTACGAAGGATAGAGCTCGGGGATGAGACATTAATCGCTTCTTGAATTTGCAAAGTGCCAAACAGGTTATGACTAGTATTAAAGCCGGAATGATGATGGTATTAATACCACTAAATGAGAATCCCTTGGAATGAGTCAGGACTTAGAGCCATGCAAGAAAGAGCATTGTTCCATCAGGTGTGGTGAAATAAATCCATGGGGTAACGCAATAGTTTTGAATGGTTTAAGTGTTAGCGGATGCCTGAAGGCCTTGCATGACGTGGTTGTCAGTGCCTTTATCACATACACACGAATCTCTCGATTTCGACGGTTATAAAGCCTATATGATGGCTTGGATATGAATATCACGAAAAGTTTTATATAATAAGCAACGAAAGTTTTATAGAGATTGTTTATGATGACAATGTAAGAGAAGAAACGATGTTCTTAGTAAATTTGGGTTGTGTACAACACGTGCCGTTTAAAGTATAATATCTTTTGAATGAAAGAATTGATTTGTAAAAGTGAAAGTAAAGTTTCACATGTATTTTTCAAACGTAAGTAATCATTTACTTTATTTTATATAACGGATTCGATTTCAAAAATTTGCATGAATGGCAAGTAAAATAAATTTATTTTTATAAATCTTTGAGAGGATAGCACAGTAAAATAATGTGTGTAAAATTTTGGCAAACAAAAATTTTTATAATTCGGAGGTTACGAGTTGGAAAAGTTTTGATGAGAGTCAAGTAAAAGACTTTTGAAAATTTTGAGTGATATTTGAGGTAATAAAAATCGTTGAATTTAGATGATGATTGACAACTATTAGTAGGACATAAGTCCCTTGACCAAAAATGATTAAGTGTGAAGTTGTTGCTTATAAGTGAGATACGAATGGGAGGGCATGAGGATGAGAGTTAACCACTCATTGATTTTTGGAAAATTTCGAACTGGTTTGACTAACAGCGAGGTAAGAAGGATGATGTTGTGATTATCATCGGGAAAAAAAAATTTCTCGTAATAAGCTAGGATTTAGAGTTGCATAAGAATTAGTATCGAATAAGATTCTTGGGTAGCCATCGCTGAAGTTACGGGATAAAATTTCCTTTGCGTATCGTTGTGCAAGTTCTTCCATAGTATCGGTTTCTTTCATGGCTAGAAAATGAGCAGTTTTGGCGAGATGGTCAATAGTAACCCAGATGATGTCATAACCGCTTTACCGTCTTTGGTGGTTAGTGATGAATTTCTTCCCATTTCCATTGTGAGATTTTGTTATGTAACTAATAAGGTTCAGTTTTCGGGCTACATCTCTTCCCATAATGGTTTCACTATTCTTGCGAGGCATACGAATAAATTTTTCCCATTATAAATAAATTCCACTTTCATCCTTGAAAGTCAGTTCATTCCAACTATTTCATCAAAGCTTCCTAGCTCGATGAGTATTAGGTTAATCTTAAAGCTCATCCCAAATCAAATCTTACTGTACTACTGTGAAAAATTCTATCAATCTTCTCAAATAACATATGCCTGTACGTAGGTAACTAATCCTTTTCAATTACTACATTAAACTCACAAGTTTGGTTACTATGAGGTCATCTCCAAATGACCCACCTGTTAATCTTAAAGTACTACCTTAAATTATTCCTCTATCTTCCTCAGTTTACCATTTGCTTGTGTCCTATAGAATACTTAATTCCCATGGTTGTTAATGGTTTATTATTCATAATGCAAAGGTTCTTAGATGTCAGGTTTCTATCATTCTAGTATTAAACAACCTTGTGACAGTAAAACGTGGTGAAGAAACGTACCCTAACTAAAATCAGGATCCATGTGAGTTTCCATAACTAAGATAACGATTGCTTTACCGCAGGTAAGTTTAAAGGTTTTTTTTTCCTATATGGGAACTTTTTCCTTAAATGTCCAGAGTGTCGATATCTATAACAAATTTTCGGGTTATCAGTTCTGCAATCAAAGCCCTTCTTGTATAGTATCTGGGCTACGTGGTTATTCTTTCCCTACCTTTAACAGGCTACAATGTGTATGCTCAAGTGATTCCTGACAAAATTTTCCCCTGGATCACCCCATATTCCTCATGTAGTAACATTGGAACTTCTGCATGGTTCACTTCAATATAATCACGCTGGCCTGGCGTCATTATATTGTAATAAATCGCACGTTCATTCTAACATCATTCCATATGGTCAATGTAACGTGATCACTTCCAATTATACACAATTTCATCTAACGGTGCTTTATCTATGCCATCTCATAACAGAATCTACATAATTAATCTCACAGTTTCTCGATGTGGGTGCGTAGGTTCCGTAGATCATGCATTAATGCCTAGATGTCCCGAAGTTTCTTCAAAGGTTCGGATTCAGGTAACGTCGTTAGGTTCCTTCTAGAGGTTCAATCCGGGTCTCGCGTCGGGTTGTACGTGTAGCAAGTAGTAATACGATGTGTTTGAGCAACAGTAGAAGATACTATGACCTTTTGAAGGGAGATGTCCTCCCGACTTATACAATGCTTAAATATAGGAGTGTCGTTAGGTCGTCGAGTAGTGGTGAAGAATGAAAGAGATGAGTGACGGTTATGAAAGCGTACAGGGTACGTGTCAACTGAACAATCTTCTAGTTTGCGTGAAGTAATGTTTCGATCGCTGGAACGGTGGAACAGTAGTAACAGGTGGATTTCATTACTAGTTCTTAGGGTTAGACGAGCGGGTAAGTAGTTCAGGAAAACATCTGAACTGGGAAGGATAAGTTCTCCACGTCGGTATTGCGAATAATAGACATGTAGCAAGCGCGTAATCAGGCATAACAACTACAGCAGCCTAGATCGTTTACAGCAGCACGTAGCATGGCAATAGTAACAGTTTCATACCGAAGTAACATGCTAAAAGCCGATAGCAGCATGCAGTAACGAGAGTAAACAAAAGCATACAATGAGTTTACATGGTAGTAAAAGGAAACGGTAGCATGCAGTAAGTTCATACAGCAGTAGAACTAAGCAGTGACATGCAGTAGTAGTAAGCGGTGACATGCAGTAATATAACACAGTAGCATGCAATCGAAAGCAGATAATAGCATGCAGTAGTAAAAACAAGTAGTAGCATACGGCATATAGCAGTAAAAGTAAACAGCAGCATGCAGTAAGTTCAGCGGAAACAAGTAAACTAGCAAGTTGTAGATTAGTCCTATTAGTGAATCCTAATCGGGTCGGTCTTAGACTCACTAATGCAACCTAATTCCCTACAACCAATGCTCTGATACCAAATGTGACGCCCCGTACTAAATCATCATGTACGGACCATCAACAACAGGATCATTACAAGGTCAAACTCTATATGCGTTTTCAAAACAAGTGTGCATTCATATTAAAAGGTGACGTCATAACCAACGTCAATTGTTTTACATCAAAAGTATGCTTCAATGAACAGAAGCAAAGGTAAAAGTACGTGACCCTTTGGTCGTTACAATTCGTAGTTCAAAAGTAATTAAGTTTGAATGCAAGATAAAATAGTTCATGCGTGACAACTCTAGAGCAGCGGGTGTCTACAGCAAGACTAGTACAACAGCGGAAGCTAACCTCAAGCACCTGAGAAAAACATGCTTTAAAATGTCAACACAAAGGTTGGTGAGCTATAGTTTAAGTATAACAGTAATGTAAGTTGGCCACGAGATTTCAGTGCTACAAAGAGCGTTTCAAAACAGTAATCCAAATCAGTATGTTTAAGTATATGCTCAACCGTGGGCACTTGGTAACTAACTTAACGTTTATACCCCCTGAAAGTACACTTGGAAAGTGCGTATGTCTACGAAGTATTAAACACTCGTTAAATGCTAGCGCTACTAGCCCGAGTGGGGATGTCAAACCCTATGGATCCATATCTAAGATTCGCGTTCACGGTTCAAAAACCAATGATTAAACGTTACCGAGCTAAAGGGAATGTTTATGCCGTTGTATAACCCACACATATATAAGTTTTAGTACTCGTGCCTAGTATGTAAAACATAAAATCCGCATGTATGCTCAGTTCACAAAATAAGTTAAAGTAAAAAGGGAATGCTATAACTCACAAAGATAATGTAGTAGTAAAGTTGGTTCGGAAAAGGTGTGCAAGTAATCAGTCCGAAAGTCCTCAACCTAAGTCAAATAGTACTAAGTCAGTAAATCGTCTTAATAGGTTTAAAAGTATGTAAATGAGGTCTTAAGGTTCATCATCATTCATCATCAAGCAAAAGGCGTAAAGTAGGTTTCGTTTATGAAAGTAGTTTAAAACAAAGGCTGATTTCAGTCAGTCACCACGGCCTCTACCCTCACTGAAATAAGGTGAGACCAGTGGCCATGGCTCCGTATATGAGTCTTTTAAGTGTGGTAAAATTTACAGAAGTAAACTCATCTTCGTTTGACCATGGCGACGGTCTAAGTGCGAGTAGGTCAGAAATTTCTGCACAACGTTAAAGGACATAGTGACGATCGGAGGGCCATAAATCCTAAACCGTAACTTGGATTAAGACGAGTCCTATATGAAAAGTTATCTACTCGAACAGAGCTATTTGAAAATAAAGGTTACAGTAGCCCAGGTTTACTGGTCTGTTACATAAACAGCAGAACAGTAGGCTGTAAACAGAAACAGAAAGATAAATGGGTTCCGGTGGGTTTTGTTGCTTGATGTTCATCATGGTTCTCATCCTTGATGCATATTGTGACGACCCGGGAAATTCCAACCAAATTTAAACTTTAATCTTTATATATTTCCGACATGATAAGCAAAGTATGTAATGTTGAGTCTAGAAAATTTTGAAACGATATTCATATATTCATTTGATCTTCGATCATTTTCGACGATTCACGAACTATTATTTGTAAATAAATGTGTTTACATATAAAAATAAATATAAAAATATATATCTAGTGTATTAAATATAATTATTTAATGATTGTAATACTCGATGGACGTTTCGATTATTATTTAGAGAAGTTTAATTCAAACTTATAGGATTTTAAAATAAACGGTGATCCGAAAATGAGTTCTATAAATTTTAGGCTTATTAAAAATATATTTAGAAGCTAATTAATAAATTTCAACAATTTTTATATTTTACCCAGATTTGAGAGGGACAGTTGATGTAATTTTTTTATTTAAAAGTTAATGACTGAATTTCATACCATAATGACTGAAATAATTAAAGATAATTACTGTAAAAATTTGAGAATTTTCCGAACATTTTTTATCCGCCACTGATTTAAACAACGGGCCACGATATCGCAGCCCATGAAAACCGTCGGTAGAATAAATACAATTCAGAGGCTGCATCACTATTGAGTCTCACTGTGCTTAATTGAGAATTCTATTTCTTAAAATCTGTAACACGTGTTTGATATTATTATTATATTATAGGTTTTTTATATTATATATATTATTACATATTGTTGTATATCTATATATCTATATATATATATATATATATATATATATATATATATATATATATATATATATATATATATATATATATATATATATATATATATATATATATATATATATATATATATGTAGTTATATATGTAGGAGAGATAGATGGAACTTCTTGCGGGTAACTATGTTCAACCTTCACCACACTCTCCTTCCACTGGCTCTACCCACCGCCACCCCAAGAACACCCAAACAACCACCACAAGTCACAATTGTATTCGCCACCACCATCACGATGTAAACCCACCATTTCATTTACAAGAACTTAACACCTCTCTTCTTCGACACCCTCGCCACCTTAACCGTCGCCACCATGTTGCCATCCACAACCTTTTTGTTGCACTGACTCCATGAAAATAACCACCACTTTCACGGCCATCATCTACCACCAATTAACCACCTTTCAAACCATCATGAAAACCATCGTGAACTGTTTTTACTACTCGATTAATCATTCTGTTTTATTACTTCTTTTCATGAATCGAAACACCACCATACACGCCACAAAAACAACCCCACTTTGATCATCATTTTCATTAAACTATCACACCCATTCGATCAACACCAAACCATCTTGTTAACTGCTGCAGTACACCTCATGTTCAATATATAAACTCAACGAAGGGAGTTAGCTGTTCCATGTTGGTGCTACTAAATCCTTTTCTGTTCAAATAGAAATTATGATACATGTAAGTGACGATGAATAGTGACTAAACTTTATATTTTTTCCCTTCTTATTCTGCTTCTATTCGGCAAATAAGCTAACCAAAACCATGGTAAACGATCACTTTATTTTCTGCTACATCTACCACGATGCTACTATTTCTTTCACTGTTTTTTTTTCTGTCGAGCCTGTAATGAAAAATAATGAGGACGGGGAAAGTGTAAACGCGATGATTGATGATGATAAAGCATGGTGATGTTAACGTTTTATGAAGGTTAGATTAAATAAAAAAAAAGATGGTGACTTGTAGGACCACATTCACGCATGACACACAAGAAAAAGTATATTTTTTTTTCTTTTTTCGATAACCTGGATCCCACCCGCAGGAGTATTACTTCGAATTATTACAAAATGCAATCGGGCCAAATTAGCTAAACTAGGAATTTTAATGGACCTTAAATTGATATTGGGTTGGATTGGTTGAGAATGGGCTTGTTTGATGTTGGATTTTTGGGCCAAACTCAATATTAATTAGTTTAAATGGTGATCATAGAAAGAAAATATATACGCGTATGATATACATGAGGAGAGGTTGATGATTGATAATTTCACTATGATGATGACAAAGATGAAATGCGTAAACGATTAGGATGATGAGACCTCGACAGTTTTTTTTATTGATTATAGGAAAATAACGATGATGATGATGTTATAGATGATGATGATGAATTGTGCTGCGTTCTTCCTGTTTAAACAGTCACGATAGAAATGGTGATGATACAAGTATGATGTTATGATGTCATGATAATGATAAGTGATGATTAGATGATGATTAGTTAATGATTAGATGATGATTACTTGATGATAGTAAAGGATGGTTTAAGATAAAGTGATAAACTGCCTGTATATGTTAAATGATTATAACAAGTGAGAAATTACAAGAAAGTAAAGTGCAGAGCAATGGTTGGGGTTGTGTTGGTTTCGAGAGGTCGCGGGTTCGAGTCTCGTCTGGGACATTTTTTTTAGAAAAAGCTTGGAGAGGGTTCGTAAATCCGAGGCCAACCTTGCATTGTTCAATATAGTCATATGCATTTTTACTACAAAATACATTAGGTGAGTTTCATTTGCCCCTTTTTCTCTTTACATTTTTGGGCTGAGAATACATGCAAATGCTTTATTAACTGTTTTACAATATTTATATGTGTGAGTTCATTTGCTCCCTTTTACTCATTACATTTTTGGGCTAAGAATACATGCACTGTTTTAATAACTGTTTTACAATATTTATATGTGTGAGTTTCATTTGCTCCCTTTTTACTCTTTACATTTTTGGGACTGAGAATACATGCAAAATGCTTTATCAATTGTTTTACAATATTTATATGCGTGAGTTTTATTATTCCCTTTTTAAATGCTTTTGCAATATATATTTTTGGGACTGAGAATACATGCGCTATTTTTATAACTGTTTTACGAAATAGACACAAGTAATTGAAACTGCATTATATGGTTGAATGGATCGAAGCCGAATATGCCCCTTTTAGCTTGGTAGCCTAAGAATTAGGGAACAAACCCCCTAAATGACGCGAATCCTAAAGATAGATCTATCGGGCCCAACAAGCCCCATCCAAAGTACCGGATGCTTTAGTACTTCGAAATTTATATCATGTCCGAAGGAGGATCCCAGAATGATGGGGATATTCTTATATGCATATTGTTAATGTCGATTACCAGGTGTTCAATCCATATGAATGATATTTTTGTCTCTATATATGGGACGTATGTTTATGAGAAATAGAAATATGAAATCTTGTGGTCTATTAAAATGATGAAATGATTATTTATGCTAAACTAATGAACTCACCAACCTTTTGGTTGACACTTGAAAGCATGTTTATTCTCAGGTATTAAAGAAATCTTCCGCTGTGCATTTGCTCACTTTAAAGATATTACTTGGAGTCATTCATGACATATGTCAAAAGACGTTGCATTCGAGTCGTCGAGTTCATCAAGATTATTATTAAGATAATTATAATTAGATATATTATGAAATGGTATGCATATCGTCAATTTTCGATGTAAGGAAGTTTGTGTTTTCAAAACGAATGCAATGTTTGTAAAATGTATCATATAGAGGTCAAGTACCTCGCGATGAAATCAACTATTGTGAATCGTTTGTAATCGATGTGGACTTTGTCTGGATGGATTAGGACGGGTCCTTTCAGTTGGTATCAGAGCGGTGGTCTTAGAGAACCAGGTCTGCATTAGTGTGTATAACTGATAAGTCGTTAGGATACATTAGTGAGTCTGGACTTCGACCGTGTCTGCATGTCAAAAGTTTTGCTTATCATTTCGTGTCGAAAATTTCCTGTTTATCATTCTTAAAGAATCATTTGCTTATCATTCTTAGTCTAGACACGTTTTACTGCATTGACAGCATGAATAGTATATAGACAAAATTCATATCTTAGCGTATCTACTATTTCATATCTTAGCATATCTGTTACTGTAACTTTGTCTGACAACTTCCGTAGATTCTTCCGTAACTTATGGGATTTTAGTATTTTATATGCATATGTAAATTATGTATTGCAGGATACTAATCTACATCCTATAATCTATCTCTTATCGAAAATCCTTCATCTGATTGTATGAGATGAATTCCTCAACCAGTTCGAGTCTCTCATATTCTGATAGCTATTCCGATAGTTATTCTGATAGCTATTCCGACATAGATGTCCACCTAAGCTCCGAAAGCAGCATCACTGGCATGAATCAACCAATCAGCCATTATCAATTCATCTGATGGGTTCGTAGTTGAACTAATCAATGGAGACGCGCAGAAGGCAATCTCTTCCACCAACCGAATTCACCTCTTGACAATGAACCTGAAGCGTTTACTGGCGAACCTGTTCAAGACACCATTTTCAACTCATTTCCAGGGTAACTCGGCAAGATTATATTATATCCACAATTCTAAACCTTATTCATCCGCTCGTTCCGACCGACAATCATCCTGGAATAATAAGTCATCGAACTTCGCGCTTGAATAATCAATTCAGAGAATATGGTGCAAAATGTACCAGCTTCAGCAACATCACCGACACTAACAGTACCATCGGTAACAGCACCAGTACCATCAATAATCCATGCTTCAATATCACTATCTGTACTTCGAGTATGATCTTCATTCTACGTATCGTTCTACCTCATTTATCTTCGTTCGACATTGTGAATATGTAATCTCTAAAGTTTTAGAGATTATTTATTCTAGTTCCAACCGAAAACCAAATGAGTTTAATATTATATTAACTCATTCAATCCATGATTACATCTGAAGAAAATATGTATGTATATATGTTTTCATAAAGATTGTAATTAAAAATTCTTTTGTACAAACTGTTAATGGTGAAAATATTTTAACGGGTAGGTAATACCCGAGGAATATTTAGATTTCACATTAATAAGTTACATTGTACGTTCTTCGAATTTGATTCAACAATTAATTACTATCCTACTTACATCCACCAATATACAAATCCGTTCACCACGAAATAACCATTTTCATTCAATTTCATATTTGGATTTTGACCTATCAGAATCCAACAAGTGGCATAATGAAGAAAACATATGACAAAATAAAATTTACTAGAAACAGACAAATTAACTATGAGAAATTTTGTTAAGAATCCACGCTAACAAAATCCTAGCTAATTGTTCCTAGCTAACTGATTACATTTAATTATCGCAATTTAAATTCTCGCAATTTACATCCTTGCAATTTTATTTATCGTCATTTAATTTCTGTTATTTATTTTACGCACTTTATTTATCGTCGTTCTGTTATTTACGTATTTTAAATATCGGGACACGTATACAATGTTTTGACATATCATATCGACCCATCTATATATATATGTATATAGTTTGAGTTGTGATCGAGTCTGAGACGTATACGGGTCACGATACATATTAATTAATTCGAATATATATATATGAATTATTGAATTGTTAACTGTGGACTATCGACTGTGGATTAATAATGTTGGACAATTAAAATGAATTAAAATATTAATTATAATATATGAAACTAAATAATTCTTCAAGTTTGCCACTTGATTTCATCTTAAACCTCATTTGTATCTTGACAATCACAATCTGCATTCAAACCTTTCATGATTCTTGAAAACACCTCAATCGAGAGGATGAACCAACCGCACTTCATCTACGAAAGAAAAGATTAATACATATAGTTATGCACCTGAAAACACTCGGAACCTGAGAAAACGTTTAACGCATAGCTGTACAAATTCCTTTAGCGTTATTATTACGCAAAATAACTTGGTAATTCCTTTCAAAGTAGCAAATTTTGTCACAGCTCCAGCAAGTCAACTTCGACTTTTCGTTCGAAACAACTTTATTACAACCTTGATACATATGTTATCTTTTCGCCTTCGTTACCGGGGAACTGTTTATATCCCACCACATTAACAGTAAACGTACCAGCAACTTCACTACTCTTTGGCGTAAGTCACTTCGATAAATCACTATATTTATTCATAAATACCCTATCATATACTCAACCTCGTTTTGTAACAAGAATTGCCTTACCGGGAATCAGCAAATCAGTATTTTAAATATCGCAACGTTTCTACATCAACAGTTATATGTATACATATAACATTTATCTCTTAGAACTATGATCTTTCATTCTGAGATTCTGAAAAGCACCCAGTTTGCGAATTAATACTCTGAATGTTGAAAAGGCTTAATGAAGCAGCAGAAACTGTAGACAACCGTAAACGACCTTAATCGTCGGAAGTTTAATGATAAAGAATAGTATTTTGAAAAAGCTCAGAAAAGTTGGAACTGAAAAACAGATTGAGCTAACCATGAAGGAGACCAAGGATAAATACAAGGACCATACCCTATATTCAAAGAATCCAGAAAATTCTGGATCCGTTGAAATCTTTAGAGAATATCTTACTCCGAAGTCATGTAAAAATCTTGCAGAAAAATCTTTCTCCATCAACCATCGAACTTAGAAATTCTAAAATATCATCATAAATATCTTCGATATTTCTGAGGATATTTTCATAAATATTCTTATCCGAAATTATCTACCTTTTCGTGTCTTCAGTATTCCATTATATTGGAAACTTCTGTAAAAATCTAAATATAAATTATGAATGAATTGTGGAGAAGTGTTGGGAATTGAAGCATGGGTTAGTATAATATAATGACGCCTGGCCAACGTGATTATATTACAGCAAGTCATGCTGAGTTTCTAATGAAACGAGATAATGGTTCACAGTAGATCATACCATCATCGTGTGTCATGTTACATAACTCTTTCATTCTGATTAACCTCTAAACATATCAAGAACATAATTACTCGATAGTTCTATCTTTCCCAGTTATTCCAGTAATTTGACAAATCAAATCGTGCTATTACATTCCTCTCTGCCTGGAACATCAGTATCATTCGAAACTCTATACCTATGAATTCTGGACCATTATTTGCTTGATTTGAATTCAGGAGGAGAAAACGAAATCATGGAGCTCCGAAATATAAAAGAAAATATAAATCCCGATAACAGCACGGGAATTACAAACCGTGTATATCAATGCGTATAGCAATATAAAGACACGGGAGAATGAAAAATACTATAACCCCAAGAAAATAGTAGAAGTGAATAGATTCCTCCGGAGGTAAATGGAAAAGAAGAATGACAGATACAATAGTCTGGATAAGTACAAGGATTAGAACCGGATTAAGCATTTTCAAACTCTTTGGAAATGGGAATTAAGAAAGAAATTAATGAAGTGGTGAAAACTAATGGAACGGAAAAGGGTAAATTTATAGTGAAAATATCAGACAGAGTAATCAAAGCAGATCACTGTATTTAATTACAAAAATCTTAAATTTCCTAACTCGCCGAAGAATCAAATCTTTTAGATTTCGAAGATTTTCTTTAAATCAAATCTTTACTTTCCTATTTCACTCTTTGGGGATAACTTCATTCGTATTCTTAGAATAATCGAATTATTTTATTATTATTATTCAATGATGATAAAACTCTATTTATCAACTTATATTCGTCATGAAAACATTTTTATTGTTAGCCATGACCACCTCACTCAAATTTCGGGACGAAATTTCTTTAACGGGTAGGTACTGTGACGACCCGGGAATTTCCGACCAAATTTAAACTTTAATCTTTATATGTTTCCGACATGATAAGCAAAGTATGTAATGTTGAGTCTAGAAAATTTTGAAACGATGTTCATATATTCATTTGACCTTCGACCATTCTCGACGATTCACGAACTATTATTTGTAAATAAATGTGTTTACATATAAAAATAAATATAAAAATATATATATATTGTATTAAATATAATTATTTAATGATTGTAATACTCGATGGACGTTTCGATTATTATTTAGAGAAGTTTAATTCAAACTTATAGGATTTTAAAATAAACGGTGATCCGAAAATGAGTTCTATAAATTTTAGGCTTATTAAAAATATATTTAGAAGCTAATTAATAAATTTCAACAATTTTTATATTTTACCCAGATTTGAGAGGGACAGTTGATGTAATTTTTTTATTTAAAAGTTAATGACTGAATTTCATACCATAATGACTGAAATAATTAAAGATAATTAATGTAAAAATTTGAGAATTTTCTGAACACTTTTTATCCGCCACTGATTTAAACAACGGGCCACGATATCGCAGCCCGTGAAAACCGTCGGTAGAATAAATACAATTCAGAGGCTGCATCACTATTGAGTCTCACTGTGCTTAATTGAGAATTCTATTTCTTAAAATCTGTAACACGTGTTTGATATTATTATTATATTATAGGTTTTTTATATTATATATATTATTACATATTGTTGTATATCTATATACATATATATATATATATATATATATATATATATATATATATATATATATATATATATATATATATATATATATATATATATATATATATATAATTATGTAGTTATATATGTAGGAGAGATAGATGGAACTTCTTGCGAGTAACTATGTTCAACCTTCACCACACTCTCCTTCCACCTGCTCTACCCACCGCCACCCCAAGAACACCCAAACAACAACCACAAGTCACCATTGTATTCGCCACCACCATCACGATGTAAACCCACCATTTCATTTACAAGAACTTAACACCTCTCTTCTTCGACACCCTCGCCACCTTAACCGTCGCCACCATGTTGCCATCCACAACCTTTTTGTTGCACTGACTCCATGAAAATAACCACCACTTTCACGGCCATCATCTACCACCAATTAACCACCTTTCAAACCATCATGAAAACCATCGTGAACTGTTTTTACTACTCGATTAATCTTTCTGTTTTATTACTTCTTTTCATGAATCGAAACACCACCATACACGCCACAAAAACAACCCCACTTTGATCATCATTTTCATTAAACTATCACACCCATTCGATCAACACCAAACCATCTTGTTAACTGCTGCAGTACACCTCATGTTCAATATATAAACTCAATGAAGGGAGTTAGCTGTTCCATGTTGGTGCTACTAAATCCTTTTCTGTTCAAATAGAAATTATGATACATGTAAGTGACGATGAATAGTGACTAAACTTTATATTTTTTTCCCTTCTTATGTCACACCCCCAAATTAGGGCCTAGGGTATTTGTGACTAATTATATCAAATCACAGTTGTATAAACGAGAACGACTCTATATGAGACGTTTTGAATAAAACATTTATTAATAAAACAGCGGAAGCATTAAAAGTTTTACATCAAATTTAAACTGAAATAATAATAATAGTCTTAATGCAAAGTAAATGTAATGAAATGAAGACTCCATGTAGCAGCATTCAATTCATCAGGTAGCAATCATGGCAATCATCTTATTCGTCACCTGAGACAAAACATGTTTAAAGTGTCAACCAAAAAGGTTGGTGAGTTCATTAGTTTATCAAAATCAATCATTTCCGTTATAATAATAGGCCACAAGATTTCAGTTTCATAAATATCCGTACACAAGCAAGTGTATAAAAGCATTCTATAAGTTGTAGGCACCCGGTAACAAGCCTTAACGTTCATGTTTTACCCTCTGAAGTACACCAGATCAGGTGTGTTTAAAATAACCTCGAAGTACTAAAGCATCTCATAGTCAGGATGGGGTTTGTCAGACCCAATAGATCTATCTTTAGGATTCGCGCCTACCGTACATAGACAAGTAGTTTAATGTTACCAAGCTAAGGGTATATTTCTGGTTTAAACCCACATAGAATTAGTTTTAGTACTTGTGCCTATTTCGTAAAACATTTATAAATCAGCGCATGTATTCTCAGCCCAAAAATATATATAAAAAGGGAGCAAATGAAACTCACCTTAAATAGCAGTTGAAGTATTCCACGCAAGAAAGGAAAGTAAAGCAAGTAAGTGACCGAGATATCAACTAGAAGTAGTTCTTTAAGAGAGAAATGAGTGATTAAGGTGTAAGTTTGAAATGAGAAATGTATGTGGTATTTATAGTTAAAAATGTTAGGTAAAAAAAATTAAAATAAAATAAGTAAATCTTAAAAGTTAAAATAAGAAAAATTATTTTGTATTTTTATTAAAAGTAAATCTTAAAAGTTAAAATAAGAAAAAGTAGTTTGTATTTTTATTAAAAGTAAAATCTTAAAAGTTAAAATAAGAAAAAGTAGTTTGTATTTTTATTAAAAGTAAAATCTTAAAAGTTAAAATAAGAAAAAGTATTTTGTATTTTTATTAAAAGTAAATTTTAAAAGTTAAAATAAGAAAAAGTAGTTTGTATTTTTATTAAAAGTAAAATCTTAAAAGTTAAAATAAGAAAAAGTAGTTTGTATTTTTATTAAAAGTAAAATCTTAAAAGTTAAAATAAGAAAAAGTATTTTGTATTTTTATTAAAAGTAAATCTTAAAAGTTAAAATAAGAAAAAGTAGTTTGTATTTTTATTAAAAGTAAAATCATAAAAGTTAAAATAAGAAAAAGTAGTTTGTATTTTTATTAAAAGTAAAATCTTAAAAGTTAAAATAAGAAAAAGTATTTTGTATTTTTATTAAAAGTAAATCTTAAAAGTTAAAATAAGAAAAAGTAGTTTGTATTTTTATTAAAAGTAAAATCTTAAAAGTTAAAATAAGAAAAAGTAGTTTGTATTTTTATTAAAAGTAAAATCTAAAAAGTTAAAATAAGAAAAAGTATTTTGTATTTTTATTAAAAGTAAATTTTAAAAGTTAAAATAAAAAAAAGTAGTTTGTATTTTTATTAAAAGTAAAATCTTAAAAGTTAAAATAAGAAAAAGTAGTTTGTATTTTTATTAAAAGTAAAATCTTAAAAGTTAAAATAAGAAAAAGTATTTTGTATTTTTATTAAATGTAAATCTTAAAAGTTAAAATAAGAAAAAGTAGTTTGTATTTTTATTAAAAGTAAATCTTAAAAGTTAAAATAAGAAAAAAATAGTTTGTATTTTTATTAAAAGTAAATCTTAAAATAAAAGTAGTTTGTATTTTTATTAAAAGTAAATCTTAAAAGAAAAAATAGTTTGTATTTTTGTATTTATTTATTAAAAGTAGATATAGTTTTGATTTTTTTTTTGTATAAAATTCTAAAAAAAAATTTGTTTAATATATTTCTAAGAACATTTAACATTTTATTTCTATATTTGTTTAATTATTAAATACGAATTTTATATAAAAATTATTATTATATTTAGTTTTTATAAAAATTAAAATTTATGATTATTAATTTATAGTTTTTATTAGTTTTATAAATGTTATAATATTATGTATTATTTAGTTAATTATATATTCTATTAACTAAATAACAAAAGTAATATAAATATTATATATATATTCATTGATGTAATTATGTTATATTATATATCATAATCTTATTTATAATATTTATAATTATATTATTTATTTTAAGCGTACGTTTATTCGGTCAACGTTAAATTTATTCGTATATAACAACTCTAGGTATTTTAGTAAAATCGGAAGTCGAAAAGTGAGGGTTGTTATAGTACCTACCCGTTAAAAGAAATTTCGTCTAGAAATTTAGTTTTTGCCATCAATCAGCGTTGTTCGTACCTAAATGAGGATATTTACGTTTTATCTGGTCTTCACGTTCCCAGGTAGGTTCGGGGCCTTTCGTGAATTCCAACGGATAGAATATTGTTCTGTTTCATGCATTTAAATAATACGAACCCTAATTTCTTACAGGTTCTTCTATAAAGTACATTTTATCATTAATGCGGAGGTTATCTAAAGGGTTAATAAGAGTGTCATTTGACTAGGTTATCCTCAAAAGGGATGATGGTGTTATACGAGCATTTTAGTAAACTGAACACATGAAATGTGTTATGAATAGTATTGAGCTTATTTAAAACTTTGAGTGTTTATGTCACAATATTAGGGTAGACAAAACAGAGAGTAGTTCATGAAAATTATAGTCATGAAGTTTGATAGAGATCATCATTGTTTACAACAAGAATATTGTAATGATGAATATAAGTTGAAAAAATAAAGTTTTATCACTACTGAATAATATGGATAAAACGATTTGATTATAGGAAGCGTATAAACGAAGCTATTGTAAAAGAGTGAATGAGAAATTAAATGTTCGCCTTAACTTTTGACGTAGTCACGATTGATTTTTGGAATTCAAGGGATTAAAGGAAATCTTCGTAATCCATAAGATTTGATTCTCCGGTAATTAAGGAATTTGAAATTTTCTTTGATTAAATGAGGTAATTGCTTCAATTGCTGTGTTTGGAATTTTGCTATAAATTAGCTTCTTCCGTTTCATTATCTTCACCACTTCTATACTTTCTTCCTCAATTCATACTTCCAAAGATTGTAAGAATGCTCCATCCAGTTCTTATCCTGGATATTTTTCTGACTATCATTTCAGTCATTCTTCTTTTTCATTTACCACTAGAGGAATTTGTTTTCTTCTTCTATTACCTTGGGGTTATAGTGCTTTTAATTCTCCCATGTCTTTACGTTGCAATACGTATTGATATACACGGTTTGTAATTTCGGTATCGTTATCGGGCTACATATTTTCCCTTATATGTCGGAGCTCTTTGCCTTTTTATTCTCCTCTCGACTCTAAGTAAAGCGAGTAATGGTCCAGAATTTGTAGGTATGAAGTTTCGAATGGACCTACTGTTCTAAGCGTAATATCACGATTCGATTTGGTAAATTACCAGAATTACTGAGGATAGAACTATCAAGAATATATTTGCTTGATATGTTCAGAGATTAAGTAGAATGTAAGAGTCGTGTAACATGGCAAATGATGATTATAAAGTCTATGAATCATCATCTTCCATTAAAAATTTAGCATGACTTACTGTAATATAATCATGTTGGCCTGACGTCATTATATTATACTAACTCATGCTTCAATTCTCAACACTACTTTAAATCATTCAAAATTTGAATTTAAATTTTACGGAACATAGAAACTTAAACAGTTTTCCTTTATGATGTAATAAAGATATTGCAAAGAGATAATTAATTGCGGACAAGAATCGCTATTAAGATATCTTTAGAAATATCGAGGATATTTATAACGAAAGATATGATGATATTTTAGAATTTCTAAAATCGATGGATAATGAAGAAATTCTTCTGTAAGGATTTAGAATGCGTAAAAAGATCTTCTGTGATTTCCTTCAGAAATCGAATCATCTAGATTCTTTGGTTATAGGTTTAGTCCTTGGGATTTGTCCTTGGTCTCCTTCATGTTTTGCTCAATCCGTCTTTCAATACCAGATATTCTTTTGAGCTTTTCCAACACACAATTCTTTATTATCAAGCTTCTGGTCATTAAGGCCATCTACAGCTTTTGCTGCTTCATCAGCATTCTCAAGGTTAACTGATCTGAATCATTGATTATCAATCTGATATGTTTTCAAGGATTTTGAAGAATGTACAATGTAATATATTAATGTGAATGTTAGATATTTCTTGGGTATTACCTACCCGTTAAAATATTTTCACAATTAACAGTTTGTACAAAAGAATTTTTAAATACAATCTTTATGAAAATATACATACATATATATTTTCTTCAGATGTAATTATGGATTTAATAAGTTAATATAATATTAAACTCATTTGATTTACGGTTGAAACGAGAATAAATAATCTCCAAAACTTTAGGGATTACATAATCGTCGCGGAATATTTCTTTAATGAAGTTATGAATCAATACTTCATCGTTCATTGTTATTAATATACCTCAGTAAATGATGTTGATGCTCGTGGATTTCTTGTGAAATTCATAAGGCACAAATGATGTTTTCGAGAAATTTTCGAGTACATCGAAAAATAGGAGTGTAAAATCACACATGCATTTGAATAATACACTTAGTTTATTATGAAATGGAGTTTATTGTACTGAAGCAGTGATTAATGATTGTTAAGTCATTAATGAAGGATGTACATCATAGCGTATTAGTGATATGAATTAACCAAGTAGTACATACTAGTTAAGATTCACACGTAATAGTTTAGTACGAAAAGATTTATTATTGTTCCAAACCATATATACATAAAGTATACATATATAATTCTTCAGGAAGAATGAGTCAATACATCTTAACTCATTATTACTAATATTCCTTAGTATCTATGGACGTATGATGTCGATGTTTGAGGTACCGATTATGATGTTGAGACGTGGGATGCTGATGTTGTTGTTGGTGAAGCTGATGCTGTTGGTGGTGATGCTGATAGTACTGGTGGTGCTGGTGCTGGTGCTGGTGCTGCTGTTGGTGCTGCTTGTGGTACTTGGTTAGTAAGTGTGAGCCTAGCTACCAAATTGCGCACTATTTCCTCCAGTGTTTCTACTTTACGCTCGAGTCTATGGATTTGTTCTACCCATTCCTCTGTAAGGTTTGTCAATTCTTGATATTTAGTTCGAAGTCTTCTAACTTCTTCTAATAACCCTTTCTGGTTAGAATTCGAGAGTAGAGGACAAATATTGTCGTTGGTTACATCGAGTCGACCTTCGAGGCAGAAAATCCTTGCGAAAAGAGTGAAAACGGTATTGCGAACAGGTTCGCCAGTAAGAGGATTGAGTACTCCGACGTTTGGTGGTAAGTTTGGCTCGTGATAAGGAGTACCTTCTTCATTTCTCCATAGGGTGAGTATTTCGAGAACCCATCCCCATTTTCTAAAGAAATCACGGTAATTGATCGGTGGGTGTGCTCCTGTCACGCTATCTTTGGAGCTAGAAGAACTTGAGGAATTAGGTGAGAAATCCATATTATGTGTTTGGAATAGGGTTTGATATGAAATGGGTGTTGAATATTGAATGATATATTCATCTCCTTGAATACGTATATATAGCAGAAAGATTTCCGTAATTTACGGAGGAAATTTAGGAAAAGTGTTAGACAAGGTCTATTGGGAATAGATATGCTAAGATATGATTTGTCTATACTCTAATAATGGCAGTATGACGTGTCGAGATTATAAAATGATAAGTATGTAATCTAATAATCTTTCGATTAAAGACTTTCAATTCGTATACTGTGATAACCCAATGACATTTCCCGGTTCGCAAACCGATGCATAAAGGCATAAGGCATATAGGTTCGTGATATAACAGGGAGTTATATACGTTTGAGTATGAATTATAGGAGTTTCAAAAATCTTGGATAATATTTCATGTAATACATATGTAATACACAAAACCAGGATAGATGACTAGGTGAGTTGTTCTTAATAAGTTCACCACTTATTAAGTGCGTAAGTGACTAAGTGTTGTATGATCACTATAGTCAGGTTTGATATTGTGCACCATACCCAAACATCTATGCCACCACCGAGTCACTTGAATGATCAATTGTTACCGGTTGGCCCAGGAATTCTCGACCAAAATCTAAGTTTGGCATTCGAAATCCACAAGCGTCCCATAATGGTACCAAGGATCACCCTAGGCCTTAAGTAGCGTTGACATTCGAGTAATTTCACATTATCGTGTATGTTATAATCTTAAGATTTAAGTATAGTTTCTAAGGTATAGTGTAGCATTTATCAATTAAAGGCAACAATTAAAGGCACTATGGTCAAGGAAAGTTGTAGTCCTACATTGCTAAGGTACCTAATTGTATAAGGCACACATAAAATGCAATCCTGGTTCTCTACAACAACCTGGCTCTGATACCAATCTGTCACACCCCCAAATTAGGGCCTAGGGTATTTGTGACTAATTATATCAAATCACAGTTGTATAAACGAGAACGACTCTATATGAGACGTTTTGAATAAAACATTTATTAATAAAACAGCGGAAGCATTAAAAGTTTTACATCAAATTTAAACTGAAATAATAATAATAGTCTTAATGCAAAGTAAATGTAATGAAATGAAGGCTCCATGTAGCAGCATTCAATTCATCAGGTAGCAATCATGGCAATCATCTTATTCGTCACCTGAGACAAAACATGCTTAAAGTGTCAACCAAAAAGGTTGGTGAGTTCATTAGTTTATCAAAATCAATCATTTCCGTTATAATAATAGGCCACAAGATTTCAGTTTCATAAATATCCGTACACTAGCAAGTGTATAAAAGCATTCTATAAGTTGTAGGCACCCGGTAACAAGCCTTAACGTTCATGTTTTACCCTCTGAAGTACACCAGATCAGGTGTGTTTAAAATAACCTCGAAGTACTAAAGCATCTCATAGTCAGGATGGGGTTTGTCAGACCCAATAGATCTATCTTTAGGATTCGCGTCTACAAATACATAGACAAGTAGTTTAATGTTACCAAGCTAAGGGTATATTTCTGGTTTAAACCCACATAGAATTAGTTTTAGTACTTGTGCCTATTTCGTAAAACATTTATAAATCAGTGCATGTATTCTCAGCCCAAAAATATATATAAAAAGGGAGCAAATGAAACTCACCTTAAATAGCAGTTGAAGTATTCCACGCAAGAAAGGAAAGTAAAGCAAGTAAGTGACCGAGATATCAACTAGAAGTAGTTCTTTAAGAGAGAAATGAGAGATTAAGGTGTAAGTTTGAAATGAGAAATGTATGTGGTATTTATAGTTGAAAATGTTAGGTAAAAAAAAATTAAAATAAAATAAGTAAATCTTAAAAGTTAAAATAAGAAAAATTATTTTGTATTTTTATTAAAAGTAAATCTTAAAAGTTAAAATAAGAAAAAGTAGTTTGTATTTTTATTAAAAGTAAAATCTTAAAAGTTAAAATAAGAAAAAGTAGTTTGTATTTTTATTAAAAGTAAAATCTTAAAAGTTAAAATAAGAAAAAGTATTTTGTATTTTTATTAAAAGTAAATTTTAAAAGTTAAAATAAGAAAAAGTAGTTTGTATTTTTATTAAAAGTAAAATCTTAAAAGTTAAAATAAGAAAAAGTAGTTTGTATTTTTATTAAAAGTAAAATCTTAAAAGTTAAAATAAGAAAAAGTATTTTGTATTTTTATTAAAAGTAAATCTTAAAAGTTAAAATAAGAAAAAGTAGTTTGTATTTTTATTAAAAGTAAAATCATAAAAGTTAAAATAAGAAAAAGTAGTTTGTATTTTTATTAAAAGTAAAATCTTAAAAGTTAAAATAAGAAAAAGTATTTTGTATTTTTATTAAAAGTAAATCTTAAAAGTTAAAATAAGAAAAAGTAGTTTGTATTTTTATTAAAAGTAAAATCTTAAAAGTTAAAATAAGAAAAAGTAGTTTGTATTTTTATTAAAAGTAAAATCTAAAAAGTTAAAATAAGAAAAAGTATTTTGTATTTTTATTAAAAGTAAATTTTAAAAGTTAAAATAAAAAAAAGTAGTTTGTATTTTTATTAAAAGTAAAATCTTAAAAGTTAAAATAAGAAAAAGTAGTTTGTATTTTTATTAAAAGTAAAATCTTAAAAGTTAAAATAAGAAAAAGTATTTTGTATTTTTATTAAAAGTAAATCTTAAAAGTTAAAATAAGAAAAAGTAGTTTGTATTTTTATTAAAAGTAAATCTTAAAAGTTAAAATAAGAAAAAAATAGTTTGTATTTTTATTAAAAGTAAATCTTAAAATAAAAGTAGTTTATATTTTTATTAAAAGTAAATCTTAAAAGAAAAAATAGTTTGTATTTTTGTATTTATTTATTAAAAGTAGATATAGTTTTGATTTTTTTTTGTATAAAATTCTAAAAAAAAATTTGTTTAATATATTTCTAAGAACATTTAACATTTTATTTCTATATTTGTTTAATTATTAAATACGAATTTTATATAAAAATTATTATTATATTTAGTTTTTATAAAAATTAAAATTTATGATTATTAATTTATAGTTTTTATTAGTTTTATAAATGTTATAATATTATGTATTATTTAGTTAATTATATATTCTATTAACTAAATAACAAAAGTAATATAAATATTATATATATATTCATTGATGTAATTATGTTATATTATATATCATAATCTTATTTATAATATTTATAATTATATTATTTATTTTAAGCGTACGTTTATTCGGTCAACGTTAAATTTATTCGTATATAACAACTCTAGGTATTTTAGTAAAATCGGAAGTCGAAAAGTGAGGGTTGTTATATCTTATTCTGCTTCTATTCGGCAAATAAGCTAACCAAAACCATGGTAAACGATCACTTTATTTTCTGCTACATCTACCACGATGCTACTATTTCTTTCACTATTTTTTTTTCTGTCGAGCCTATAATGAAAAATAATGAGGACGGGGAAAGTGTAAACGCGATGATTGATGATGATAAAGCATGGTGATGTTAACGGTTTATGAAGGTTAGATTAAATAAAAAAAAGATGGTGACTTGTAGGACCATATTCACGCATGACACACAAGAAAAAGTATATTTTTTTTTCTTTTTTCGATAACCTGGATCCCACCCGCAGGAGTATTACTTCGAATTATTACAAAATGCAATCGTGCCAAATTAGCTAAACTAGGAATTTTAATGGACCTTAAATTGATATTGGGTTGGATTGGTTGAGAATGGGCTTGTTTGATGTTGGATTTTTGGGCCAAACTCAATATTAATTAGTTTAAATGGTGATCATAGAAAGAAAATATATACGCGTATGATATACATGAGGAGAGGTTGATGATTGATAATTTCACTATGATGATGACAAAGATGAGATGCGTAAACGATTAGGATGATGAGACCTCGACAGTTTTTTTTATTGATTATAGGAAAATAACGATGATGATGATGTTATAGATGATGATGATGAATTGTGCTGCGTTCTTCCTGTTTAAACAGTCACGATAGAAATGGTGATGATACAAGTATGATGTTATGATGTCATGATAATGATAAGTGATGATTAGATGATGATTAGTTAATGATTAGATGATGATTACTTGATGATAGTAAAGGATGGTTTAAGATAAAGTGATAAACTGCCTGTATATGTTAAATGATTATAACAAGTGAGAAATTACAAGAAAGTAAAGTGCAGAGCAATGGTTGGGGTTGTGTTGGTTTCGAGAGGTCGCGGGTTCGAGTCTCGTCTGGGACATTTTTTTTAGAAAAAGCTTGGAGAGGGTTCGTGAATCCGAGGCCAACCTTGCATTGTTCAATATAGTCATATGTATTTTTACTACAAAATACATTAGGTGAGTTTCATTTGCCCCTTTTTCTCTTTACATTTTTGGGCTGAGAATACATACAAATGCTTTATTAACTGTTTTACAATATTTATATGTGTGAGTTCATTTGCTCCCTTTTACTCATTACATTTTTGGACTGAGAATACATGCACTGTTTTAATAACTGTTTTACAATATTTATATGTGTGAGTTTCATTTGCTCCCTTTTTACTCTTTACATTTTTGGGACTGAGAATACATGCAAAATGCTTTATCAATTGTTTTACAATATTTATATGCGTGAGTTTCATTATTCCCTTTTTAAATGCTTTTGCAATATATATTTTTGGGTCTGAGAATACATGCGCTATTTTTATAACTGTTTTACGAAATAGACACAAGTAATTGAAACTGCATTATATGGTTGAATGGATCGAAGCTGAATATGCCCCTTTTAGCTTGGTAGCCTAAGAATTAGGGAACAGACCCCCTAATTGACGCGAATCCTAAAGATAGATCTATCGGGCCCAACAAGCCCCATCCAAAGTACCGGATGCTTTAGTACTTCGAAATTTATATCATGTCCGAAGGAGGATCCCGGAATGATGGGGATATTCTTATATGCATATTGTTAATGTCGATTACCAGGTGTTCAATCCATATGAATGATATTTTTGTCTCTATGCATGGGACGTATGTTTATGAGAAATGGAAATATGAAATCTTGTGGTCTATTAAAATGATGAAATGATTATTTATGCTAAACTAATGAACTCACCAACCTTTTGGTTGACACTTGAAAGCATGTTTATTCTCAGGTATTAAAGAAATCTTCCGCTGTGCATTTGCTCACTTTAAAGATATTACTTGGAGTCATTCATGACATATGTCAAAAGACGTTGCATTCGAGTCGTCGAGTTCATCAAGATTATTATTAAGATAATTATAATTAGATATATTATGAAATGGTATGCATATCGTCAATTTTCGATGTAAGGAAGTTTGTGTTTTCAAAACGAATGCAATGTTTGTAAAATGTATCATATAGAGGTCAAGTACCTCGCGATGAAATCAACTACTGTGAATCGTTTGTAATCGATGTGGACTTTGTCCGGATGGATTAGGACGGGTCCTTTCACATATAGCTTCAAGTGTACAACTCATTGATGTGTTTACATCATCTTCACCAAGGTTTGACCATCATAACCCAAGTGCAAGTCTAAGACATGAAGCACAACTCACTTAAGTGTTGCAAGTGTTTTGATGAACCAAAGTTACATCAAAGTCTTAGATCTAACAGATACATGAACTTTAAAGGTAATATTGAACTATAGATTTGAAAGTAAGCTAACTAATCAAGATCTTAAGGTGTAGAACATGGTTCTTAGTTAGATCTTGAAGATCCAAGACTCAAAAGTCTAGATCAAGCATAAGTATACAAAGTTATATTTAAAGAAAACTTATTTGTGTGTTCTTGAACTTTCAAAGTTAACTTTTAGTTCAAGATTAATGAGATCAAGACTAACTTGTAGTACTTGACCATTTAAACTAATTACATGAAATTAAAGTGCAAGAATGAAGAAGTAAACTAAGTAAACAAGTAATTAGTTCATGGTTTGTTCATACTTTAAAGATTCAAACTAAAGTTTGATCTTTAAGAAAGTAAACTTTAAAGTTTACTAACATGACTTACAAGTATGAATTTAACAACTATGAACTTACAAGTGATACTTACAAGTGAATGACATAGGCTAACTAAGTCCATATAAGAAGTAGGGTGGGCTAATCAAGTCCATTAAGGTGAGCCCAAGTCCAATTAAGTGATACTTCAAGTAGAAGTCCACTAACACTAGTAAAGGCCCAAGTAATTAACTAATAACTTTAGTTAAATAAAATGATTAATAAAATTTAATCATGAATGTAAATAATACTCTAAAAATATTATTCGTGAAAGTTTCATGTGTCACAAAGACGTTTCGGGCGATTAAAGTCAAGTACGGGCAATCATGGTAACATGTAAATGTAATAACATACATTCGTTTAATCACACGTATTAATAATAATTATTATTAATAAATAAATGTTGGAAAAATCCAGGGTCGTTACACGTTTCCTCCGGTGATAATCATGTCATCAACATATAATAATACCAAAACATGGAAACCTGGTTCTTTCTTTACAAACAAACTAGAATCCGTATCAAAAATCTTAAAACCACAAAAGACAAGGTATTGTGCAACCTTACCGTACCAAGCTCTCGGAGCTTGTTTCAAGCCATAAAGAGCTTTCTTCAACCGGCACACATATTCTGGAAATTGATTTTAAATGAACCCAATAGGTTGTTCCATGAACACCTCACGATCAAGCTCTCCATATAGAAAAGCATTCTTCACATCAAGTTGCCACAATTTCCACCCTTTGTAAGCCGCTAATGAGATTATTGTTCTCACCGTTACCATTTTAGCCACTGGGCTAAAAGTTTCCTCGTAATCAAGCCCATAACTTTGACAAAAGCCATGAGCCACCAACCGAGCCTTGAACCTATTAATGGTTCCATCCGAGTTCTTCTTCAAACGGTAGACCCATTTGCAAGTAACTGGTTTACATGCTTTCGGTTTCTTGACAAGCTCTCAAGTTTCATTCTTTTCCAATGCATCAATCTCCTCTTGCATTGCTTTTCTCCAATCCGGAGAATCTTTAGCTTCTTCATAACATGTTGGTTCTTTAGTTAAGCCACCTGAAAAGAAACAAGTTGTGACTGTGTTCACCTCATAGTCACTTAGATGTTTTGGTTGTCTTTTTTCTCTTGTTGACCTTCTAACTTGAGTTGGTACTTCTTCAATAGGCGTCTCTTCTTGATTTTGAGAAACACCATCATTCACACTTTCTTCTTGAGTGTCGAAGCTAGGAAACATAAATTTGTAATCTCTATTTTCTTCACCATTTTTGCTTGATTCAGAAAATTGAGAAGACACTTCATCAAATACCACATCTCTTGAAGTGGTAAACTTCTTTGTTTCTTGATCCATACACCTCCAACCTTTCCTGTGAGAATCATAACCAACAAAAATACACTTTCGAGCTTTTGGGTCAAGTTTGGTTCGGTTAGATTTTGGAACATGAACATAACAAATAGAACCAAACGCCCTAAAATAGCTTACATTAGGCTTTTCACCATAAGCTAGCTCAAAAGATGATTTTTGTGTACCTGGCCAAGATGGTAACCGATTAGACACATGACAAGCACATTGAAGTGCTTCTGCCCATAGCTCCCTAGGCAGCCCCTTGTCATGTAACCAAGATAAGCATATTGAAACAAGGTAAGCAATCTTTCTTTCTGAAACCCCATTTTGTTGTGGAGTATCCGGACAAGTCATTTGGCGAGAAATACCATTTGTTTTACAATAAGTAAAGAAATCATTTGACATGAATTCTCCACCATTATCACTCCTAAGAGCTTTTACCTTTCTCCCAAATTCTGATTCTACCGCTTCTTTGAACTCTATGAACTTTGATAAGGCTTCACTTTTCTCCTTTAGAAATTTCACCCAAGTAAACCGAGAATAGTCATCAATTAACACCATGACATAGCAATGACCGCCATAACTTGGTGTTTTTGTTGGCCCCATCAAGTCCGTATGAATCAAGTCAAGCAAACCTTGTTTTCGATTTGTTGACTTCTTATATGGAAGTCGGTGTGACTTTCCATATTGACATCCTTGGCATATTACTTCCTCACGAACATTCTTTAATTGAGGAATTCCATCAACTAGTTTATGTGAGAATATCTTTTGCAACATTTGATATCCCACATGGCCTAGTCTAGCATGCCAAATAGCTCTGTTGTTGGTTTGACTTGTTTTCTTCACATAAGCCTCACCTGCGGACAACACAAACAAAGAAACTTTCTTTTCTCCCGTGAAAAGAACATCACCCACAATCTCCTTGACATTCTCAAGGACCTTCACATCCATTGGACCAAAAAGAACATATTTTTCAGATTCGGTAATTTGAGGTACCGAAACTAGATTCTTGGTCAATTCAGGAACAAGATAAACATCTTCCAAAGTAAAAGTATTATTATTAACATCAATAATAGCATTACCTTCCTTTTTAACCGGATGAGTTGTGTTGTCAGCCGTGATTACAACTCAATTTTGATTGTGATCTCTAACGTCATGAAGAAGAGTTCCATCACCGGTCACATGATGAGAGCAACCCGGATCAATAATCCATTGATTCTTCTTAACAACCGTATCAACGGTAAAACATTGCTCCCATTTGACTTCATCATCATCGTTGCTTGAACAAGCCACGTTTGCTTTTGTGACTTTAGAACGACAATATTTCTTGATGTGACCAACCTTCCCGCACTTGTAACATGTGGGAGGTTTCTTTTCATAGTTACTTTTGTAACTAGTTTGCTCTTCTTCTTTTTCTTTGCTAGAAGAACCTTTCTTGAAGTTCTTCCCTTTTGAAAACAATACCGCATCATTTTCAAATCCTTTAGCCATTTGCTTGGCCAAAGCTTCTTGATTAGAGAGCAAATTCTCTAATTCTTAAACCGAAGGTTGAGTAGACCACCCCTATATAGAGGTTTTGAATGGAACATGCTCTTTCTTCAAACCACGAATTAAATATCTTCGCAACCGAGATTCACTAATTTTCTCGTTTGTATCAATCTCTGAAATTTCAGAACAAAGAGTTTTCACCCGTAAGAAATATTCAGAAACTGACATACCTTCTTGTCTTGAGATTGCTAACTCATTTTCCAGGAATTGCAACCGTGCGGTATTCTTCTTGGTAAAGAGTTTCTCAAGAGTATCCCAAACCTCCTTTGGCTTGTTAAGATCACGAACGTGTTCTATGAACTCTTTGCTAATTGATGTCCTCAACACAAAGAGAGCCTTCCCACACTTAATCTTCCATTTTCTTCGTGACTCGCCTTGCTCAAGAGTTTCTACGGGAATTATGGCATCGCTTCCGGCCACAAGTTCCCATAGGTCTTGACCTTGGAGATAAGCTTCCATACACATCTTCCAATACTTGTAGTTGTTGCCTACAAGTCTTTCCATACCATTGAACATACCTCCATTGTTTACATTTGAGACTTCCATTTATGATTAGCAAGAAACTAGTTTACACTTTGAGTAATTGCACACAAAGTTTAACTTAGGACTAAACTTATAATCAAGTTTATAACCAAGCTTCTGATACCATAAAATAATTAATAACTTGCTAGAATAGAAGTTTAGTAAACAAAATATGAACAAAGAATGTACAAACTTGAAGTGTATTGTAAATGGTTTTCCTTATTTTCAAATGTTACATACTACCTCTTTAAATACAAGAGAAATATTAAATGCATAATAAATGCAAACTAACTATACCTAAGAAACATTAAATGCTAGATATAAAAGAGATATCCTATAATCTCTATATTAAATGCAAGATATCTTAGAGATATGCAAAATCTCTATATTAAATGCAAGATATCTTAGAGATATGCAAAATCTCTATATTAAATGCAAGATATATCTTGTGACAATAGAATCCATTTAATTAGATTGCACTAATATTTTAACACCTTATAATGCGGAATTAAGGACCGATGACTTAAACAGAAAAGATAGAATCGTTAAACCTTCGCGGTTTAACTTGGAACAAACCTTCGCGGTTTAATAAAAAAAAACCTTCACGGCTTTTATTAATAAAAACTCCAAAAACTAAACTCATAACCAAAGCATACATCCTATTTTATATGATAGCTAAAGGGATGCTATAGCTAAAGAGATAAGATCAACATAATTTAAATAAATACCAACTAACTTGATAAACACAAAATAAACTAAATGGATAAACATGTAAATTCTAATCTTCATCCAACACCTTCTCTGACCTTTTCGTTGGCTCCCTTTGTACATATGAAATTTTCAAACTTGGGCCCACAAACATGATCCATATGCTTTTCTACATAATATGTAAGCCCAAACTTAACGAGCCTTTTAACGATTCCTGCATCATTCTCCCCTTCTTCGAAAAGACTCGTCCTCGAGTCTAAGTCGTCGCCATCGCCACTATAATTGACATATGATGATAAATTAACAATCTTAAAAGTGTCGAATACATTATAACGAGCCGGGAGTTCAATCTTAGACGTGTAGTCATTACTGTTTTCTACCACACGAAAAAGACCATCAATTGTCTCATCTTCACTCGCATGACCGATTGACATGTTCAACCCGTCCTCTTGTGACTCGTCTTCCTCTTCCTTAACGTCAGTATCATAAATCGGGACGGTATCTTCAACCACACAAAGTTCAGAAACATACTCCATGTTAAAAACTGAATTAACCGAATCAACAAAGTCATCCGGTTGAGGCTTTCTTGAAATTTCAAGATTTTCAAGCATCATCTCTATATTACGCAAGAGATGTTGCATGTCTTCCAACTCTTGAATCTTGCGATTCAATCTCTCGAACTCGGTTTGTTTAGTCATGTCTGAAATCTGATACCACATAATGCGGAATTAAGGACCGATGACTTAAACAGAAAAGATAGAATCGTTAAACCTTCGCGGTTTAACTTGGAACAAACCTTCACGGTTTAATAAAAAAAAAACTTAACGGCTTTTATTTATTTCACGTACAAATAAAAACTCCAAAAACTAAACTCATAACCAAAACATACGTCCTATTTTATATGATAGCTAAAGGGATGCTATAGCTAAAGAGATAAGATCGACATAATTTAAATAAATACCAACTAACTTGATAAACACAAAATAAACTAAATGGATAAACATGTAAATTCTAATCTTCATTCAACACCTTCTCTGACCTTTTCGTTGGCTCCCTTTGTACATATGAAATTTTCAAACTTGGGCCCACAAACATGATCCATATGCTTTTCTACATAATATGTAAGCCCAAATTTAACGAGCCTTTTAACGATTCCTGCATCACCTTACTTTTTGCATCTAAACAAAAAAGTGGGTAAAAGTATGGGAAAACGGTCAAATGAATAAAAGAAATACAGAATGATAATAACATTTATTAAACTGTCTGTCTTTGTCTGTAAACTATCAAATGATTGCGATGGAGGGAGTAATAAACTGATTATAAAATGTTGCGAGTATTCATGTTGATTACCTTGATTTAAAAATAAACTATACGTACCAACACTATGTACACGAAAAATATACAAGTAATTATTTACATAAATAAATAAATAAACAAATAAAAACTTACTTAGTTTTATCAACATTTGGACTTTATGCATGTTTTGTTACCAAACGGCGTCCATAGCATAGAATAGAAAATCATAAGTAAACTGAAGCTTCTTCTTTGTCATGTCAGCATCCTATATTTTATCCTACACATCTGCCGTCTTATAACGGGAATTACTGTAATACGTATAATCATCGTATTATATACTTGTGAAGAATGAGTCCAATATATCATTGTCAATGGTCATTTCTAATTTTATATGGTTCATATGATCATATCATAAAGACTATAGAGGAATTTATACAACAGTATTCTAATCTGAATCAGTTGTAATCCATCATCACAATATGTCTAAACAGAAAACAGAGTAACGTGCACTCGTTCAGCAGTAACATAACTTGGTTTATGTCAGTTAATTGAAAACCAAATATTTCGTTAAACCAATTTTCAAATGGACTTCACAACTCACAACGTGTTACATAATTATATTACAGGTATTTAGCAACAGACAACATATAACATTCTACTATAAGATTTTTTTTTTTAAATAAAAAATAAAAAAGCAAACAACTATATTCATGAAAATCTATACATACAATATAATATAATTATAATTAATAATTATAATATAATAATAATACATAATAACTGATAAACACATGTTAAAGGAGGTCTTTCGCGAGTCTCACTGGTGAGTCCTGCAAAAACGCTACTTTGCCGTTTGGTACAGTCAACAGATGATGATCTACATCATCATCATCATCATCATCTTCGCTACCCATTGTTAATGATGAATCACCAGAATATGAACCGTTATCTGTTTGAACAATGAAATGTAAGCACATGCTACACTATGGAATGTGCTAAATCCGTAATAACACAACTTACAAATAGATCAAATGATGAGTTAAAATAAAACGACTCACCAGAATATGTTGCGTGATCAGGTAAATGTCTGACAGCTGCAACTTGAATGTTTTCTGGTAGTAAACAATTGCAGAATGAGCCTGTTGATCAAAATTATTATAATCCGTTATAGGACATTTGGATAATCAACTTTCATGTTTCTCTTTGTCAAATATATTTTAGATTTTCCTGAGTTCTAATGTAAATGAAATTAGATGAACTTTGCAGTTGAATTTGCAATCAAATTGCATTATTACTATTTGACACAACCATACTACTAAGTCTATAGGCATGAAGACTCAATCCAACATGTATGATTTTTTATCAAGTCAAACAAATTTTGTGAATCGTCATACCAAAGACTAGGTTGCAAAAATCGCTACTCGGGGAGTACACGGTCAAGACTTTTGAGGGAGTAATCGGCAACTAGGATTAACTTTTTATACATTAGACACTAGATTCCAAAACTATATGCTCTATTTACTAGAACTGATTAGTACTAAACTCGCTTCAAGCTCATTAGTCAAGAAATCCGGAGATAGGTTCACCAGTTAGAAGTTTCGATTCTATGGGCTTTATTTAGTGTAAATTTATAAGGAATCCATAAGAATAATAAACATAGATGTTAACATAATTGTCTAGAAACATAAACAGAATCTTCATTATTTATAATTTAAATTTATACTAAAGTATTGACCAATGTTAACTTTGACCGATATTGACTTACTAAATCTGACTTTGACCAACTACATGCGATTTTGACCCATTGACCGATGTTGACCAATTAATTACTTGGATTTTGTAAAATAGGATCGACCGGTTCCTAAAAAGGAGTAATTAGGGAGTAATCAGCATTAATCCGAGTATTGTAAAGTTTTACAACACTGACCAAAGAATTAAGAGTATGTAACTTTTTTAATATAAGACACTTATCATCCATAATTGCTCATATAAAAGCGTAGAGTCTTTCTTTCACATGTTCACAACAACAATTTGTTTGCAAAAAAAAAAAATCTTAAACTACTTCAGCACTGAAAGGAATACAAAAAAAAAAGAAAAAAAAAGAAAAACAAAATACACAAATGGAGTACTTGAGATCTTACCGACTTTAGCCAAACGATTGACCCATCCCGGGATTGGTTTACCAGTCAAGCGCATGCATACTTCGTCAGTAAAATGATTGCAGTTTTTAGCAATCAAATGATAAGTATCACCATGATATTTATTCGAAAGATGCTCCATGAAAGATCGAAATTCTGTGGGTGACATGTCAGTGGTGCCCAAAGGTATGGATCGCCTGAAGATGAAACCTGGGCAACTTTTCGGTTCAACCTCAAACACCCCACTAGTTGAGTACTCGTGGGCCCCAAATGCATATTCCATGTCATATACTGGTTATCATTTGAAATTGCAAATACGTTACTAACTAAACTTGGAAAACCACAAAATTCTATATAGTACTGCATAGTGTCATGAAAATAGTATCACTCAATAATATAAACTGGAATCACCTAATAACAATCTAAATTTATCAATTAAAACTGATTTAGTGGATTACTAATAAAAAAAACTTTAACTTTTTGGAGTTTAGATGAACAAGGGACCTATACACTATCACACTCAACAACTGATTTTGTATGTCATATTTTGTATATAGATACATGGAAAATAGCAAATCCATTAGCAAACCCACCATATTCTTGATTATGTGAAAAAATAAGCGAGTGATCAAGATCCTCTCTACGCATCGTTACAAGTTCTATCTTACGAAGAAAAAAAATAGCTTTTAAAGGTAACATCAGTTTTTGCTATAGATTTAGCCATTTACTCATATCATAACAATAACCTGTTGCTCGACTATTTTGTGATTTCTAGCATTGTGTGATATTGTCTTAATGGCATAAGTTCATATTGTCAAGTAACTCATTCAAACTAGTCATCCTTAGAAAAATAAACCTCACTAGTCCTCATAATTACCATATTCCTCATCTGATTATACATGCATTTCAAAAGAACTTTACCAAAATCCCAAACCTCCAAAAAAAAAAAAAAAGACAAACTTGCACCCAGGTACCTATAATTAGATAATACTAAAATCATACTTGTATGTACCTTCAACATCGCAAATAATTCTAGAAGTACTCTAGATCTTCATAACAACATATGTACTCAACTCTATATCTATATCAACTGTATCTATTGAAGCAAAAATCACTATTTTTCTAATTTAATGTAAAAAATATTAAATTGACGTACCTTCAATACCAGAATGAAATATCCCAAAGCCCAGCCAGTAAAAGTAGTTATTAACAGGTGTGAGATCATATATATTTAGATACAATAAAGCATCATTACTTCCTTCATTTTTATGCTCTTTTGATGAATTCATAGGATACAACCGCATTGTTTTGTAATTATATCTATACAGATATACATACACACACTTCGCCTATGTTAATCGCTCTCAATTTGTTTCTCCGGTGATGATTATCAATGCAAACCCTAATTTCAGAAGTGCAAAAACCTAGATATGAAAAACACAATCATAAGTTAATGAATTGCAGAAATTGATGGAAGATTGTGGAAAATAGCGATTAATTGAAGCCATAAAAAATAATATTCCGTGAGACGGTGTCGAGACGGTAGGGTTCTAAAAAGGTCGAGACGTTCGAGACGGGGGTCGAGACGGACGTCGAACAAAATTGACTTTTAAATATATAAGTATATAAATGTATATATGTGTACATATTTTAAAGTCAAAAACTTTAATTGACTAATTTGTACTCATAATTGCTATCACCGTTAATATAATACAGAAAATTCAAACTAAAATACGACAAATTTGACCGATTTTATCGACTTTCTGACTTTTCCAAATTTTGGGAGACTTTGACCTGATTTTTTCAACTTTGACCCGAATTTTGACCGTTGATTGTAATATTAGACGGTTTTCTTCAAGACGGGACGGGCTAGTCACCAAAACGTCGCAACGGGCGTCGAGACGGCTCGAGACGGGGTGTTTTGCAACAGAGATAATAATAATACAAATAACTAAATAAATAAATAATATAGTATTTATTATTTATTATTAATTAATTAATAATATGTTATGATCCCACATAATTAGGTGATTTAGCGGTGTGTTTGAATGAAACTAGCTGGAGTTAGAACTTATAGCTGGAGCTTATGGACTATAGCTGGAGCTGGAGCTTATTTTTAAAGCTAGTAGATGGAGCTTATTAATTTTTAGCTTATTTTTAAAGCTAGTAGATGGAGCTTATTAATTTTTATAAGTGTTTGGTGAACTAGCTGGAACTTATTTTCCAGTTCATAAGCTCTATTTTTTTCATAAGCTATTAGAAGTAGCTTATTTTAAGAGGTTATTATTTTCATAAGCTCCACTTTTTATGTCTACCAAACAAAGCTTATGACTAGGAGCTTATTAAAATCATAAGCTTAAGCTCCGATAAGCCCCCATAAGCTCCAAGAAGCAGTGTGTCAAACACACCCAAAGTCTACTTTTTTCATAAGTTATTAGTAGTAGCTTATTTTTTAAGAGCTTATGATTTTCATAAACTCCACTTTTTATGTCTACCAAACAAAGCTTATGACTAGGAGCTTATTAAAATCATAAGCTCAAGCTCCGATAAGCCCCCATAAGCTCCAAGAAGCAGTGTGCCAAACACACCCAAAGTCTACTTTTTTCATAAGTTATTAGAAGTAGCTTATTTTTTAAGAGCTTATGATTTTCATAAACTCCACTTTTTATGTCTACCAAACAAAACTTATGACTTGGAGCTTACTAAAATTATAAGCTCAAGCTCCAATAAGCTCCCATAAGCTCCTAGTCATAAGCTTTGTTTGGTAGACACAAAAAGTGGAGCTTATGAAAATAATAAGCACTTAAAAAATAAGTGATCAAACCAAAATCGTTAAGCTCCAATAATTGTGCGAACCCCAATTTGGAATCTGGATTCCAAGGGCGTAAAACAATCGATCAGATTAACCTTATTCGATTCTTATCGAATAAGTTAATATCTAAGAGTGGGGATTAATTCCAACGATGATCGGAGCATTGATCGGAATAGAACTAACGACTGGAGTAATGCTACCGTAGTTGATTTGGGCAGAGTAACATTAATGCATCAAGTGTTGATCGAATGAATGATCTTGTCAGTGTATTTATAGATGTTGTGAGGGAATGATGACGTGGCATATGTCCCTTTCATGGTTGTAACAAACTTTGCCAATCCCGAGGGGTGACGTGGCACCTGTCCCTTTCATGGAAATAATCTAGCAGATCCTAACAAACTTTCCTAGATTCATGGGCTGATGTGGCATGCAACTTGCTTGCATGCTTGTTCCGGGATGAAGTGTCTGTTTTGGGACAGTGCACTTTCTCTGGGACGGCGTGTTTGACCCGGAAAGGTGTTTTTATGTCGGGTTGGAATACCGAACTGGGAAGTGGTGACGGTACCGGTTGCATGTTGGTTCCAGCTAAGGCATCACGGTGCTCTCAGTCTAGCCGGGAAGGTTTTGCTTTCTATTTATTCCAAGTGTTTCTTCACGGTTATAATCATCATGACTGGCTACATGATGTCGGTTACGTGTATGTCATCCGGGCTCTCAGTATAGCCATTCGTTCGGCGTGGTAAAGTTGCTGAGATGATGTCGGATGAATGTTGGGAAAGGGTCCGTCTTCCGGGACGGACGGTGACGGGTAAAATCCTTGTCGGGATGCTTGTTTGTTTTGAGACGGATCATTATGCGTATCATTATGTCCCCCCCAGTTTGGTAATGCCAGTCGTAATGGCTGCGTTATCAAACTTAAGAAACTGTGTCAAACGCCTGAGTGGACGTACATTAAATGCGTATGTCTCGTGAAAAGACGCTTTTTTGCAACTATGTCATTTTTAATGATTATATTCCGTTTATCGATATCTTGAAACATTTTCCAAGAGACAACTGTATGCCACTTTCATCATTGCTTCTTGCTTCCCTCATGGCTATAAATAGCTGCGATTATCATCTGAATTTTTCACTTTTCTTACTTCCAATTATGCTACACTCGTGTCTTCGACATCGCTTCATTTTATAAATCCGCAGCATTCAAAATTTTCCTTTCGTTGTATGAATAACCCCTTTGCTTGGTTAATCATTGATGTTGTTGTTGTTGTTGTTGATGCCCAAAAGATGGCGCTGCCGTTGTTCGCTGAGGCATATTACTCAAAATATTGGTAAGTGTTTGTGTGTTTTTCCTTTTCTGTTTTCGCTTCTTGTGCGGCCTTCTTACTGTTGTTTTATTCTGTTTCAGGCTTCGGTGTGGATCTGAAGATTTGTTTTGAATATTTGAATTTTTTCGAACGTATTCCGCCTTCAACTGCGGATAGATTGGAAACTACTGAACACCGATGGTCGTTTGATGTATCTCTTGTCATCCCATTGGTCGCCGCGTTGTTGGATCTCCCGGATTCGAAGAATACGATACGTTTGTGCTCGGATAACTATGTGCTATGCGCATCTCCTGCGAACGAACGTTGGTATTTGTGCTTCCGGTTGATTTCAAACATCAAATTACGACCGGCGGTGCTAACGGACATATGCCTGTCTTGCGATCATCCCGATACCAGATGGGCCATGTTGGTGATTGCTCGTTGAGAGCTTTTGATTTCTTTCAACATATGTGCCCATTTTTACTTCCTTTGTGGGTGAGCTTAACAGATCATATACAACGGTTTCCTTTTGTTTGTATAGGATTTGATGTTATTTCTGTGCTAAAACCATAGGTTGTTAGGGTTTTCAGCTTTTATACATGTAGCTTCTGCGCTTAGTAATGAAATACTGTGATATCTTTGTGTTTGTCTTTTGTCTTGAAATAAACTTCTACACGGGATACAGATGACAAATATGCTTGATGAACTGCTTTTATTTCTGTCGTTGTCTTTATACTGATGTACCTTGTTTTGAAATATTGTAACTGTAACTGTGGAGTCATCTGTGAATCCCCTTGACTTTCATTTGTGTGCTCAAAACGAAAACCCATCATAATATGCTCATACTCTCTATAGAGCCCGGTGGCTCTTGTCAGTTTAATTTTGAGGATTTGGCCGAGGGCCAATTTGAATTTACCGGGAGGGACGATTTTGTCCGATCGTTCTCCAAGTTCAATGTTAACTATGATGTCAACAAAGATATCGTCTCTAAAGGGTCTTCCCCGGATATGTTGGGATCTGTTTCTGCCCTTCTTGTTAATAAGGCGAGAGCTGCTCGGGTCCGAGCTCTTGTGGCTTGTACTACTACTTTCCTGGTCGGTCTTAACCGGGAAAAGCAGCCTGTCATGACCCAGGAGTCTATTGCTCGGGATCTGCAAGTTAAGTTGAAGGCTGCTTTTGGGGAGCTTGACTGGTTGAGGTCTGAGCTTCCGTCTTCCCTGAAAAGGTTTATAGCCTAGCCGTCTGTGATGGGGCCATCTGGTTCTTATTTGAAGTGGTTTGGCGCTGCCAGTGCGCTTGATATGTTTCAACTTGTACGGAAGCATCATCTTGGATCCGACCTTGCTCTTAATCCAGAAATGGCCGATAAGGTCAAGGTGAATGCCTTTCATGAGGTTCGTACGACGCAGGCAGCAGTGAATAACAGCCAATTTAAATAATTCAAGAGTTTGTGTGCCGAGGAGGGTACGACGTTCAACTAATTGTTAGAATATAAGTTCTAGGTTGTTTTGTTGGACATTTGTATTGTATCCGAGGTATGTATCTAGGATACCAATTTTTGTAATGGTTACTCTATTTTGGCTGTGTAACCATGTGAATATTTATGTGATTATCATACTTTTTTGTTGAACTAGTTCATTTCTTCGTATGTATGTCTAGAATACATTTGTATTAGTTTTGGCGTGTACACCGTGCAGTCACGCGTGTTTATGCCATCTACTCATTGGCCGTTTATCAGTATAAACTTGTACCGACGAGGGCTAAACAATCACCTCTTAAGGGGGTACAAAATAACCTGCATGGGACTTATGTGGATGCCGGAATCTGTCTGCTACTAGCCGGTTATTATTATGTGAACATCGTTGTAAATAACATAATGACTAAGTTATTGTAACGGTAAAAATTCTTTTGTTCATTCCTAAAAAGGGAAAAAAACATACATAGAGTCTTTATTAGGAGAAAAAGACATAAATATCAAGATAACCATGAGTTGAAGTGATCAGTTTCAATCACGATATCCATCTAAATCTCAGTTGTTGCACTTAGCCACTTTTGTTTCATTCAACCGTTGTCTTGTCTCGGTTAGAGCTCTCACAGCTTTCAGTCTTGGAACGTGTGGGTGTCGGATTGAAGGGTTCAGCCTTTTCGTACACACCATTAAATGGTTTCTCCCATCCTGGCCGGTGACGCCAGCAGGCATCTGCCTTCTCTTTCTTAATGGCATAAGTTCAAATTGTCAAGTAACTCGTTCAAACTAGTCAAGAACAAAACCCAATCCCACAAAAGTAGGGTATGGGGATGTAAGATGTACACAATCTTTTCCCTATCCTAGAATAATAAAGAGAAGTCATTCCTTCACCCAGAGTGAAACACCCCAAGAGTAGACAAAGTCCTCCCTCTCAAGGTTCTATATGGATAGAGAGATTGCTTCCGAATAGACCTCCGGCTAATAAGTAGGTTAATAAAAACACGAAAAAAGTGTGACATGCCAAGAAAATGGTGGAATCAAATTTCCATGGGTTTTAAACCTGCCTGAAGTTCAATTTAGGCTCTAAGCGGCAGTTAAATCGCGAATAAATCGGCGCTTGCTGTTGACTAGATTAATAAAGCCATTATACCTCATATATAAACATAAAACTCACTAGTCCTCATTATTTCCATATACCTCATATAATTAATTATACATGCATTTAAAAAGAACTTTACCAAAATCCCAATCCTAAAAAAAATAAAAAAAAATTTAAAAACTTGTACCCAGGTAACTATAATTAGATTAGATAATGTCATAATATTAAAATCATAGTTATATGTACCAAATAGTCAATTAAACCGGTAAAATACTAAAAAAGTGGCAACCAGTGAGAATAAGCAGCGTCCTTATGATGTATGAACAACACGTATCAGATTCCAATACCCTTATTTTAAACATAAACATAAACATCCTCTATACAACAAAGATTAAAAAAGACTACTTTATAAATACTTTTGAACCAATTAGTTCACCTTTCAACTTCAACATCACTAATAATTCTAGAAGTATTCTAGATCCTCATAACAGCATATGTAGTCAACTCTGTATCTTTATCAACTGTATCTATTGAAGCAAGAATCACTATTTTTCAATTTAATGTAAAACAAATTTAATATTAACGTACCTTCAATACCGGAATGAAATATCTCAAAGCCCAGCCAGTACAGATAGTTATTAACAGGTGTGAGATCATATATATTTAGATACAATAAAGCATCACGACTTCCTTCATTTTTATGCTCTTTTGATGAATTCATAGGGTACAACCGCATTGTTTTTGATCATATACATAGCATTGTATATGTATATTTTATTTACTAAAGGCTGAAAGTAGAAGTTACGCGAAGTATATTCGAAAGGCTCGGAATATTCGCTGAAAATACAGATAGCGGGTCAGTTTTCGCGCTAATGAAAGACTGCGGGTTGCTTCGCTAAGTTTTCACGGATAGTTAAGCAATCCGCAGACCGCGGATATTTTGAATACTATAAATAGAGAGCTCGGCCTCTCATTTATAGGTTGTTGATTCTCTGTCATTTTCCTAGACCTTTATGATTTTCACTTGTGACTTTGCCCAAGGAATTTCTACATTGAGTTAAGGTGAATCATGCTAATTAACAATCAAGACCGGGTCGGGGTGGTTGATCACTTGATTGAAAAGTGAAAGACGATCATCAGGGCCCAAAATAATCATCAAACATCCCATCCTCCATCTTAATCTCATTGCACTCAATCCTTAATTAAGTAACCTCTTGATATAGGATTGATCAATTAGCGCCATCCGTGTGACACATTTTAAAATTAAACTCGGAATTTTTTGTTTTGTGCTGTCAAACAACTAATTGGCTTGTTTAATTTCAATTGTGTTTCGTTCCGATGATTTGTATGTATTTTCTAGGGCGTATCAGTTGATTTGATTATCGGCCATGGCGGCAAACGCAAAGCAAGTAAGTGGTTCAGCGAATGCTGATGTGATGGCTGGTGAATCACAGAATGCCTTGCCGTTCAATTCGCAGACAAACGTTAATGCTACTACAAGCAAAACGGTCCGAGAACCGCTCGCTAAAACTTTTAATGATAACACCGCTAATAATGATTCGCAACTAGAGTTTGCTGCAGAAAAAATGGTTGCGCGCAGAAACCTGCAACAAAACCGCGATGAAACCATTGCTGAAGGTAAGCGGCTAAGGGTTTTGGCTGGAAAAGCGAATTTGAAAATAGACAAAGTTGTTGGCAATGCTATTGAGCAAGCTAAAAAAGACGCCAAGTTTGGTCGTGAACCTCGCATACCGCGAACTTACTTATGGTCGTTGAATGATTCTGGATCATAGGTTGATCGCTTAGTTGTTGAAAATCTCGATAGTGATAGCGATAATGCAGAAGAACATGTCGTTTTAAATTCTGTCTATAATTCAAAGAATGCGAAAGCACCAAGAGAAGAAAGTGAATTTTCTGATGATTCAGATAGTGCGGAGGAATTTGTAAAAATTCCACATGTTAAGCGTAGGCAGCCACCAACACCCTATCCTCGCCATGGAGATGAGGGTGAAGCTTCTGATGCTATGCGCAGAGAAAATGCTCAAAATTTCTTAGCGGATGCTTTTAAAAGCATTGCGCCTAAATCAATGCAACACAAGTTTGAGCAACCAAGGTTTTTTACAAGATATGATAGCTAAATTTTGTGCGAAAAATACTGATATCCGCACGAAAAAGGCGACTGATATTACCACGGCTGCAGACAAGTTTGTCTAGCATATCTCTGATTATCCGATTGTTACACCACCCATTGTGCCGGTAACATTGGGAGTTTACTCAGGATTAACTGATCCCCTGGATTTTTTGCAGCGGTTTGAAGGGGTGGTAAGCACCTATAATTAGGATGAGCCCGTTGCGTGTAGGGTATTTCCTATGGTTTTACAAGGGTCAGCTAGGGAATGGTTCCATAGCTTGCAAGCTCGCAGTATTATCGGTTTCATTGATCTTCGCGATAAAATTTTACTGCAGTTTCAAAATCTTTTGCCGCAGAAGAAGACGCATATAGAATGTCATGATATCAAACAAGGTAACAAGGAAACTTTAAGCGCATTGCTTAAGCGGTACATTTATGAGTGCCAAAAGATACCTAGTTTGAATAAAGATAAAAAAATCTCTAGATTTTTGCATGCTATTAATCCGCAGCGACATCCAACGCTTGTGCGTCGATTGCGAAGAGATGTTCTGCCAACTTTCACTAAGGTGCAACAAGAAACGTATGATTATCTTAGAGGTGGAGAGGATAGTACTATAACCCCTGCATGTGGATGGGGCAAGGATAAAAGTTGGCAGGATGAAAATGATTCTTTTCGTGATGGAAATAGCAATAATTATTGCGGTTCAGGATATCCACGGCGAAATGGCGGCGGTGGTTACCCGCGCAATGATAGACATCAAGGTCAAAATGATAATCACGGATATGGCCGCCGGGATCGCTATTCTACGCGAAAATGGAACAATGAGTCTTTTAATATCATTCAGATGTTAATAAAAACACCCAAACAAATTCTTTTGCAGGAAAGGGTTGCGAGATCTTTTCCTGATCCTCAACCTTTAGCGGAGAATAGTAGGCGAGACAAATCTAAATTTTGCATTTTCCATGATGATTACGGTCATGATACCAATCGCTGTAGAGATTTAGCAGAGCTGATCGCGGAAGCATATGAGTAGGGCAAGCTAGAACATTTAATCGCGCAAGGTGCTACAAGTACTGCGAATGCAATTATCTTGCCTGCAGAGTCTAATGCTCCGCAAGTGCCAAATGCTGCTGATCGAAAAGCTCCCGCGATGAAGAGTCTTGGAGTAAAAATGGTAAGTTAGAAAGAGAATTTGCGCGGAATTCAGGTCATTAATGTGGTAGAGGTGCAAGGCGAAATGTCAGTATTCCAAATATCTGTACAAATCGCGAACTGGAAATGTCCTTCTATTACTTTTCCTCCTGCAAGTCTGACCGCGGATATTGATAAGCCAGTGGTGGTTTCATGCCACATTGCGAATACTGGTATTGTGATTATGAAGGTACATGTTGACACTGGTAGCAGTGTAGATGTAATGTATGAGCAGTGTTTTAGCAAGTAACCTGCAAACATTAAAGCTTTGATGAAACCTACTGCGGTTTTGCTCTCGGGATTTTCAGGAGAGTCAACTTGGCCTATTGGTCAGTTGGAATTGTAAGTTGAGTTAGTAGATGACTGTGATGAATCGCTAAGGCGCCAAGCTTTATTGAATCTTTATATAATGCGGAATCAGTCGCAGTTCAATATGATTCTTGGGCGCACTGCTTTGCGTATGTTTGGCGCAATACCATCCACACTGCATGGAATGGTTAAGTTTTCTGCCAATAAGGGTATTGGCACGCTAACTTCTGTGGTGGTTGAGCCATTTTGTGTGATGATTGTGGCGCGAGAAGGTGTCGGTGTTGAGGGGCATGCAGTTCACCCTGAATAATGCACGCATTTGTAATACAAGAGTGTCGATAGAATGCTTAATTATGTTTGCTCATGATCAATATGATACTATCATTTTCTGAGTTGTTACTGCAGAAAAATAATGAATAAGACAAAATTAGTTTGGGTGTAAGTGATTGTTTCTATACAAAGCAAAAACACTGCGTGTGGCCACGCGTAGTGATTATTTTGCAAGATACAATTGCTTAAGTTTCAAAACACTGGATTAATGTTTGTGCAAATGCGACTAAGTATTCACAGATATTTTAAAGCATATGGCATTATTTTGCTAAGTAATGATGCAGTTTTCTTATGCTATATTAATGCGGATATATATTGCGAAATAATGATTTTAAAACCAAGTGATGACATTGCCCACTTGTGTTAAATACATGTTGCGTCGCATTTTTATTCGCAGCTTTTTTCAATTAAGCTTCTGCGCTCTCCTTTGCTGTGTGACGACCCGACAAAATCGCCATTGACGGCGCCGTCAACTCAGGTCCTGTAATGTGGTCATAGTCCCTAAATGAGACGCGTTTGACCAAAATTATTTCGCATTCATTTGAAACATGTATGACTTGCAAAGTTTAAGTTACCAAACGGTTCGACAAGTTTTAAGTTTACATAAGTTATAAAGTTTAAATGAAATGACTTGCGACATAATTTAAGTTGAAAATCACGATTGCTATAAATAGCGTAAGTATGTATGCTTTAAGTTTGAATCCAAAGGTGCTATCACTAGCGTATGCATGTATGCTTGACCCCAAGCAAGTAATCAAAGTATGCGGAAGCATGTATCAGGTAGCCAAGTATGAAACTGAGAAACATATAGAAAACTGTCAATGAAAAATGTTAGTGAAATCATAGGTGTATTTGTAAACGTTGTTTTTGAACCACAAGATTTTATATAGTTGATTATCCAAATCGTTTGCATTCCAAAGTTGTTGTACGTTTGTAGAGCACCCAATTATCAAAACTTAACTGTTTACGAACCCCGTTATCATAGTGTTAGAACCTACACTATATACTCGAAAATATATTTCATCCGCTAACGGTAGTGAACCGTCCGAATGAGGGCTTGTCAAGCCCGTATGGATCCATACAACATAAGTTCACGTTTACACCCTGCAAATGTAACTAATGATAATTGAATTGAGGCCTTTTTGTTCTAACCCCACGTGGAATGTTTATTTTCGTACTTGTATTTAAAGCATAAAAGTATGATACATATATGTTTCTCATCCCATAATTTAAAGAGTTAAAGTTTTTGAAAATGTGGGACTATGATCTCACTGTAGTTGCATGCCAAAGTACTTGTAATTAAACGTTGTGCAATGAATGTTGCTTAACCTTGACCTAAACAAATAAATTGTATCAATTACCGGTTACGACACGAGGTCTGGTGAAATGTGTTCAATTAGTCCTATGGCTCGTTACGACTCGATTAATATAGCATGTGAGTCAAATTGTCAAGTTTCATGCAAGATATAAGTATAAAAGCATGTTAGAACGATTGCATAAGTGTTTGGTTAAGTTAGACTAAAAGTCAAATTTGGTCAAAGTCAAAGTCAACGGGGTCGGGTCGGATTTCCGACCATTACACATAAAAACGTAATCATATATAAGCATGTTGGCAAAATTTCACATTAAACGGAGTTGCGAGTAAGCGGGAACGAAATTGCAAAAATCAAAAAGTGGCTTTAATCAGGGGGAATCTCGAAATCGCGAGGGTCCAAGGCAAAAATGCTTCGCGATCGCGAAGTGGCCAGTTTCAACAGCTATTTGCTGCAGTTTGACTAGTGCACGAATTTATCTTCAATTAATCATAAAACATAAACAGTAAACGTTTAGAACACGTATCTTATATCGTTGGAAAGGTAATTTAACAAAGAACACAACTAAACACATTTCATCAAACAAAAACATCATTTACAATAACCAATTTCTCGTCAAGTGATCTTTAAAAGTTCGTTATCAAAGTTTCAAGTTCATAAAACGCATAAGATGATTTGGGAACTTAATACACACATATAATACGCCGTTTCATAGGTAATTACGCATACAATACTACTAAACACTTATAAACAACATTGCAAGGATTTTAATGCATCAAAAATCACATTCAAAGCTACTAAACCCTAACCAAGAATCACAAATTCAATAATCATGTTAAGAAAGTTTTTCTAAGTCATCCAACATACCAAATCGAAGCTAATGATACTAGTAACACAATTAACACATGAACTTTAATATATAACATCATTTAATCAACCAAAATCAAGGATTTAGCAAACCCATTTCAAGTGTTCATGTTAGTTACTCAAAATAACGAGATCGAGCATACAAATTACATATACGACATCACAAGTCTACAAAACGAATTTTGAGAAATCTAGAGTTTTTAGAAAGTTACCCAAAAGTGATGAAGTTAGTATCAAAATGTAGCGGACGAAGAGAGGATTTCAAATATGAATCGGATTTGTTGTAAGCTTCCTAGATGTGAAATAGATGTGAAATAGATGATGAATCTTTGTTGAAGATGAAAAAGATGCAAAAATGGAAGTATTATATGAAAGAAAATGGAAAAGAGAAAAAGAAATGAAATGAATGGAGGAGGTGAAGTGGTTGACTAGTTGACCTAGTCACCACTTTGGCCACTTGACACTATTAGTCCCTCAAGTTTAAAAGCGGGTGCGTGAATTTACCGAACGAATTATTTTAAACACGCTAGAGTAAATGAAAAATGTTATAATCCAATAACGGGAATATTAAGAACGTTAGTTAACGAAAGGTACGAATTTAGATAACGAAAGATATTATAAAAAAAAAAGACGGGTGTTAAAATGAATAAACAAAAAAAGTCGGGTTGTTACTTTACCCACACCTTAAAAGAAATTTCGTCCCTAAATTTAGTTGGAAGTAGTAGTTGTTGATTCTTCCTCGTGACCTTGCTGTGACAACCCGGAAATTTCCAACCAAATTTAAACTTTATCTTTATATTATTCCGACACGATAAGCAAAGTTTGTTAAGTTAAATCTCAAGAATTTTAAATTGTGTTCATACATTCATTATAACCTCGACCAAATTCCGACGATTCACGAACCGTTATATATAAATAAATATGTATATATATGTGTATATATATATATTATAACTTAAGAATATTAATAAAGTATTAAACGTATAATACTTTACATGAACGTATTTGTTTCAATATGTTTATCGATGGAATTAGAAGATAATATCAAATGATTGATTTATCAGATACATTATGATATGATTACGGGTCTATGTTATGAGATTCACTGTAATTTAAGAAATCTATTTTTTTTGACAACATTCGGAAAATGGTAAAGTGATTTATAAGTAAGAACGTGAAGTGTAAATAACTTAGATGTTGGATATCGACAAGTTATGTAACTCGACATTTTTCATTAAGATGATTTCATACGTTTATTTAACCTTTGAACTTTATCCCATGCTTCACCAATAAACTGTAATTTAAAAACTTGAAACCTATTATGAACATATATGATTCTACTTTTCTAAAACATTTTATGATATAACGATTTCCATTATTTTAACCTTTAAACAAAATGATTCTTAATATATTTGGTTTTGGAAAACAAAATTATTATATTTATTTGATTTAGTTTCAAACGTACAAAAACGTTTTCAGTTTAAAAAGAACTTTATTATTAAAACGTATATAACTTTTATAAATATCTAGAACCACTTTTGACAACTCATTACTTAACCAGTATGATAAAGATAACGATATTTATATTTTATTTTATTAAATATATATAACGATTTAAATTAATATTATATATATTTATACGCGTATTATGCGTACATAGTTTTATACTTTTACTATACTTAAACTTTACCTTTACTTTATTTTTACTTTACTTTAACTTTAATAATTCACTTTAATAATTCATACTTTAATAATTCACTTTAATAATTCACTTTAATAATTCATACTTTAATAATTCACTTTAATAATTCATACTTTAATAATTCACTTTAATAATTCAAAAATCTATTATAAATAGAATTCAATAGGTTTCATTATTTCATAAGAAACTTGAAAATATTTTTCTCTAAACTCTCTCAATCGATTTACATATATATATTTACTCCGTATTATTTCAAGATATTATTAGTATACATAAAATATTACGTCAGAGTGCTGTCCGAGTGATTTCGAAATTGTTTTTCGAGTGGGATTGGATTAAGGAAATTATGGGTTATAGCTATGGAGGTGATTGGGTATGGTTCATGGGTATGCTCGTGAGATCAATATAGTGTTTATCATCTCCATTGCGTCTACGTACCTTTCCTGCAATATTGAATCTCAATATTGATATGTGAGTACTCATAATTTAACTTTTACATACTAATAGTGTATCCCTGACTAGTGCTCGAGTATATAGGATTATGCATGTTTGTACTTTTGATATTGCCTTTAGTTAGGTTATGTTGAATCCTGAATTAGTTATATATGCGACTGAGATAAGGTATAAGATATGCATGTCGTTGGAAAGCTAGCGAAAAATTAAGAACTTTTCATTTAGATATCGAATGATTTCGATGAACGGATTTGAAGTTATAGTCCATCGAATTTTTGTATTATTATTAAAAATGATCATTATTATCGTCGTTATTATCGTCGTTCTAGTTTTATCTTATTATTATTATTATTATTATCTTTATCAATAAAATGATTTATCATTAAAAATTGTTATTTTTTATTATTATTACTATCGTTATTATCGTTAAAGTTATAATTAGTATTATTATTATTATCCAATTATTATTATTGTTATTATTATTATTATTATTATTATTATTATTATTATTATTATTATTATTATTATTATTGGTATTATTATTATTATTATCATTATTAATATATATATCATTATTTAAAAATGGTTATTGTTATTGTTATTATTATTATTACTATATTATCATTAAGATAATTATTAGTATTATCGTTAATAATGTTATAGTAACTATCATTATTAATATTAGTGTAATTAAAACAAATATTTGTAACACCTAATTATTTTGATTACTATTATTATCATTATTACGAACACGATATAAAAGACGATTAAAAGCTATTAAACGAAACGATTAGGAAATAATGGGTAAGAGTATCATGAAGAAATTAAAATATTATAAGATATTGATTTAGATAAAATTATCGTTCTTATTATTTTTATCATTACTATTATTATTAAAATTATCGTTAGTATTAAAACTATCATTTTAATAAAAATTATCATTTTAATAGAAATGTCATTGTTACTATAAAATATCATTATTATTATTATTATTTTAAATAGAATTATTATTTTAAAGATAATATTAAAAATTATCGTAAATATTAAAGTTATCATAATTAGAATTATCGTTTTATCATAATGTCATCTCAGTAATTATAAATATTGATATTTTTATAATAATAATTATTATTACAAAATAATACAACTTTTACTTACTATCATTATAGATATTATTTTATCAAATAAATATTTGATACAAACATATTTTACTACGTGTAATAACTTACTTTAATAATATCTATCATATTATCTTTATAATATTAAATGAACCCTATAAATTTTATTACTTAATATATATAAAAGTATATTTTATTATATAAATATAATATAAAATTTTATTTATTAATAAATAAATTATATTATTTACTCTAATAAATCTTTTAAAAATATTTAAAAATATAAAACGACAATATTTAAACTATATATTAATCATGTATAGATTTTTGGAAATTATTTTGAGTCAAATTTACTTTTGTTGACTTTTGCATATTAGTCTCGAGCATTAGGATTGTGGTACACTATGACTTGACCTAATTTGTTAGACAAATATTGACCAACACATAAATATATATAATTAATTTAGGTTCGTGAATCCGAGGCCAACCTTGCACTTGTTCAATGACGTTATATGTATTTTTACTACGAAATACAATATGGTGAGTTTCATTTGCCTTTTTACCCTTTATATTTTTTGGCTGAGAATACATGCGCAACTTTTATAAATGTTTTACGAAATAGACACAAGTAATCAAAACTACATTATATGGTTGAATTATCGAAATCGAATATGCCCCTTTTTATTAAAGTCTGGTAATCTAAGAATTAGGGAACAGACACCCTAATTGACGCGAATCCTAAAGATAGATCTATTGGGCCTAACAAACCCCATCCAAAGTACCGGATGCTTTAGTACTTCGAAATTATATCATGTCTGAAGGAGGATCCCGGAATGATAGGGGATATTCTTATATGTATCTAGTTAATGTCGGTTACCAGGTGTTCACCATATGAATGATTATTTTTTTTTGTCTCTATGCATGGGACGTATATTTATGAGAACTGGAAATGAAATTCTTGTGGTCTATTAAAATGATGAAAATAAATGATTATGATAAACTAATGAACTCACCAACCTTTTGGTTGACACTTTAAAGCATGTTTATTCTCAGGTGTTAAAGAAATCTTCCGCTGTGCATTTGCTCATTTTAAAGATATTACTTGGAGTCTTTCATAGCATATTTCGAAGAACGTTGCATTCGAGTCATTGAGTTCATCAAAGATTATTATTAAATCAATTTATAGTTGGATAGTGGATATTATGAAATGGTATGCATGCCTGTCAATTTTTGATGTAAAGAAAGATTGTCTTTTAAAAACGAGTGCAATGTTTGTAAAATGTATCATATAGAGGTCAAATACCTCGCAATGTAATCAACTATTGTGAATCGTTTATAATGTATATGAACGGGTCCTTTCAGTTGGTATCAGAGCGGTGGTCTTAGCGAACCAGGTCTGCGTTAGTATGTCTAACTGATAAGTCGTTAGGATGCATTAGTGAGTCTGGACTTCGACCGTGTCTGCATGTCAAAAGTTTTGCTTATCATTTCTAGTCGGAAATCATCTGCTTATCATCCATAGGAAATTACCTGCTTATCATTATTAGTCTAGACACATCTTGCTACATTAATTGCATGAGTAGTGTATAGGCAAAATTCATATCTTAGCGTATCTGCTAAATCATATCTTATCGTATCTGTTACTTTAAACTTTGCCTGACATATCCCGCAAATTCCTCCGTAATCTATGAAATCTTTTGATCTCTATATATAGATATCCTATGTAAATAGAATACCACCCGATAGCCGAAAAATCATTTTATATCAAAAATCATTTATCCAATCGTACGAAATGGAATTTGTCATCAGTTCAAGTCACTCGGATTCCGAAATGGAATCTCACTCAAGCTCCGAAAGCAGTGTGACCGGAATGGATCAACCAATAAGTCATCACCTATTCTGGATGAATTTGGGATGGATTCGTAGCCTCCTCAATCATTGGAAACAAGAAGAAGGCGATCCTTTCCATCTACCACATTGCCCTCTTGGCGAAGAACCTGAAGCACTTACCGGCGAACCTGTTAGAGACACCATTTTCTCTCTCATTTCCAGGGTATCTCGTCATGATTATATACTACATCAAATTCTAGATTTTATTTTTCCGCTCGTTCCGACCGACAATCATCCTGGAATAATAGAAGAAGTCAACGAACTTCGCACTCGGGTAGTGGCTTTGGAGAATATGGTGCAGAGATTACAAACACCAGCAGCAGCACCAGCAGCATAACCAGTACCACCATCATCAACGCCAACAGTACCATTACCACCTCCAACCACAACCGCGTTGTAAACCTCAACTTCACAATCTGTCCCACGAGCATCAACGTCATACGCACCATAGATACCAAGGAGCACCAACAACAATAACTGACGAAGTATTAATTCATAACTTCATTGGAGAAACATTCCGCGGTGATTATATAATCTCTAAAGTCTTAGAGATTATCTAATCTAACCCTAACCATAAATCAGTTAAGCGAACCAAAATGATAGAAGGAAGAGTAGAAACCCTGACAAAAATGGTGTGTGATTAACAAGTTAAACTTGTTTTACCAACAGCATCAACAGTACCGTCAACGTCACCAGCATCGTCAGTACAGTCAACATCAGAATCAACAACACCTATAACATCACAAACTCCGTCAGTCCAAGAATCACTTTGGACATCATTACGAATCAATAACGTGTATATTGTATCAACAAGTTATGAAGAATTAACTCATTCCCTCTGAAGAAATTATATATATTATATATATATATATATATATATATATATATATATATATATATATATATATATATATATATATATATTTTGAAATAAAAAAAAATAAATCTTTCCGTGCTAAGCTATTATGTGTGAATCTTAACTACTCGGTTAATTCATATTACAAATATGCAATAATGTATGTCCCTCGCCCGCAACTTAACCATCGTTAACTACAATCTCTGTCTCAATTCAACAAGTTCCAATTCCTAATAAATCAAGTATATATTTGATTTTACACTTCATCATTGATGTAACCGAAACTTTTCAGATAACATCATTCGTACTTTGCGAAGTTCACAAAAATTTAACGAAAACCAACATCACATCTCAACAAATAACGAAGTATTAATTCATAATTTCAATATTATTGAAGAAATACTTATGTAACCTCTAAAGCCTTCAAGGAATTATTCAATTCTAGTTCCAACCGTAAATCGAATGAGTTTAATTTAGTATTAACTCATTAAAATCTATGTTACATCTGAGGAGAATATATACATATATATTTTCATAAATACTGTAATAAAATTCTTATGTACAAAATATTAATTGTGAATTTTTTTTAACGGGTAGGTAATATCTGAGAGATATATATAAATTCACAATTAATATGTTACATTCTTCGAATCAGATTAAGCAAATTATCAATTATACTTCCTACTTTCACAATAATATACATTCTTTCATAGAAATCAAAACAACCATACTCATTCAAACCCAATTACATATTCTGATTTTAAAATCTCAGAATTCAATTCGAGATATAACCGGTACCATCACTTTTAGATTCCTACATCTTTCAAAGCTATACTTTGACTTCAAAAGTGTGTTAGAACATCAAATGTATACAAACGATTACAATCTGTGTTCAAACCCTTCGAAAATCTCTGAAGACACTTCAAATAATGAGCAATCGAGATGATGATCCAACCACATATTACCCACAGTTATGTACTTAAAAAGCTCTCGAAACCAAAGTCATAATTCAACACATATATGTGTTAGATCTCTTGGCATTTATTAGCCAAAATAACCTTGCAATTCCTTTGCAAAGTAGCAAATTATATCACAGCTCCAACAAGACAACTTCAATTTTTTCATTCGGAGTAGCCTTATCATAATTTTGATATATGTGATTACCCTTTTGTTACCGGAGAACCTTTCATATTCCACCACATTAGCAATAAACTTACCAACAACTTCACTGATCTTGGGCATTCCGAAGAATCTTTATATTTATCGAAACCTCATCATTTACTCATCTGCCTCTTGTAAAGAGAATTGCCATACGAATCATTGGGAATTAGCAATCAGTATTGTGAAATCTCACAGCATGTTGACGCCAACGGTTATACATAACGTCTATTTCCAAGGCTTACATACTTCGAATGTGAAGTTTTTGAAAAACACTCTGAACCGCGAACTAGTTCTCGAAATGCTGATGAAGCAACAAAAACTATAAACGACCTTAGCAGTAAAAAGTTTGATGATAAAGATTAGTGTATTAACAAAGCTCAGAAATAGAGAAGTTTTGGAACTAGAAAACGGATTGAGCAAAGTATGAAGGAGGCTGTGGACAAATCACAAAGACTGAACCTGCCTTCAAAGAATCCAAATGATTCAGTGTCTGCTGAAGTCATTAATGAATACCTTGCTCCTGACACTAAACCCTTACAGACAATATCCTTCATCATCCTCTGATATTAGAAATTCTAAGATATCATTGTATCTTTCATTATAAATATCCTCCATATTTCTGAAGATATTTCCATAACTATTCTTATCTGGAATCATTTATCTCTTTGCGCTATCTGTATTACATCAAAAAGGAAACTGTTTAGTTCCTATACTCTGTAAACCTTTGAGTTTAAAATATGAATGTTTTTGAAGTAGTATTGGAAACTGAAGCATGAGTTAGTATAATATAATGACACTTGATCAACGTGATTATATTACAGTAATTCATGCTGAGTTTCTAAATGGAACGTGATGATTCACAGATCATAACATCATCATGTGCCATGTTATACGACTCTTGTATTCTATTTAACCTCTAAAATATCAAGAAAATATTTCTTGATGATTCGGCCTTTTCCAAGGTATTCTAGTAATTTGACAAGTCAAGATAGTGCCATCACAATTTCCTTCCTAGAACATTAACAATGTTCATTCCAAAATTCATATCTGTGAATTCTGGACCATTACAAGCGGTGCTTAATCGCAAGAAGAAGAAACGAAAGGACAAAACTCCAAAATAGAAATTGGGGTATAAATTGCAGCAAATAAAAGAGAGCATTAACTGTGGATGACAATGATTATAGAAGATAGAAACAAAGACTTTGAAATATAAGGGAAGATATAAAGCCCAACGACAAACCAAAAATTATAAACCATATATATCGATGCATATATCAATATAAAGACACGGGAGAACTAGAAACACTATAAACCCAAGAGTATAGTAGAAGTAAATAGATTCTTCCGGCGATAGATGAAAAAGAAGAATGACCGATATGAAAGTTATAAGTATATCGAGAATCAGAACTGGATGGAGCATATTGATGAATACTTTAAAATATGAGTTGAGGGAGAAAGAATAGAAGGTGATGAAACATGACTAGGAACTTAGAAATCAACAGATTTAACTCACACAATGACGGAATAAGTGAATCAAACCCTCTAGTGAATAGGTTAACCTTTTTGGGATTAATTTAGTCATACCACAACTAAATCAAGTGTGATTAGATCAACACCTAGAGCTATTATTCACCACCTGGGTGATTTGGGTTGAGAGAGAATCGGAGGAGCTCACCTGATCTGAGTGTGTGTAACAAATGAGATTCTTAACCTAAAATGAAGAACATAAGACTTTATATACCCCTGCTGTTGACTCACCAGTACGATTCATCCATCACACATACGAGTTGGCTTCATCAGCCGTAAGGGTGATCACTCACTCGTGTCTTCTCATTTAGGTTGTAATTTTGACTTAGCTCAGCATCAACCGTGCGTATGAGCCTTTCATCCGTACGAGTGAGGCTTCATTTGGACGTCTGACTAAGTCTAACATAGTCAAACATCCAAATCTCGTTCCTGCAGTTGCTGTAACCACATACAAACACGGATAGGATAATAACGAACGATCATGGTGGCCTGTAAACTGTTGTACCTGCAATGGACGTGGGTAGATGTCTAGGGACTTGCATAAAATGCATCAACAGAAGGTGTGAGTTGTAAGAAAACAAAGGAGGTGAATTTATAAGAAAATCTCCGACAGAAGAATTAAAATGGACGATCGCATTTAAAGCAGATCCTAATTCCTTTTGTTACCGGAGAATCAAATCTTATTACAAAGATTTTCTTTAAATCCCTTGAAATCTGGAAATCAATCATATCTACGTCAAATGATAAGGTGAATCTACACTTACTCATTTCACTCTTCTATGTTAGCTTCATTCGTACTCTTCATATAAATGGATTGTTTATCCAAATTATTCGCTGATGATAAAACTCTAATTTTCAGCCTGTATGCATCATGAAAACATACTTATTATCATTCACGACCTTCCACTCAAATTTCGGGACGAAATTTCTTTAACGGGTAGGTACTGTGACAACCCGGAAATTTCTAACCAAATTTAAACTTTATCTTTATATTATTCCGACACGATAAGCAAAGTTTGTTAAGTTAAATCTCAAGAATTTTAAATTGTGTTCATACATTCATTATAACCTCGACCAAATTCCGACGATTCACGAACCGTTATATATAAATAAATATGTATATATATGTGTATATATATATATTATAACTTAAGAATATTAATAAAGTATTAAACGTATAATACTTTACATGAACGTATTTGTTTCAATATGTTTATCGATGGAATTAGAAGATAATATCAAATGATTGATTTATCAGATACATTATGATATGATTACGGGTCTATGTTATGAGATTCACTGTGATTTAAGAAATCTATTTTTTTTGACAACATTCGGAAAATGGTAAAGTGATTTATAAGTAAGAACGTGAAGTGTAAATAACTTAAATGTTGGATATCGACAAGTTATGTAACTCGACATTTTTCATTAAGATGATTTCATACGTTTATTTAACCTTTGAACTTTATCCCATGCTTCACCAACAAACTGTAATTTAAAAACTTGAAACCTATTATGAACATATATGATTCTACTTTTCTAAAACATTTTATGATATAACGATTTCCATTATTTTAACCTTTAAACAAAATGATTCTTAAAAATATATTTGATTTTGGAAAACAAAATTATTATATTTATTTGATTTAGTTTCAAACGTACAAAAACGTTTTCAGTTTAAAAAGAACTTTATTATTAAAACGTATATAACTTTTATAAATATCTAGAACCACTTTTGACAACTCATTACTTAACCAGTATGATAAAGATAACGATATTTATATTTTATTTTATTAAATATATATAACGATTTAAATTAATATTATATATATTTATACGCGTATTATGCGTACATAGTTTTATACTTTTACTATACTTAAACTTTACCTTTACTTTATTTTTACTTTACTTTAACTTTAATAATTCACTTTAATAATTCATACTTTAATAATTCACTTTAATAATTCATACTTTAATAATTCACTTTAATAATTCATACTTTAATAATTCATACTTTAATAATTCACTTTAATAATTCACTTTAATAATTCATACTTTAATAATTCACTTTAATAATTCAAAAATCTATTATAAATAGAATTCAATAGGTTTCATTATTTCATAAGAAACTTGAAAATATTTTTCTCTAAACTCTCTCAATCGATTTACATATATATATTTACTCCGTATTATTTCAAGATATTATTAGTATACATAAAATATTACGTCAGAGTGCTGTCCGAGTGATTTCAAAATTGTTTTTCGAGTGGGATTGGATTAAGGAAATTATGGGTTATAGCTATGGAGGTGATTGGGTATGGTTCATGGGTATGCTCGTGAGATCAATATAGTGTTTATCATCTCCGTTGCGTCTACGTACCTTTCCTGCAATATTGAATCTCAATATTGATACGTGAGTACTCATAATTTAACTTTTACATACTAATAGTGTATCCCTGACTAGTGCTCGAGTATATAGGATTATGCATGTTTGTACTTTTGATATTGCCTTTAGTTAGGTTATGTTGAATCCTGAATTAGTTATATATGCGACTGAGATAAGGTATAAGATATGCATGTCGTTGGAAAGCTAGCGAAAAATTAAGAACTTTTCATTTAGATATCGAATGATTTCGATGAACGGATTTGAAGTTATAGTCCATCGAATTTTTGTATTATTATTAAAAATGATCATTATTATCGTCGTTATTATCGTCGTTATTATCGTCGTTCTAGTTTTATCTTATTATTATTATTATTATTATTATTATCTTTATCAATAAAATGATTTATCATTAAAAATTGTTATTTTTTATTATTATTACTATCGTTATTATCGTTAAAGTTATAATTAGTATTATTATTATTATCCAATTATTATTATTATTATTATTATTGGTATTATTATTATTATTATCATTATTAATATATATATCATTATTTAAAAATGGTTATTGTTATTGTTATTATTATTATTACTATATTATCATTAAGATAATTATTAGTATTATCGTTGATAATGTTATAGTAACTATCATTATTAATATTAGTGTAATTAAAACAAATATTTGTAACACCTAATTATTTTGATTACTATTATTATCATTATTACGAACACGATATAAAAGACGATTAAAAGCTATTAAACGAAACGATTAGGAAATAATGGGTAAGAGTATCATGATGAAATTAAAATATTATAAGATATTGATTTAGATAAAATTATCGTTCTTATTATTTTTATCATTACTATTATTATTAAAATTATCGTTAGTATTAAAACTATCATTTTAATAAAAATTATCATTTTAATAGAAATGTCATTGTTACTATAAAATATCATTATTATTATTATTATTTTAAATAGAATTATTATTTTAAAGATAATATTAAAAATTATCGTTAATATTAAAGTTATCATAATTAGAATTATCGTTTTATCATAATGTCATCTTAGTAATTATAAATATTGATATTTTTATAATAATAATTATTATTTCAAAATAATACAACTTTTACTTACTATCATTATAGATATTATTTTATCAAATAAATATTTGATACAAACATATTTTACTACGTGTAATAACTTACTTTAATAATATCTATCATATTATCTTTATAATATTAAATGAACCCTATAAATTTTATTACTTAATATATATAAAAGTATATTTTATTATATAAATATAATATAAAATTTTATTTATTAATAAATAAATTATATTATTTACTCTAATAAATCTTTTAAAAATATTTAAAAATATAAAACGACGATATTTAAACTATATATTAATCATGTATAGATTTTTGGAAATTATTTTGAGTCAAATTTACTTTTGTTGACTTTTGCATATTAGTCTCGAGCATTAGGATTGTGGTACACTATGACTTGACCTAATTTGTTAGACAAATATTGACCAACACATAAATATATATAATTAATTTAGGTTCGTGAATCCGAGGCCAACCTTGCACTTGTTCAATGACGTTATATGTATTTTTACTAGGAAATACAGTATGGTGAGTTTCATTTGCCTTTTTACCCTTTATATTTTTTGGCTGAGAATACATGCGCAACTTTTATAAATGTTTTACGAAATAGACACAAGTAATCAAAACTACATTATATGGTTGAATTATAGAAATCGAATATGCCCCTTTTTATTAAAGTCTGGTAATCTAAGAATTAGGGAACAGACACCCTAATTGACGCGAATCCTAAAGATAGATCTATTGGGCCTAACAAACCCCATCCAAAGTACCGGATGCTTTAGTACTTCGAAATTATATCATGTCCGAAGGAGGATCCCGGAATGATAGGGGATATTCTTATATGTATCTAGTTAATGTCGGTTACCAGGTGTTCACCATATGAATGATTATTTTTTTTTTGTCTCTATGCATGGGACGTATATTTATGAGAACTGGAAATGAAATTCTTGTGGTCTATTAAAATGATGAAAATAAATGATTATGATAAACTAATGAACTCACCAACCTTTTGGTTGACACTTTAAAGCATGTTTATTCTCAGGTGTTAAAGAAATCTTCCGCTGTGCATTTGCTCATTTTAAAGATATTACTTGGAGTCTTTCATAGCATATTTCGAAGAACGTTGCATTCGAGTCATTGAGTTCATCAAAGATTATTATTAAATCAATTTATAATTGGATAGTGGATAATATGAAATGGTATGCATGCCTGTCAATTTTTGATGTAAAGAAAGATTGTCTTTTAAAAACGAGTGCAATGTTTGTAAAATGTATCATATAGAGGTCAAATACCTCGCAATGTAATCAACTATTGTGAATCGTTTATAATGTATATGAACGGGTCCTTTCACTTGCGTTGCAAATTCTACGAATAAGTGAGGGTACTTCCTCATACATTTGATCTTGTCTTTCCCACGTAAACTCGGGTCCTCTTTTGGCATTTCAATGAACTTTAACAATTTGGATTTTTCCTTGTTTTAAATTTTGGTTTCACGGTTCGTAATTTCAACTGATTCTCCTATGAAATGGAGTTTGCCATTGATGGTAAGCTTATTGAAAAGAGTATCAAGTTCTTGTACCGCAAGACACTTCCTTAAGCTTGATGCATGGAATGTAGGATGAACGGAATTTGATTGAGTTGGGAGTTCGAAACGGTAAGCAACGGGTCCAATACACTCCAAGATTTCAAAAGGATCAAAAATATCGTGGTTTAACTTTCTACGTTTCTCGAAACTGATTACACCTTTCCAATGCGACTTTTAACATTACGCGGTTTCCCACTAGGAATTTAAGAGGTTTACGTCTAACATCGGCATAGTGGCGATTACGTGCCGTCTTGAGCCTTTCTGGGATTTGAACTAATCTTAACAGTTATTTCATGAATGAGTTCGGGTCCGGTGGTTTGCGTGTCGCCTTCTTCGGCCCAACAATTAGGGGAACGACATTTGCTGCCATATAAAGTTTCGAAAAAGAAAAAAAAAGTGGCGTTAATACTCGAATGATAACTATCATTGTAAGAGGAATCGGCTAAAGGCAATAATACAAGTTCGTGATATGTTTTTCTAAGATTTGAATCGTACGTTTGCTTGGTCCATCAGTTTGTGGATGATACATGGTACTCATGAATAATCTGGTTTCCAAGGTTTATTGTAAGGCAACCCAGAATCTAGGAGTGAAACGAGCATCTCGATTCGAAACGAGGTACATTCCTTTAAGATATAATTTTGCTAGGAATTGAAAACGTTTGTTAGAACAAGTTTTCTTATTGGTTTCTGAAAATGTTCGTTAGGACTATTCGCCCTCGTGGTGAATACTTAGTATAACATGAAGAGTCTCTCTCTTCATTGAGAATTAAGATAAAAAATTTCCTTATATGGAAGTACGAGTGTAATGCGAGAGAAATTTCCGCCTCAATGTGAGCATAACAAGCATATTGTAGTTCATCGATAAAACTGTGCGAAAACGAGATAGTACACACGTGTAACCTATGTTTTGAAGTTGAAAGGGTTTGTCATTCATTCGGAAGCGTAAATATGTTTTGGCAATAATCAAAGATGTGTCTCTGGTATGGTTGTTATCAATATTTTCGGAGTTTTCGGATGTCAAACAAAAAAAAATGAAGTCATGTACATGGCACATGGTGGTGATTAGGTTGATCGAGTCCAATCACCATCACGAGTCATTAGAACTTTGGTATGACTTACCACAATATAACCACATTGATCGAGTGTAACGACCCTGGATTTTACAACGTTTATTTATTAATAATTGTTGTTATTAATACTTGTGAATTATTGAATGTATGTTATTACATTTACTCGTTACCATGATTGATCATACATGACTTTGAATGCCCGAAACATCTTTGTGACACACGAAACTTTCACGAATAATATTTTTAGAATATTATTTGCATTCATGATTAAGTTTTATTAATCATTTTAATTAACTAAGGTTATTAGTTGATTACTTGGGCCTTTATTAGTGTTATTGGACTTTTACTTGTTAATTACTTGAACTTGGGCTTGATTAATGTTAATGGACTCTTGAATGTGGACTTAAAAGCCCACCCTAATTCTTTAATGAACTAGTTAGCCCACTAATTCATGTAAGTAATACTTGGAACTAAACTAGAAGACTTAACTTAGTAAAGAATCTTGTTACTTGTTCTTTCCCATGAAAACACCCATATTAACCAACTTTTAAGACTTTAGCATGCAAGGATCTTGTGGACAAACTTCTTCCCCTCCCCTTTGAAAAAAACCATCCACTCTCATTGCTACAAGGGGAGAGTTTGTTTCACTTTTTGTATTACTTCTCATTTCCATTCTCTCATTTCAAACACACACATTTACTTGCTTTCATTTTTACTCTCTTTTTCTCTCAAGTTTGTAAGTAACAAGCTTAGCTTCTCTTCTCTTTTTCTTCATTGAAACCGTGACATGTATACATACATATCATCATCATCTTTTGTTCTTTGTTTGTTGTTTGATACTTGTTAGTTGTTGTTACTTTGTTACTTGTTGTTGTTACTTACTAATTACTAAGAAGCAAACTTGTTAGTTTGATTCTCCATGTCATCTTGTTTTTACAAGAACACTCAAGAACATAAACTTACTAGTTTATGTTCTACCTTTAAAGTTTTAAAGATTGTAAGGTCATGGTTGTAAAAATCACACTTGTGAATCATGTTTGTAAACTTAAAAGTTTACTTTCTTAAAGATCAAGACTTAGGCTTGAATCTTTAAAGTATGAAACTCATGAACTTATTACTTGTTTACTTAGTTTATTTCTTTATATTATGTACTTTAATTTCATGTTTGTTGGTTTAAATGGTCAAGTATTACAAGTTAGTCTTGATCTCATACTTTCTTGAACTAAAGTTAACTTTAAAAGTTCAAGAACATGTAAGTAAGCTTTCTTTAATTATAACTTGGTACACTTATGTTAGATCTAGACTTTTGGGTCTAGGATCTTGAAGATCTAACTAAGAACTATGTTCTACAACTTAAGATCTTGATTTTATAAGTTTATTTTCAAGTTGTAACTTAATATTACTTTTATAGTTCATGTATGTGTCGGATCTAAGACTTTGATCTAACTTTGGTTCATCGAACTACATACAACACTTAATTGAGTTGTACTACATGTCTTAGACTTACACAAGTGTTATGATGGTGAAATCTTGGTTAAGATGATGCAAACACATCAACGAGTTGTACATTTGAAGCTATATGCATCAAGGATGAGAACCGTGATAAGCATCAAGCACCAAGAAACCCCGGAACCTACTGTTTTACTGTTTCTGTGTCTGACCCGTACGACCTGGGCTACTGTAAAGATGATTTTCGGATATCTCTGTTCGAGTAGATAACTTTTCATTTAGGACTCGTCTTAATCCGAGTTACGGTTTAGGATTTATGGCCCTCCGATCGTCACTATGTCCTTTTAACGTTGTGCTGAAAAATTCTGACCTACTCGCACTTAAACCGTCGCCACGGTCAAATGAAGACGAGTTTGCTTCTGGAATTTTTACCACAACTAAAGGACTCATATACGGAGCCATGGCCACTGGTCTCACCTTATTTCAGAAGGTATTGAGGCCGTGGTGACTGACCGAAGTCAGCTTTTGTTTTAAACTCTTTTCATGAACGAAACTTACTGTACACCTTTTGTTTGATGGTGAATGATGATGACCTTTAAGACCTAATTTACATACATTTAAACCTTTTGGGATGATTTACTGACTTAGTACTATTTTACTTAGGTTGAGGACTTTCCGGACCTACGTACTTGCTTATTTCCCGACTCGACTTTACCACTACTTTACCACTGTGAGTTATAGCATTCCCTTTTTACTTTAACTTATTTTGGGAACTGAGAATACATGCGCATTTTATGTTTTACATACTAGGTACGAGTACTTAAACTTATATATGTGTGGGTTATACAACGGCATAAACATTCCCTTTAGCTCGGTAATGTTTAGTCATTGGTTTTTGAACCGGTGAACGCGAATCTTAGAAATGGATCCATAGGGTTTGACATCCCCACTCGGGCTAGTCGCGCTAGCATTTAACGAGTGTTTAATACTTCGTAAACATACGCACTTTCCAAGTGTACTTTCAGGGGGTATAAACGTTAAGTTAGTTACCAAGTGCCCACGGTTAAGCATATACTTTATCATACTGTTTTGAAACGCTCTTTGTAGCACTGAAATCTCGTGGCCTACCTTACATACTATTATACTTAAACTATAGCTCACCAACCTTTGTTTTGATGTTTTTAAGCATGTTTTTCTCAGGTGCTTAAGGTTAGCTGCTTCCGCTGTGTACTAATCTTGATGTAGACACCCGCTGCTTTAGAGATGTCACCGCATGAACTGTTTATCTTGCATTCATAACTTTAATACATTTGAAACTATGATTTGTAATGACCTAAGGGTCACGTACTGTTATATTTTCTTCTATTCATTGAAGCGTACTTGGGTTGTAAAATATTTGGTGTTGGTTATGACGTCAGCTTTTACCTTGAATGCAAACTTGTTTTGAAAACGCATATAGTGTTTGACCTTGTAATGATCCTGTTGTTGATGGTTCGTACATGATGATTTAGTACGGGGCATCACATTTGGTATCAGAGCATTGGTTGTAGGGAATTAGGTTGTATTAGTGAGTCTAAGACCGACCCGAGTAGGATTCACTAATAGGACTAATCTACAACTTGCTAGCTTACTTGTTTTTGCGGATGTACTGCATGTTACTGCTTACTTTTACTGCTATATGCCGTATGCTATTACATGATTTCACTACTGCATGCTATTATATGCTTTCGATTGCATGATACTTGTCGTTATTTCCATGCTACTTACTGTTATACATGATTTAGACTGTTGGCCTAATACGTGCTTGCTTTATGACTTACTGACATGGAAAATTTATTTTTCCTTATTCAGATGTCAGATATTCCACCTGCTATCGTTTTGGGCAGTTCAGACACTTCAGCCACTACACCTACCACTGTTGCCGATCCACCGATCCCGTTACCCACCAGTGATCCCGACGCTTCATCTTCCAGAGCTAGCAGTCATGCGCCTGCCCCAGTGGTTACTTCTAACGGAACCCAGGACCCTCCAGAGATTCCAGCTCCATCTGCCCCCGGACCCTCGGTGTCACAGCCCCGCTCCGGTGAGATTGTGATTCCCGCGGAATTCGGGGAAGGTCATTCCTTAACCAGTATCGCCATTGGTGCTGACGCGCCCCTGATGGACGTCTCATTTCGATCGGACCCGCCTGTTACCGACAGATGATAGCCGCCCAAGGAGGGCCGCCCGTGCAGTCACCACCACATGATTCAGACGACCCATCATCCGCTGATTCTTCATCTGATGACTCATCCACAGACGACTCAAGTGACGATGACTCCGAAGAGGAGGACCCTGATGCACCTGTTCAGCCACCCTCCACCCCGCCGAAGAAGCGGTACCGCTTCGATGGCACCATTATTCCGGGGATCAACGGAGGACGAGCATTCACTGACACATTTGGTCGGCGTCGTAGGGTTACTGCCCGTAAGCGGCTTGTGCCGTACCCTGTCGACCCACTCGTGCGTAAGGCACCCCATTACGCACTGACTATTTCTGGAGCCGGACCGTCTACATCTGCACCACCGGCACCACCGGCACCACCCGCACCACCTGCACCGCCAGCACCGCCTGCCCCACCATCTCCCACTGTCGAGGAATTGACAAGGGAGGTGGGGATCCTCCGAGCTCGAGTAACTGAGCTCGAGGACCAGATGTCTCATGTATTGGACATCCTACACCCACCATCACCGTAGGGCTTTTGTATTTAGATTTCATTATGTAATCTAGTTGTAGTTTTATGTTTCACTTATGTATTGTACGAACTTATACATATGTATGCAACTTATTATTATTAATGAATGGAACATTGCGTTATTTAATTCTTGCACGATGTTCTATTTACGTTACTATAGGATTCTGTGGTATTTGTACCTGGATTGCATTACTTAATATACATGTGATGGGTTTATTCCGTGTTGGTTACATATACTGTATTATTACTATTTGAATGCTGGATTTTGACTTGAGTCAAAATTTTTTTTTTGTTTAGAACATCATGGCCAATGGACGATCAACGCCTACCACCGCCCAAATCGAGGAGATGATTGCCGAAAGGGTAGCCGCAGCCATTGCGGAAATGCAACCCCAAGCTCCACCGCCACCGCCACCGGTTATTCAGCCCGTTCGTAATGGGTATACGTACAAAGTGTTCCAAAGCTGCAAACCTCATAACTTCAGTGGAACAGAGGGGCCGGTTGGTCTCACTAGATGGTTTGAAAAACTTGAATCTGTGTTCCGAGTCAGCAACTGTTCAGAGGAGAATAAAACCAAGTTTGCTTCATGCACGCTGTCTGATGGCGCACTAACGTGGTGGAACACGTTGGCTCAGGCAAAAGGTATCGATGAGGCATTTGCTACTCCATGAGAGGAGTTCAAAGGGGCCCTGATTGAGGAATATTGCCCTAGGACTGAAATCCAGAAGATGGAGATGGAATTTATGAAGTTAAAGGCCGTTGGGAACGACCTTAATGGTTACAACAGGATATTTTTGGAACTAGCCCTGATGTGTCCGACAATGGTCACCCCAGAATTCAAGCGTATGGAAAGGTACTTCTGGGGACTTCCTAAGAGCATTAAGGGAAACGTCACCTCGTCCAAGCCACCTAATGTCCCGGAGGCAATGCGCATGGCGCATACTTTAATGAATCAAATTATCATCGATGAACCGAAGAAGGCTAAGTCTGAAGCGGGTAGCAGTGAGAAGTGCAAATGGGATAACAACAGGGGAAGGACCTATGATCAGAACCCGACGAAATTACATGAGGGTTTCAGAGGAAACAACAACGGTGGAAACCTCAATCCGAACACCAACTCAAACCTGAACTATAAGGGAACCTTACCACAATGCAAGCGGTGCTACAAGGACCATACTAGATATTTTAATGTGGTTTGCGAAAAGTGCCAACGGACTGGGCATATGGTAAAGACTGCAAGGTCACCACTTTAAATGAGAAGCCGAATACCAATGGGCCGAAAAAGTGCTACGAATGCGGACAAACGGGCCATTTCAGAAATGCGTGCCCCAACAAAAGAAAATACGGCGGATCACCCCGTGGTAGAGCTTTCAACGTTAATGCAAGGGACGCCCGAGAAAACCCCGGCTTGGTGACAGGTATATTCACTATCAATAATATATTAGCTTCTGTCTTATTTGATACTGGTGCTGATAGAAGTTATGTATGTAGACATTTTTGCGATAATATTAATTGGTCATTAGTCCCGTTAAAAGAGAGTATGCTTGTCGAGGTCGCCAATGGAAAACTTGAAAAAGTTGACCACATTAGTCGAGGAGCTATTATCAACATAGCTGGTGCAGATTTCGAAATTGATTTGATACCCATCAAATTGGAAAGTTTTGACGTGATCGTCGGTATGGATTGGTTGAGCAAGATAAGGGCCGATATTATCTGTGGAGATAAAGCACTTCGTATATCACACGGAGATGGTGAGCCACTGATCATCTACGGAGAGAGATGTACCTCGAAGCTGAACCTCATTAATTGCGTGAAAGTGCAAAAGATTATGAAGAAGGGACGTCTTGCTGTCCTAGAGCATGTGAAAACGGTAGAAACTGAGGTGAAGAGCGTGAACGATGTTTGAATTATGAACGAATTTTCCGATGTCTTCCCTGAAGAATTGCCTGGATTACCGCCGCCGAGAGCAGTAGAGTTTCAGATTGATTTAGTGCCAGGAGCAGCACCTGTAGCTCGCGCACCTTATAGACTCGCACCTTCCGAGATGCAAGAATTACAAAGCCAACTATAAGAACTACTTGATCGAGGATTTATCCAACCAAGCTTCTCGCCTTGGGGATCACCTGTTTTATTTGTGAAGAAGAAGGATAGATCCTTCCGTATGTGTATCGACTACCGTGAACTCAACAAATTGACGATCAAGAATCGGTATCCTCTTCCACGAATTGACGATCTTTTTGACCAACTACAAGGGTCGAGCGTTTACTCTAAGATCGATTTGCGATCCGGATATCACCAGCTGAGGGTGAAGGAAAGTGATGTGATGAAAACTGCATTCAGAACTCGTTATGGTCATTATGAGTTTCTCGTGATGCCATTCGGATTAACCAACGCACCTACCGTGTTCATGGATCTTATGAATCGTGTCTGCAAGCCGTACCTGGATAAGTTTGTTATTGTCTTCATAGATGATATCCTCATCTACTCCAAGAGCGAAGAAGAGCATGAGCAACACCTCCGACTAGTACTTGAACTTTTGAGGCAAGAGAAACTTTACGCCAAATTCTCCAAGTGTGAATTTTGGTTGAAGGAAGTCCAATTTCTGGGTCATGTTGTGAGCGACCAGGGTATCAAAGTTGATCCCGCCAAGATTGAAGCTATCAGCAAGTGGGAGACCCCCACTACTCCGACTCATATTCGCCAATTTTTAGGTCTCGCCGGTTACTACTGAAGGTTTATTGAAGGTTTCTCTCTGATTGCGCGTCCTTTGACCGCGCTGACTCACAAAGGGAAGAAGTTCATTTGGGAACCCGCACATGAATCAGCATTTCAAACTTTGAAGAAGAAGTTAACCACCGCACCTATCCTATCACTTCCTGAAGGCAGTGACGATTTCGTCATTTATTGTGATGTATCGAAAAGTGGTTTTGGTTGTGTATTGATGCAAAGATCAAAGGTTATCGCTTATGCCTCCCGACAATTGAAGATTCACGAGCGGAACTACACTACTCACGATCTTGAACTTGGAGCCGTTGTCTTTGCGCTCAAATTGTGGCGACACTATTTATATGGAACTAAGAGCACTATCTTCACCAATCACAAGAGTCTCCAACATATATTCGATCAGAAGCAACTAAATATGAGACAGCGTCGATGGATCAAGACATTGAACGACTATGATTGTGAACTTCGCTATCACCCTGGGAAGGCCAATATTGTAGCTGATGCTTTAAGCCGAAAGGAGAGGACGACACCTCTTCATGTTAGGGCTCTGAACATCACCATCCATTCGAACCTCAACAGCCAAATCCGAGTAGCCTAAGATAAGGCTCTCAAGGAGGAGAATATATCTCATGAACATTTGAACATTCTTGTCTCTCGATTCGAGGTTAGGGAGTCTGGACTACGATGTTATGCCGGAAGAATTTGGGTACCTCTTTATGGAGATCTACGGAACCTTATACTTGATGAAGCACACAAGTCGAGATATTCGATTCATCCCAGAGCGGGCAAAATGTACCATGATCTTAAAGAACAGTATTGGTGGCCGAATCTTTAGAAAGACGTTGCAACTTATGTTGGTAAGTGTTTGACTTGCTCAAAAGTTAAGGCCGAGTATCAGAGGCCCTCTGGATTACTTCAACAACCGGAAATCTCACAATGGAATTGGGAAAGGATCATAATGGATTTCATTACTAAGCTACCAAAGACGGTGGGCGGATACGATACCATCTGGGTTATTGTTGACCGCCTTACTAAATCTGCACATTTCTTGGCTATGAAGGAAACGGATACGATGGAGAGACTTGCTCAATTATACATCAAGGAGGTTGTATCTCGTCATGGTGTACCTTTATCGATCATCTCAGATCGCAATCCCCGTTTTGCTTCTAGATTTTGGCGTTCTTTGCAAGAAGCTATGGGAACTCGTCTCGACATGAGTACTGCTTATCACCCACAGACCGACGGGCAAAGTGAACGAACGATTCAGACATTGGAAGACATGTTGCGTGCATGTGTCATTGATTTCGGAAAGGCCTGGGAAAGGCATTTGCCACTCGCCGAATTTTCTTACAACAACAGTTATCACTCTAGCATTAATGCTGCACCTTTTGAAGTGTTGTATGGCCGCAAGTGCCGATCTCCTATTTGTTGGGCCGAAGTAGGAAAAAAGCAAATCACCGGACCCGAGGTAGTCCATGAAACAACGGAAAAGATTGCTCAGATTCAAGCTAGACTTAAGACTGCCTGCGATCGTCAAAAGAGTTATGCCGATCTTAAACGTAAATACTTTGAATTCAACATTGGTGATCGTGTAATGTTGAAGGTTGCACCTTGGAAGGGTGTGATTCGTTTTGGAAAGCGTGGAAAGTTGAACCCACGATACATTGGTCCTTTTGAAATCTTAGAACGTGTTGGACCCGTTGCTTACCGATTGGATTTACCAGCACAATTGAGCTCATTTCATCCTACCTTCCACGTGTCAAACTTGAAGAAGTGTCTTGCTGCACCTGAACTTATCATACCACTTGAGGAACTTACGATTGACGACAAACTTCACTTTGTGGAAGAACCTGTTGAAATTATGGATCGTGAGATCAAAACTTTGAAACACAACAAGATTCCGATCGTCCAAGTGCGATGGAATGCCAAACGAGGACCTGAGTTTACTTGGGAGTGAGAGGATCAAATGATGCAGAAGTATCCTCACCTTTTCCCGACTCCTCCATCTACCTCAGCTTAAATTTCGGGACGAAATTTTCTTTAACAGGTGGGTAATGTAATGACCCTAGATTTTCCAACGTTTAGTTATTAATAATTGTTGTTATTTATACTTTTGAATTATTGAATGTATGTTATTACATTTACTCGTTACCATGATTGATCACACATGACTTTGAATGCCCGAAACGTCTTTGTGACACACGAAACTTTCACGAATAATATTTTTAGAATATAATTTACATTCATGATTAAGTTTTATTAATCATTTTAATTAACTAAGGTTATTAGTTGATTACTTGGGCCTTTATTAGTGTTATTGGACTTTTACTTGTTAATTACTTGAACTTGGGCTTGATTAATGTTAATGGACTCTTAAATGTGGACTTATAAGCCCACCCTACTTCTTTAATGAACTAGTTAGCCCACTAATTCATGTAAGTAATACTTGGAACTAAACTAGAAGACTTAACTTAGTAAAGAATCTTGTTACTTGTTCTTTCCCATGAAAACACCCATATTAACCAACTTTTAAGACTTTAGCATGCAAGGATCATGTGGACAAACTTCTTCCCCTCCCCTTTGAAAAAAACCATCCACTCTCATTGCTACAAGGGGAGAGTTTGTTTCACTTTTTATATTACTTCTCATTTCCATTCTCTCATTTCAAACACACACATTTACTTGCTTTCATATTTACTCTCTTTTTCTCTCAAGTGTGTAAGTAACAAGCTTAGCTTCTCTTCTCTTTTTCTTCATTAAAACCGTGACATGTATACATACATATCATCATCATCTTTTGTTCTTTGTTTGTTGTTTGATACTTGTTAGTTGTTGTTACTTTGTTACTTGTTGTTGTTACTTACTAATTACTAAGAAGCAAACTTGTTAGTTTGATTCTCCATGTCGTCTTGTTTTTACAATAACACTCAAGAACATAAACTTACTAGTTTATGTTCTACCTTTAAAGTTTTAAAGATTGTAAGTTCATGGTTGTAAAAATCATACTTGTGAATCATGTTTGTAAACTTAAAAGTTTACTTTCTTAAAGATCAAGACTTAGGCTTGAATCTTTAAAGTATGAAACTCATGAACTTATTACTTGTTTACTTAGTTTATTTCTTTATATTATGTACTTTAATTTCATGTTTGTTGGTTTAAATGGTCAAGTATTACAAGTTAGTCTTGATCTCATACTTTCTTGAACTAAAATTAACTTTAAAAGTTCAAGAACATGTAAGTAAGCTTTCTTTAATTATAACTTGGTACACTTATGTTAGATCTAGACTTTTGGGTCTAGGATCTTCAAGATCTAACTAAAAACTATATTCTACAATTTAAGATCTTGATTTTATAAGTTTATTTTCAAGTTGTAACTTAATATTACTTTTATAGTTCATGTATGTGTCGGATCTAAGACTTTGATGTAACTTTGGTTCATCGAACTACATACAACACTTAATTGAGTTGTGCTACATGTCTTAGACTTACACAAGTGTTATGATGGTGAAATATTGGATAATATGATGCAAACACATCAACGAGTTGTACACTTGAAGCTATATGCATCAAGGATGAGAACCGTGATAAGCATCAAGCACCAAGAAACCCCGGAACCTACTGTTTTACTGTTTCTGTATCTGACCCGTATGACCTGGGGTACTGTAAAGATGATTTTCAGATAGCTCTGTTTGAGTAGATAACTTTTCATTTAGGGCTCGTCTTAATCCGAGTTACGATTTAGGATTTATAGCCCTCCGATCGTCACTATGTCCTTTTAACGTTGTGCTGAAAATTCTGACCTACTCGCACTTAGACCGTCGCCACGGTCAAACGAAGATGAGTTTGCTTCTGGAATTTTTACCATAACTAAAGGACTCATATACGGAGCCATGGCGAATGGTCTCACCTTATTTCATTAGGTATTGAGGCCGTGGTGGCTGACCGAAATCAGCTTTTGTTTTAAACTCTTTTCATGAACGAAACTTACTGTACACCTTTTGTTTGATGATGAATGATGATGACCTTTAAGACCTAATTTACATACATTTAAACCTTTTGGGACGATTTACTGACTTAGTACTATTTGACTTAGGTTGAGGACTTTCCGAACCTACGTACTTGCTTATTTCCCGACTCGACTTTACCACTACTTTACCACTGTGAGTTATAGCATTCCCTTTTTACTTTAACTTATTTTGGGAACTGAGAATACATGCGCATTTTATGTTTTACATACTAGGCACAAGTACTTAAACTTATATATGTGTGGGTTATACAACGGCATAAACATTCCCTTTAGCTCGGTAATGTTTAGTCATTGGTTTTTAAACCGGTGAACGCGAATCTTAGATATGGATCCATAGGGTTTGACATCCCCACTCGGGCTAGTCGCGCTAGCATTTAACGAGTGTTTAATACTTCATAAACATACGCACTTGGCAAGTGTACTTTCAGGGGGTATAAACATTAAGTTAGTTACCAAGTGCCCACGGTTAAACATATACTTTATCATACTGTTTTGAAACGCTCTTTGTAGCACTGAAATCTCGTGGCCTACCTTACATACTATTATACTTAAACTATAGCTCACCAACCTTTGTGTTGACGTTTTTAAGCATGTTTTTCTCAGGTGCTTAAGGTTAGCTGCTTCCGCTGTGTACTAGTCTTGCTGTAGACACCCGCTGCTTTAGAGATGTCACCGCATGAACTGTTTATCTTGCATTCATAACTTTAATACATTTGAATCTATGATTTGTAATGACCTAAGGGTTACATACTATTATATTTGCTTCTGTTCATTGAAGCGTACTTGGGTTGTAAAACATTTGGCATTGGTTATGACGTCAGCTTTTACCTTGAATGCAAACTTGTTTTGAAAACGCATATAGTGTTTGACCTTGTAATGATCCTGTTGTTGATGGTCCGTACATAATGATTTAGTACGGGGCATCACATCGAGTGTCGTTATATTATGCTAACTTAGACCTCCATTCCTACACTACTCCATAGAATCAAGTTCGTGTGATCGTGAAGTTTTAAAATGAACAAAGTGTAACGACGTCTCTAACGTGACTCGTATTGAATGGAAAGAATCAGTGCAACTCTGAAGAAGCATTTCCCTAGGGAAGTGTATAAATGGTTGTTCACGTCAACGCGGTTAAAGTGAAACAACAATGTCTTTAGGCACGAAAAGAATAACGAATTATGATAACGAGTAGTACGTAACCGTAGTGATAAGTAATGATGACGATACTCACCTAGAGTAGTGGTGGTAGTAACAAGAAGTGGTAGATAGTAAGGAACACCGGTGCGACATCGGTAGTGGTTAATGATTTCCACAATGGTGGAAACTTTACAGTACTTGTGGATAGTAAGCTAGAACGGTGGTGAATAATAATCTGGGAGACCGAGTTCCCGAACTAGTGTGACTAATGATGTCGTCGTCATCCTTACGCGTATGAATCTTGAATTTATGTGTGTTACTAGAAAGTTGCAGAGTACGGGTTCGTATGATGAAAATTTTGTACCATTAAGAAGTTCACCTAAGAAGTTTCAAGTATAAATGCACAAGTAGTCAAGTAAGTGCTATCCATAGCAAATGCAAGTCAGGATGCAATGGTTAACTATCTGGTTGTAGTCTAGATTCACTAATTCGTCCTAACGACTCTGTTAGACACACTAATGCATATCCTAGTTCCCTACAACCAACGCTCTGATACCATCTGTAACGACCAGACAAAATCGCCATTGACGGCGCCGTCAACTCTGGTCCCGTAACGTGGTCATAGTCCCTAAATGAGACGCGTTTGACCAAAATTATGTCGCATTCATTTGAAACGTGTATGACTTGCAAAGTTTAAGTTACCAAATGGTTCGATAAGGTTTAAGTTTACATAAATTATAAAGTATAAATGAAATGACTTGCGACATAATATAAGTTGAAAATCACGATTGCTATAAATAGCGTAAGTATGTATGCTTTAAGTTTGAATCCAAAGGTGCTATCACTAGCGTATGCATGTATGCTTGACCCCAAGCAAGTAATCAAAGTATGAGGAAGCATGTATCAGGTAGCCAAGTATGAACCTGAGAACTATATAGAAAACTGTCAACGAAAAATGTTGGTGAAATCATTGGTGTATTTGTAAACATTGTTTTTGAACCAAAAGATTTTGTATAGTTGATTATCCAAATCGTTTGCATTCCAAAGTTGTTGTACGTTTGTGGAGCACCCAATTATCAAAACTTAACTATTTACGAACCCCGTTATCATAGTGTTAGAACCTGCACTATATACTCGAAAATATATTTCATCCGCAAACGGTAGCGAACCGTTCGAATGAGGGCTTGTCAAGCCCGTATGGATCCACACAACATAAGTTCACGTTTACACCTTGCAAGTGTAACTAATGATAATTGAATTGAGGCCTTTTTGTTCTAATGTAACATCCCAACCCGCAATACAAACGACCATGCGGAAATATCAATTAAATTTTTTTTTTTGCTGGAACAGCATATGGCGCGGCGCGCCATATGGCCGCGCGGCGCGCTAAACTGGCCTGTCCAAAAAGTCATGAAATACGAAAATGTTTGACCACTTCCCGACGTATTTAGACAAAACGCTTTTAACCATACATTAATATATGTAAAACTAACACGTTCCATTAATAAAATTAGTTTTACGAAGACCGGGCCCACATCGGCCGTTTTACGACTTTCGTACGAAAATACAAGTTTTCAACCACATGATTTGTAATACAAAATAAAGGCCGAGCATGGCGATTGGGGATACGCTACCCAATCCTAATCAATCCAAAAGCAAGCCTTCTAAAGCAACTACGCAAGTTCACTAGTCCCCGCTTACCCGAGCCTCCGCATCCATGCAATCTATAAAAAAGTCAACAACGAGAGGGTAAGCTAACGCTTAGTGAATGCAATACTTATACATATACATATGTAATTTACCTACACGCATCCACTTACAATACCATGCAAACAAAATGCATAAACGAGCTAGCAACACCAAACATACGACTAGCAACAACGTTAGTATATAAATCGCCACAATAATATACTAAATCACAACAATGCATAAATATAACAAACCGTTCCCCGCTATGGCACTACCGACTTGTAGACGACCAATAACGTCGAGTCTCACTCGTGTGATGTCACCGACTTATGACTCATCATAAGGTGTCACCGACTTGTGAATCACCATGTGGCATCACCGACTTGTATAGCCCCACCTAGTGTCACCGACTTGTGAACACTAAGAAATGTCACCGACTTGTGACTCATCATAAGGTGTCACCGACTTGTGAATCACCATGTGGCATCACCGACTTGTGAAGCCCCATCTAGTGTCACTGACTTGTGAACACTAAGAAGTGTTACCGACTTGTGAATCACTTCCCCAACTTATGGTATCACTGACTTGTGAATCACCATCTAGTGTCACTGACTTGTGAGCACTAAGAAGTGTCACCGACTTGTGAATCACTTTCCCAACTTATGGTATCACCGACTTGTGAACCACCAACCAACTACTAAAGGAGTCACCGCCTCGTGAACCACCATGAGGTGTCACCGACTTGTGAGGAACCTAACGAGACACTACCGACCCATAGTTCTCTTCACCCATAACCTCAATAAGTCACCAACTTGTGACAAAATGCCCACTACTCACGATGTGGCACCAAAGGCCCACGTCGCGTACGAGTAAATAAACTACATACATACATGTATAAATATTCCACTCACCTTGTCGCCTTGAAGAATACCACCGAATAATCCGCAATCGCCGATGGAATGTACCTATTCCATTTATCACATAACAAGTAACACAATTAGGGTGGATATACAAATCAACCCAAATTGAAAACTAGTGCAATTTCGACCCAAATGCACTTCCAAGCACAATTCCCCACACTAACCAATAATCACTAACACAAGTGAGAACGGTCCTAATATGCCAATTAAACCCAAACATAGGTGTTAAACACCTATCTTGCCCAAAATGACACTTAAACCCTAATTTGACCCATAAGAAGTCAATATCACGCCATTAGCAAGTTTTGACACCAAAACATATTTAACTCGGTTCTATGCTTCAACTTAATCCATGTTAAGTTTATAAACCTTATTAAATCGGCAATTGAGTCATAATCACCATCAAACCCTAATTTTGACTCTAGTCAAAATTAGTCAACCATAAGAACCCTAATGGTTTCCAAAACACCAATAATCACTAATACTAGTGATTATACACCATTTACAAGTCTTAAACATGGTTAAATCATTAACCAACCCAAACCCACCAACATCAACAATAACTAGTTACAATTACCCATTTCACCTCCTAAATGAGTTTTATAACTAACTAGTTCAAAACCCTAAACTTGAATATCAAATTACAAAGATGAAGTTCGGAGTTTGAACTTACCAATACCGCCAAAATGATGCCGTTGACGAGTAGTACAACTTTAATACCCAAGGTTTGACCCGAAACACCCTTCTTCTTCTCCAATTAGAGCTCTCTCTCTCTAAAACTCTCCTCTCACTCTAGGGTTTGAAGATGAGAGTGTTTGATGAGTGAAAATGAGCTCCAATGGAGTTCTAGATCAGTTTTGGTGACCCTAAACCGACCCTATATGAAAAGACCAAAGTACCCCTCATTTAAGCCTTTTAAAAAGGCTGAAAATTGCATCAGACGGGTTCGGCGCGCTGCGTCGAAAGGTGGAGCGCCGCTCCAACCTACAGGTCAGTTTTCAGAAACTTGTTTTGGCCATAACTTTTTGACCGTAGCTCCGTTTTCGATGAATCAAATATCGTTGGAAACGTAATAAGATTTCCTTTCCAATGGTAAGGCTTTGAAACATCAACACAAACTTTATTTGGGGTTGAAAAGATACGTACACACCTTGTCACTTCAGACAACGTCCAGTTTCCTTCGGTGTTCGAGCAAGCAACACGTACACTTCATACACGCATCGTACACCATAAATACATTATGTACAATAAATATTTGGGTCTTACAACTCTCCCCCACTTAAACTCGATCACGTCCTCGTGATCTTCTCCACTTAACCAATCCGGAACTACTCAACGACCCTCAATCCTAAGTTTCAATCCGAACTTTCTTAGGCAATCCTTCCCAATGAATCGCCTTTAACAACTAAATCGTCACCCGCGATTTAACAAAACCACCATCCGAGCACTAAAACCTGCTCTTTTCCCCATATCAGGAAAAACTCAACCATTCTCGTACCGAGATATCAATTCCTTAGCGTGCGTTTACCAAGGACAACGCTAAAAGTGACCAAGTCTCAACCTAAAGTCAACAATCCGAATGTTAAAGATCGAACCACAAAAATCCTTACGGATTACACTTAACACTAAACATCCCTTGTAGTGCGCAATACAACTAATACGCCACTATCCTAACATCATAAGCAACGGCTAAAACCAAAAGCGCCCAAAATGACCATGGCTACGCTAAACCTAAGGTGTACAAAATCGACTATTGTCACACCCGTAACAACATGTGAGCGAAACACGGCTATCGCCTCACTAATCCCACGACGTGGTCCTCACGACCCCACTCTCGGCGTATAAAACCACCAATAGATCACACATCCAACAATCATGAAGACTGGCCAAAAACTACACACATCAAAGATAGTCAACATCTGTGACTCTTCTTGCACAAATACTTGGTCAACGTAAACGCATCTCGAACGGCATACCATTTCTACGCTAACCATTATGGAGAACAATACAAGTAACCCTCTAATCACCTCATGGTTACACCCGACTTGGTTAAGCCTCCACACCAAAACAATTAACCCGAACTCGTTAGTCAAACACACTTGGTCAACCTGCCTCGATCAACACCTATCACCTAATTGATTTACCCGACTTGGTTAAGTCAAACTTACTTGGTCAACCCGACTCGATCAACACCTAACATCTAATTGATTAACCCGACCCGGTTAGTCAAACTCACTTGGTTAACCCGCCTCGGTCAACACCTAACATCTAATTGATTAACCAGACTCGGTTAGTCAAACTCGCTTGGTTAACCCGCCTCAGTCAAACCTCTAATGACAAATGATTAACCCAACTTGTTTAGTCAAACGTATTCGGTCAATACCTAACATCAAATTGATTAACCCGACTCGGTTAGTCAAATACCCTAGGTCAACCCGACTCGGTCAATGCCTATCATCTAATTGATTAACCTGACCCGGTTAGTCAAACTCACTTGGTTAACCCGCCTCGGTCAACACCTAACATCTAATTGATTAACCCGACTCGGTTAGTCAAACTCGCTTGGTTAATCCGCCTCGGTCAACACCTAACATCTAATTAATTAACCCGACTCGGTTAGTCAAACTCGCTTGGTTAACCCGCCTCGGTCAACACCTAACATCTAATTAATTAACCCGACTCGGTTAGTCAAACTGTAATGGACTAACTCGACCTAGCTAGTCACTACATCACACTAGAATACCTTCGTGCGAGAGTATAAACTCCCCCACCTAGAACTCCGTTCTGTAAACACATCGTCGAAATAATAGCATCCCATGGAATGGCCACTCATCAACATACATAACCAATATCCTCATTGGTCATAGTCCTCGAATTCTCACGAATTCGTCTCCAACAATAGCTCCCGACGATAAACACATGCTCACTCTCACGAAAAGAGTGACCACTAATCCGACAACTAATGCGCCAATCGCATTATCATAACTCCTAAAAGAAAGACGAGGTTCACCCGTCTTGCATCTCTTAATACGCACATCAACAAACCTTGCTCCAACCTTGAGCATACGAAGGATTTCAGATTATCCTTTGCTACTTCAACCAAAGCACTTACCGCACCGTACGGGTATTACTCTAGCAATCATCGAGTTGCTATCGCTTGTAACTTCCACACCGCCACTCAAACACCTAAGGGTTTTCTTGCCGGTACCCTATGCTCAATGTAACCGTAACACCATCGGAGTCGAATACCACGCTAGTAGGTATGAAAGAGGCACCTAACGTTGCGTCCCGTAGACTCCATTACCAACATTCATCTAGATCAAACACTTGATCTCAGGGGTTTCATCCACCCGACGAACCTCATGGATCATCAACTTCAACACGAAAGCGAACACGCTCTAACATCCGAATACTACTACAATCGCCTAACATACGTGTAACTCTAGCATTAAACTCAGCGTCGTTCATCTAGATCCCATTTCCCGTCGCCATTCTAAGGAATGCAAAGCGATTAGATCACGAACGTATAAAGCACACACACAATACCACCCCATCTTGCTAAACACTCGTCGTACATCACTTGCTAGACACGATTTGCACTCGTAATAAGGTTTGCAAGTCCTTATTACGCATACACGTCGTATCGACTCGTTAGTACAACGACCGCCTCTCTTGATGATATATGCAACCGCATACACAAACAAAACATAACACAAGAATCATTATCACAGCACAATAGCATATTAATAATATCCGCATTACTAATATAAATGTTAGTCAACCTATAAACAAGGCACTAACTAACCCCATTCCGACCCGTAATCCTACAAGTCCCGCAACAAATTTAGCACACACAAAAGTCTAAGTCTAGGCACCTATCTCAAGTCACCTAAATCCTTTAGACCATGCTCTGATACCACTTGTAACATCCCAACCCGTAATACAAACGACCACGCGAAAATATCAATTAAAATTTTTTTTTTGCTGGAACAGCATAAGGCGCGGCGCGCCATATGGCCGCGCGGCGCGCTAAACTGGCCTGTCCAAAAAGTCATGAAATGCGAAAATGTTTGACCACTTCCTGACGTATTTGGACAAAACGATTTTAACCATACATTAATATATGTAAAACTAACATGTTCCATTAATAAAATTAGTTTTACGAAGACCGGGCCCACATCGGCCGTTTTACGAATTTCGTACGAAAATACAAGTTTTCAACCACATGATTTGTAATACAAAATAAAGGCCGAGCATGGCGATTGGGGATACACTACCCAATCCTAATCAATCCAAAAGCAAGCCTTCTAAAGCAACTACACAAGTCCACTAGTCCCCGCTTACCCGAGCCTCCGCATCCATGCAATCTATAAAAAAGTCAACAACGAGAGGGTAAGCTAACGCTTAGTGAATGCAATACTTATACATATACATATGTAATTTACCTACACGCATCCACTTACAATACCATGCAAACAAAATGCATAAACGAGCTAGCAACACCAAACATACGACTAGCAACAACGTTAGTATATAAATCGCCACAATAATATACTAAATCACAACAATGCATAAATATAACAAACCGTTCCCCGCTATGGCACTACCGACTTGTAGACGACCAATAACGTCGAGTCTCACTCGTGTGATGTCACCGACTTGTGACTCATCATAAGGTGTCACCGACTTGTGAATCACCATGTGGCATCACCGACTTGTATAGCCCCACCTAGTGTCACCGACTTGTGAACACTAAGAAATGTCACCGACTTGTGACTCATCATAAGGTGTCACCGACTTGTGAATCACCATGTCGCATCACCGACTTGTGAAGCCCCATCTAGTGTCACCTACTTGTGAACACTAACAAGTGTCACCGACTTGTGAATCACTTCCCCAACTTATAGTATCACCGACTTGTGAATCACCATCTAGTGTCACTGACTTGTGAGCACTAAGAAGTGTCACCGACTTGTGAATCACTTTCCCAACTTATGGCATCACTGACTTGTGAACCACCAACCAACTACTAAAGGAGTCACCGCCTCGTGAACCACCATGAGGTGTCACCGACTTGTGAGGCACCTAGCGAGACACTACCGACCCGTAGTTCTCTTAACCCATAACCTCAATAAGTCACCAACTTGTGACATAACGCCCACTACTCACGATGTGGCACCAAAGGCCCACATCGCGTACGAGTAAATAAACTACATACATACATGTATAAATATTCCACTCACCTTGTCGCCTTGAAGAATGCCACCGAATAATCCGCAATCGCCGATGGAATGTACCTATTCCATTTATCACATAACAAGTAACACAATTAGGGTGGATATACAAATCAACCCAAATTGACAACTAGTGCAATTTCGACCCAAATGCACTTCCAAGCACAAATCGTGCCCACACTAACCAATAATCACTAACACAAGTGAGAACGGTCCTAATATGCCAATCAAACCCAAACATAGGTGTTAAACACCTATCTTGCCCAAAATGACACTTAAACCCTAATTTGACCCATAAGAAGTCAATATCACGCCATTAGCAAGTTTTGACACCAAAACATATTTAACTCGGTTCTATGCTTCAACTTAATCCATTTTAAGTTTATAAACCTTATTAAATCGGCAATTGAGTCATAATCACCATCAAACCCTAATTTTGACTCTAGTCAAAATTAGTCAACCATAAGAACCCTAATGGTTTCCAAAACACCAATAATCACTAATACTAGTGATTATACACCATTTACAAGTCTTAAACATGGTTAAATCATTAACCAACCCAAACCCACCAACATCAACAATAACTAGTTACAATTACCCATTTCACCTCCTAAATGAGTTTTATAACTAACTAGTTCAAAACCCTAAACTTGAATATCAAATTACAAAGATGAAGTTCGGAGTTTGAACTTACCAATACCGCCAAAATGATGCCGTTGACGAGTAGTACAACTTTAATACCCGAGGTTTGACCCGAAACACCCTTCTTCTTCTCCAATTGGAGCTCTCTCTCTCTAAAACTCTCCTATCACTCTAGGGTTTGAAGATGAGAGTGTTTGATGAGTGAAAATGAGCTCCAATGGAGTTCTAGATCAGTTTTGGTGACCCTAAACCAACCCTACATGAAAAGACCAAAGTACCCCTCATTTAAGCCCTTTAAAAAGGCTGAAAATTACATCATACGGGTTCGGCGCGCCGCGCCGAAAGGTGGAGCGCCGCTCCAACCTACAGGTCAGTTTTCAGAAACTTATTTTGGCCATAACTTTTTGACCATAGCTCCGTTTTCGATGAATCAAATATCGTTGGAAACGTAATAAGATTTCCGCTCCAATGGTAAGGCTTTGAAACATCAACACAAACTTCGGCGTTCGAGCAAGCAACACGTACACTTCATACACACATCGTACACCATAAATACATTATGTACAATAAATATTTGGGTCTTACATCTAACCCCACGTGGAATGTTTATTTTCATACTTGTGTTCAAAGCATAAAAGTATGATACGTATATGTTTCTCATCCCATAATTTAAAGAGTAAAAGTTGTTGAAAAGGTGGGACTATGATCTCACCGTAGTTCCATGCCAATGTACTTGTAATTAAACGTTGTGCAATGAATGTTGCTTAACCTTGACCTAAACAAATAAATTGTATCAATTACCGGTTACGACACGAGGTCGGGTGAAATGTGTTCAATTAGTCCTATGGCTCGTTACGACTCGATTAATATAGCATGTGAGTCAAATTGTCAAGTTTCATGCAAGATATAAGTATAAAAGCATGTTAGAACGATTGCATAAGTGTTTGGTTAAGTTTGACTAAAAGTCAAACTTGGTCAAAGTTAAAGTCAACGAGGTCGGGTCCGGTTTCTGACCATTACACATAAAAACGTAATCATATATAAGCATGTTGGCAAAATTTCACGTTAAACGGAGTTGCTAGTAAGCGGGAACGAAATTGCAAAAATCAAAAAGTGGCTTTGATCAGGGGGAATCTCGCGATCGCGAGGGTCCAAGGCCAAAATGCTTCGCGATCGCGAAGTGGCCAGTTTCAGCAGCTATTTGCTGCATTTTGACTAGTGCACGAATTTATCTTCAATTAATCATAAAACATAAACTGTAAACGTTTAGAACACGTATCTTATATCGTTGGAAAGGTAATTTAGCAAGGAACACAACTAAACATATTTCATCAAATAAAAACATCATTTAGAATAACCGATTTCTCGTCAAGTGATCATTAAAAGTTCGTTATCAAAATTTCAAGTTCATAAAATGCATAAGATGATTCGGGAACTTAATACACATATATAATACGCCGTTTCGTAGGTAATTACGCATACAATACTACTAAACACTTACAAACAACATTGCAAGACTTTTAATGCATCAAAAATCACATTCAAAGCTACTAAACCCTAACCAAGAATCACAAATTCAATAATCATGTTAAGGAAGTTTTTCTAAGTCATTCAACATACCAAATCGAAGCTAATGATACTAGTAACACAATTAACACATGAACTTTAACATATAACATCATTTAATCAACTAAAATCAAGGATTTGGCAAACCCATTTCAAGTGTTCATGCTAGTTACTCAAAATAACGAGATCTAGCATACAAATTACATATACGACGTCACAATGAGCCATAGACACTAATTAACACCATTTCAAGTCTATAAAACGAATTTAGAGAAATCTAGAGTTTTTAGAAAGTTACCCAAAAGTGATGAAGTTAGTATCAAAATGTAGAGGACGAAGAGAGGATTCCAAATATGCAATCGGATTTGTTGTAAGCTTCCTAGATGTGAAATAGAAGATGAATCTTTGTTGAAGATGAAAAAGATGCAAAAATGGAAGTATTATATGAAAGAAAATGGAAAAGAGAAAAAGAAATTAAATGAATGGAGGAGGTGAAGTGGTTGACTAGTTGACCTAGTCACAACTTTGGCCATTTGACACTATTAGTCCCTCAAGTTTAAAAGCGGGTGCGTGAATTTACCGAACGAATTATTTTGAACATGCGAGAGTAAACGGAAAATGTTATAATCCAATAACGGGAATATTAAGAATGTTAGTTAACGAAAGGTACAAATTTAGATAACGAAAGATATTATAAAAAAAAGACGGGCGTTAAAATGAATAAACGGAAAAAGTCGGGTTGTTACATGCTGAGCGTTAGCAATCTTGACCTGTTTCTCATATTCGTCAGACATCTCATTAAATCGCTCAACATTGTCAACTGTCAGGCAAATAGCGTTGAAACAATTGTGAATCCGCTGTCTTTCAGCTTGAAAGAATGTGAGTTCGCGGTATTGTTGTTGTACATTTTGTGGTAAAAACTTGCATAGTTTGCGGTAGAGTTTGTTGGCTTGCTTCTCTTCTGTAGCCTCCTCCGCATCTTCTTCTTCGTGGTCTGATGCTTCGGCGTCAGAAGGAAGATTCAAATCTTTATTGCCGGGCTCTTCCAAAATATCTTCAGGGATATCTCCAGTAATGTTGTATAGCTGTTCCGGCTCCCCTGTAGAGTCTGAAAGCACAACTAACAGTGAATAAGAAATTAAAATAAGTTAGGAGATATGGAAATAATATTCGCAGAATATATGCGGTTGTATTGAATTTCGTTAACTTACTTGTTTCTTGCTCAGCAATAGAGTGAAGGCGTCCTTTGCGGGGAGTAGTTGCCCCCTCCGTCGTCGCTTTACGTTTTCCGCGGTCATCGCCTCCGGGAATCGAAAACGTATTGAGAATTGGTTCGTCAATAGGTATTATTTCGCTGACGCCCTCTTTTAAGCGGCGCGCAGGTCTAATCCCGTTAACATCCGCGGACCTCATCACCAGCTCAAGGTCAATCTCTGCAAAATGGTACCGCAAAAAAAGTTATACAACTATAGGAATAGTATATAATGCGTATTTGTGTAAAACAAAAAGTATAAGCAATATACTTTTGTTGGCTGTGTCGACCAAAAGAGCGTCACAATCGCCCCATAGCCAATACATAGATACTCCGCCAATGTAAAGCAGCACGTTGGAGTACACCCGCATAATCAAGCCCGCATTCTTGATTGATTTAAGAATATCTTGTTCAAGATCATCTGGGGTGATCTTGTCATTCACAGTGGCGTCCATCTCGGTACACCAAGTTTTGGGTATGTTACTATCGACATGGGCGGTATTATTGATAGAGAAAAATGAGTTGCGCCAATTCCCAATAGAATCCTTGGGAGAAGTCATCATGCCATGATGACCGCAGAATGAATACCACCCCTTGTCATAAGGTGTAAGGCTATTAAAAGTGCGAAAGGGGTTTAGTAATGGTTGCTTATTGAGAGTATTGCAATACATCGCAAAAAGCACAATCTTATCAATAGCGTTAGGGTGGAGTTATGCAACTGTAACCTCGTAGTATTCGCATACACTGCGAAAGAAGGGAGTAAGCGGCAGGCGTAAATTTCCATGTGATATGGCGGCCTCGTAGATGGTAATCATGCCCTTGGGAGGGGCATTAGCTCTATCCTCCGCTGATGGTGCGGTGGGCGAGAATTGTTCAAGGAGTGGATAATGTTCTTGTAGGGATTGGATTTTCGCCTCCGTCATATATGAAACGAAGGCGCTAGGTGTGTTGGTAAATGACGAAGATGCCATTTGTAATAGTGTAAATAGATTTGGTAACGGATTAACAAATAATGAAGGATGAATTGCTAAATCGAAAGTGTTGCGTATAAATTTGGGAAAAACAGTTTAATTGATTGAGAAATTGAAGATGAAAGCGCAAAGTTGTTTATGTGAGTCGATTGGCTATTTATAATTAAAATCTAGGCGAAGAAGTCGTAAACGCAATGATTAATTTTTAACGGCTAAAATTACCGCAACGTTACAATGGTAATTAAATAGCCGTTACAGCGTTTCTGATTTAACAGCTTCGCAAAGTTGCAGTTATTGTTACGCGTTGCCATTGAGAAATCATCGGTAATAATTTGGCGATGGAAATTATTAAAAAAGTTGTTGCAAATATTTTTTAAGTTGCATATCTTATTCTTTAGAGTTTATCACGATACATTTGCTTCGCGAAATGTATCATAATAAACTGGGGGGACTATACATAGCATTGTATATGTATATTTTATTTACTAAAGGCTGAAAGTAGAAGTTACGTGAAGTATATTCAAAAGGCTCGGAATATTCGCTGAAAATAAAGATAGCGGGTCAGTTTTCGCTCTAATGAAAGACTGCGGGTCGCTTCGCTAAGTTTTCGCGGATAGTTAAGCAATCCGCAGACTGCGGATATTTTGAATACTATAAATAGAGAGCTCGGCCTCTCATTTATAGGTTGTTGATTCTCTATCATTTGCCTAGACCTTTATGATTTTCACTTGTGACTTTGCCCAAGGAATTTCTACATTGAGTTAAGGTGAATCATGCTAATTAACAATCAAGACCGGGTCGGGGTGGTTGATCACTTAATTGAAAAGTGAAAGATGATCATCAGGGCCCAAAATAATAATCAAACATCCCATCCTCCATCTTAATCTCATTGCACTCAATCCTTAATTAAGTAACCTCTTGATATAGGATTGATCAATTAGCGCCATCTGTGGGACATGTTTTAAAATTAAACTCGAATTTTTTTGTTTTGTGCCGTCAAACAACTAATTGGCTTGTTTAATTTCAATCGTGTATCGTTCTGATGATTTGTATGTATTCTCTTGGGCGTATCAGTTGATTTGATTATCGGCCATGGCGGCAAACACAAAGCAAGTAAGTGGTTCAGCGAATGCTGATGTGATGGCTGGTGAATCACAGAATGCCTTGCCGTTCAATTCGTAGACAAACGTTAATGCTACTACAAGTAAAACGGATTGAGAACCGTTCGATAAAACTTCTAATGATAACACCGCTAATAATGATTCGCAACTAGAGGTTGCTGCAGAAAAAATGGTTGCGCGCAGAAATCTGCAACAAAACCGCGATGAAACCATTGCTGAAGTTAAGCGGCTAAGGGTTTTGGCTGGAAAAGCGAATTTGAAAATAGACAAATTTGTTGGCAATGCTATTGAGCAAGCTAAAAAATACGCCAAGTTTGGTCGTGAACCTCGTATACCGCGAACTTAGTTATGGCCGTTGAATGATTCTGGATTACAGGTTGATCGCTTAGTTGTTGAAAATCACGATAGTGATAGCGATAAGGCAGAAGAACATGTCGTTTTAAATTCTGTCTATAATTCAAAGAATGCGAAAGCGCCAAGAGAAGAAAGTGAATTTTCTGATGATTCAGATAGTGCGGAGGAATTTGTAAAAATTCCACATGTTAAGCGTAGGCGGTCACCAACACCCTATCCTCGCCATGGGGATGAGGGTGAAGCTTCTGATGCTATGCGCAGAGAAAATGCTCAAAATTTCTTAATGGATGCTTTTAAAAGCATTGCGCCTAAATCAATGCAACACAAGTTTGAGCAACCAAGTTTTTTACAAGATATGATAGCTAAATTTTGTGCGGAAAATACTGATATCCGCACAAAAAGGCGACTGAGATTACCACGGCTGCCGACAAGTTTGTCCAGCATATCTCTGATTATCCGATTATTACACCACCCATTGTGCCGGCAACATTGGGAGTTTACTCAGGATTAACTGATCCCCTCGATTTTTTGCAGCGGTTTGACGGGGTGGTAAGCACCTATATTTGGGACGAGCCCGTTGCGTGTAGGGTATTTCCTATGGTTTTACAAGGGTCAGTAAGGGAATGGTTCCATAGCTTGCAAGCTCACAGTATTATCGGTTTCATTGATCTTCGCGATAAATTTTTACTGCAGTTTCAAAATCTTTTGCCGCAGAAGAAGACGCATATAGAATGTCATGATATCAAACAAGGCAACAAGGAAACTTTAAGCGCATTGCTTACACGATACATTTATGAGTGCCAAAAGATACCTAGTTTGAATGAAGATAAAAAAAATCTCTGGATTTTTGCATGCTATTAATCCGCAGCGACATTCAAGGCTTGTGCGTTGACTGCGAAGAGATGTTCTGCCAACTTTTGCTAAGGTGCAACAAGAAACGTATGATTATCTCAGAGGTGGAGAGGATAGTACTATAACCCCTGCATGTGGGTGGGACAAGGATAAAAGTTGGCGGGATGATAATGATTCTTTTCGTGATGGAAATGGCGATAGTTATCGCGGTTCAGGATATCCACGGCGAAATGGCGGCGGTGGTTAACCGCGCAATGATAGACATCAAGGTCAAAATGATAATCACGGATATGGCCGTCGGGATCGCTATTCTACGCGAAAATGGAACAACGAGTCTTTTAATATCATTCAGATGTTAACAAAAACACCCAAAGAAATTCTTTTGCAAGAAAGGGTTGCGAGATCTTTTCCTGATCCTCAACCTTTAGCGGAGAATAGTAGGCGAGACAAATCTAAGTTTTGCATTTTCCATGATGATTACGGTCATGATACCAATCGCTGTAGAGATTTGGCAGAGCTGATCGCGGAAGCATATGAGCAGGGCAAGCTAGAACATTTAATAGCGCAATGTGCTACAAGTACTGCGAATGCAATTATCTTTCCTGCAGATTCTAATGCTCCGCAAGTGCCAAATGCTGCTGATCGAAAAGCTCTCACGGTGAAGAGTCTTGGAGTAAAAATGGTAACTAAGAAAGAGAATTTGCGCAGAATTCAGGTCATTAATGTGGTAGAGGTGCAAGGCGAAATGTCAGTATTCCAAATATCTGCACATATCGCGAACTGGCAATGTCCTTCTATTACTTTTTCTCCTGCAAGTCTGACCGCGGATATTGATAAGCCAGTGGTGGTTTCATGCCACATTGTGAATACTGGTATTGTGATTATGAAGGTACATGTTGACACTGGTAGCAGTGTAGATGTAATGTATGAGCAGTGTTTTAGCAAGTAACCTGCAAACATTAAAGCTTTGATGAAACCTACTGCGGTTTCGCTCTCGGGATTTTCAGGAGAGTCAACTTGGCCTATTGGTCAGTTGGAATTGCAAGTTGAGTTAGTAGATGACTGTGATGAATCGCTAAGGCGCCAAGCTTTGTTGAATCTTTATATAATGCGAAATCAGTCGCGGTTCAATATGATTCTTGGGCGCACTGCTTTGCGTATGTTTGGCACAATACCATCCACACTGCATGGAATAGTTAAGTTTTCTGCCAATAAGGGTATTGGCACGCTAACTTCTGTGGTGGTTGAGCCATTTTGTGCGATGATTGTGGCGCGAGAAGGTGTCGGTGTTGAGGGGCATGCAGTTCACCCTAAATAATGCACGCATTTGTAATACAAGAGTGTCGATAGAATGCTTAATCACGTTTGTTCATGATCAATATGATACTTTCATTTTTTAAGTTGTTAATGTAGAAAAATAATGAATAAGACAAAATTAGTTTCGGTGTTAGTGATTGTTTCTATACAAAGCAAAAACACTGCGTGTGGCTACGCGTAGTGATTATTTTGCAAGATACAATTGCTTAAGTTTCAAAACACTGGATTAATGTTTGTGCAAATGCGACTAAGTATTCACAGATATTTTAAAGCATATGGCATTATTTTGCTAAGTAATGATGCAGTTTGCTTATGCTATATTAATGCGGATATATATTGCGAAATAATGATTTTAAAACCAAGTGATGACATTGCCCACTTGTGTTAAATACATGTTGCGAAAGGATAAAATTTCCTAAGTATTTGATCTTGCCATACTTAGATGTTTCGCAATGCTAATAAATTACCTAAGGATCATTTTGTCGGACTTAGAAGATTCATAATATATAAAAGATTGTTTCGCATAAGTAGGTGTTTGTTATGTGCACAATAACGAATATGGAACTTGCAAAGGACAAGTTTGAATTATGAATATATGTTAAAATAAAGGGCTATATAAATAACACAAGTTGCAACTGCGGAATGTAAGCATTTCATTAATAAACACGATGTGAAAACGCGTAATATTACAAAAAACACAATTTATAATTGCGGAATATAGATTTACAATTCAAATAAGATATTTTAAAGCTCAAGCGCTTTAATGTCTTCAAAAGTAACACCTTCGCGTCGGCTAAGCTCCTCTAACGCCGGGATGGCGATCTTTTCAACTTCTTTCTTCGCGATATCTAGTGCTTCTTGTGCATCGCCGGTTGGGCAAATCTCACTGGCAATAAAGAATAGTAGAATCGATTTTTATGGGCATTAAAGCTTGCCTGAAATTCAATTTAGGCTCTATTCGACAGTTAAGTCGCCACTAAATCGACGCTTATTGCATCAATTAATAGAGTCAATCTGTGAAACCCCGTCAAAATTGACATTGACGCGAATGTTAACTCTGGTTCCAGTGCATGGCTTGACTTCTAAGTAACATCAAAGTTCTACATCGGAAGCATAATATCTAAGTACCTGAGACAAAACATGCTTAAAATGTCAACACAAAGGTTGAGTGAACATCATAGGTTTACATAATTAATAAAGTTTTAGACCACAAGATTTAGTTATAAAGTTTCATCACTTCGTTAGTAGTGCTGAGGTATATGATATCGAGACTAAACAAAGTTACCCTATGACACGTTGAACTATCAGTGTCGTTGAATCATTATTATATACCCCCTTGACGATCACGCCAATGGATAGAGACGTCACTCTCAGTAGGTCTACTCACAATAACTAAGTTCGCGTTTCAAAGTAGCAATTAACGATATCATGGTAGGGATTTATCATGAATCAAAGCATATCATAGCACAGTTTGAACTAATCAAGTTTGAGTACTTGTGTCTTGATGTCAAAGCTAAGGGGTATAAAATACTATTAAATTTTAGCAGGAAATACTATTAAATACGATACAATTTTACACAAGATATTTATTTATTTATTGAATGGATATACTTAAACCTTGCTACAACACTTATAGGCAGTGTACCTAATCGTACAGTAGTGTAGTTTTTAGTAAGTCCGGTTCGTTCCACAGGGAATCTTTTTCACAAAGCTTAACGCTATATTAGTTTAAATTTATAAAAATACAAATATATATATATAAGTAATATTATTATTATTATAAAGGGGGGTTTTTACCGTTTAATGACCGGTTTGTCGATTTTAAAAACTTTAGTCGCAGTTAAAACCAAATGTAAAATATTAAAAATAAATAAAAGACTTAATTTAAAGCGTAAAGTAAATAACGATAATGAAATTGCGATAAATAAAAGTGCGATAATTAAAAAGTACGATAATTAAAAGTGCAATTAAATACAATAACAATAAATAAAAGTGCGATAATTAGAAGTGCAATTAAATATAAAATAAAGGAAATTAAATATGAAATAAAAGAATTATGCTTATTTAAACTTCCGTAATCATGATGTTTGACGTGTTGATTTTAGTTTTATGCCCATGGGTTAATTGTCCTTTGTCCTGGATTATTTAATATGTCCGTCTGGTTTTTGTCCATAACAGTCCATCAGTCATAAATATAAAGTGCGAGTGTCCTCGTCAAATTATCCTTATACTCGAAGTCAAATATTCCAACTAATTGGGGACTTAAACTGTAACAAGATTTTAATACTTTGTTTAATAATTACACCAGGATGTCGACTGAGTGTAACCCAAGGTTTTAATACTTTGTTATCAATTATGCCAAGTGTCCTTGTACATAATTTCACCCCTGTTTTAGTAATTCTAGTGGCTATTAATCCATTCCCGTGTCTGGTTAAATGAACGATTATTCGTACATATAAATATCCCGCCCATCGTGTCCGATTGAGTGTATATGGTTATTTATAGGGATGTCCAATTGTAAATCTTTATATTAAAATTAACAAACTATCATTTAGTTAAACAAATATAAAGCCCATTAATAGCCCATAGTCTAATTTCCACAAGTGTCGTTCTTTTGTCCAAACCCCAATTATGGTACAAAGCCCAATTACCCAATTTTAGTAATTAGCCCAACATTAGGATTACTTCGATTTAAATAAGCATAATAATAACTTAGCTACGAGACATTAAATTAAAAAGGTTGAACATAACTTACAATGATTAAAAATAGCGTAGCGTTACACGGACAGAATTTCAACTTACACCCTTACAACATTCGCTAACATACCCTTATTATTAGAATTAAAATTAAAATTAAAATTAAAATATAAATATAAATATATACTACGTATATAGATAGAGAGATTGATATTATGGATGGAAAAATGGTGCACCAAAGCTCGATTTTTATAGGCCTGTGATCTGGAAAAGGGGCTCATGCGATCGCATAGATTTATGCCTTCCAGGCCATGCGATCGCATAGCCAGCTGGGGAGAGCCACTTTTGGTTATTTTCTTCTGCCGACGTTTATTTAAATATAATATAATATATATATTAATTTTAAGAATTAATTATATATTATATTATATTCATATGCATAGTTGACTTGTAATTTTTAGTCCGTTGCGTCGAGCGTTGAGAGTTGACTCTGGTCCTGGTTCCGGATTTTCGAACGTCCTTGCGTACAATTTAATATCTTGTACTTTGCGTTTTGAATCTTGTACTCTTGTAATTTTGAGACGTTTCTTATCAATAATTGGAACCTCATTGATTGTATTTTGTACTTTTGAGCTTTTTGGTCGTTTGCGTCTTCAATTCGTCGAATCTGTCTTTTGTCTTCACCTTTTATTATTTAAACGAATATCACTTGTAAATAGAACAATTGCAACTAAAAGCTTGTCTTTCTTGAGGAATAATGTTATGAAATATATGTTCTTTTTTAGCATTATCAAATATTCCCACACTTGAGCGTTGCTTGTCCTCAAGCAATATCGTCTTGAAATACTAGAATCACTTCTTTATTCTTCACACTTTGTACATCAGTGATTTCTTTACGGCGGTATAAACAATGGTAGTAACGCTGTGGTTTACAGTCTCACATGACTTATGAAAATTTAGATCCTTTAGGAAATTGGATCTTTATGAAAACATTTGATTTTTTTGAAAATTAAATCTAGCTTTTACCCTAGATAAGTTTTCCGGAATAACCCTTCACCGGTGTTTGCAAAATATTTTTGTGGGTTTGGTGGGTTTCAGATTTGAAAATTTTAGCTCAAAACTTGCGGTTTTGTGTCACCCACTTGCTAACCTTGTATTGGGAAAGCAACACGTCCAGTTTACTTGCTCCGAATATTACCTTTCGGTAAACTACCGTCCGGTTGTAAAGGAAAGCGTTGAACAAGCAACTGTTAAGGCAATGTCCCCTGACATGCTTTTAATTATGGTCTATAACGTGTCAGACGCAAATACTATCCTTGGTAGGAGCAATAGTAAAGCTCACCCTTATGATTTTTCGGTCTGGCACAAGGTCCTGTCTTCGACCATGCTATGCAACCACCGTTCTTACGGTTGACACCCGATTTGGTTCAGGTGACCTAATGAATTCCAGGTGAATTCCTAGGATTTTACGTTCAATGGTAATGAACGCATTGAAAATGAGTTTTCAGAAAATAAATCGGTTTGTAATTTGATCAAAATATTTTCTCGTTCAAGCTCGAGTTTAGATATCATTGAATTCCATGAGTTTGTAATTCTGAATCTTTAAGGTCAATCTCTAGGATTGAGTAATATCAGTCTTAAAAGCTGATTTTTAATCTTTAAAGGAGATTATCCTTTCTGGGGATCTGATTTATTAGTCTTATCAAGCTAATTTGCACGGTGCCCCCCCATTGTACGAGATAAATCCTTCTCATGGTTAGGATAAATCTGACCACTTGGCGACCCTGTTTTATGCTGAGGTCCGTGGATTTCCTGCTGATTTTAGAGATGACTTTTCTAGATTTTTCATCAACCTACAGCTGGTCTGGACGACAACTTCATGACCTAAATCAAGAAGCGCGTTTCTTTTTCGGAAGACTTTACTTCCTTTTAATGATGGAATTGATTCATCGTGTAGATCCATCTTTTCTTTTCTTTCATCGGGTAAAACAGTTAATTATCGTCCAAAACAAAAGTATTTTAAATTATTTGTACAAAAATATGTGATATATATTTTGAATAACTCGGTGAAAATTTCCCACACTTGGCTTTTATTTTCCTTTTTATTGTCCTCTATTCCATTTTAAATGAATTCTAACATTTTGGTTTGTTTCTCAATTTATGTCCTTTCCGAGGTAACAATAATTTCGGTGTTAACACCTAGTTTTATCGTTCATAAATATGTATAAACATGATTTTGAGTTCATTTATTTGAAAATTTTGAAAATTTTTACTAGAATTGGGTAGTCAGTATATAAGACTAGGGCTGTTCTTTATTATCAAAGAGCACTAGATTCTAATACAACTACTACTTTACTAGTATTTCTAATGGTAACCAAGCGTATAAAGTAAAAATTTTAAAATCTGAAAGAATTTAACCTCTTCCCACACTTAAGATCTTGCAATGCCCTCATTTGCAAGAAATCAGTAACAATTTAAATTATTGAGGGTGATTAGCGTAGAAAAATGATTAAATTTTACCAAAGTTTCCAAACATATTGGCGTTTGTTTGCTGAATGATAAATGGTGCATATCATTTTTTCATTCCGTCTGTTGTTACATCACATTTATTTATCATCTTGTCGTCAAAATTAGTAGCTTTTGCTGAACTTAATGCCAGTCTTTGAAAATGCGCTGTTTTACCCTGTTTTGTACAATTTACAATATACATACATACAAATATAAACATGCATGGTAATTTGAAATGGGACTTAATATCCCACTTTCAAATCTTAAATGTGAAATATTAGTACACAACAATAATAAAAATGATAAAGATTACATAAGTATATTCAATAACATAAGTTTAAACATGAATAAGTAAAAAGATAAAAACATAAAAATCATATAAATAACCAAATGGAACCAAATCAGTCTGGATATGGGTTCCATTTCATCTCATCAGGTGGGTTCCATTGTTGGTTATAGGTGTTCTGATAGGCTTGGTTATAGTCATACCGGTTAAAGGGTGGTCGGATATCGGGGCTGTGTGGCGGAAAATGAGCAGGTCGAGTAGGCACGTAATTATTTGGTACCTGATATGATAGCTGGCTCATGATTTGGTGCTGATGAACTACCCAGCTATCGTGTTGGCGTCGCTATAATCCTCATATACTCGCTCGGAGTTCCACTGCTCATACATACTATGTCTGGCCGCGTTCGTCATTGCTTCCTTATCTATACGAACGTGGACGTCAAGAATAGCATCTCGAAAGACATCCCTAATGTCTTCCGCCTCCTCCATTTCCTCGTCTGAGCCTCTCTCTACCTGAGGATGAGATCCCTCATAGGGTACTGCTTGGTTACGTCTACTTTTCAATACCTTAGCACCCACATAAACTTTCAATCCTAAGGGCTCAACCTGTTCTCTACAAAGCTGTAATGGACCCCTTTGGTTCCTATCAACACCTAAATACTCTCCAATGAGAGTAACAAAAATACCTCCTCCTATTATACTCTCGTCCTGCATTCCCTCTACCATTTTAGATAAATAAAAAGCAACACAGTAAGGGATATTGACAAAGCTTCTAGGATCCCGAATACACTTTAGGTAGAATAAATCATGTAAGGTAATTTTTTCTTTATTGTGACCTCTCTGTGTAATCGAGTTAGCCAAAAATCTATGAATAATACGAAGCTCGACTTTGTCAATATGTGTATAGGAGTGTCCTCCTGCTTGTGTAAAAACATCAAAATGTGACATACGCCTCCAAATGGCATCATCGTCAAAGTTACTATCTACCCTTTCACCATAATGAATCAAATTTGTACAATCGGATAATAGCAACTCACCAGGAGTATATATCTGTAAGGCCCTGGCCATGTCCAGCATGGACATTCTGTACATCCTACCGCCAAGGATAAACCTAAGAAATCTTCTATCATCTATTCTAACTATATTTGTATCAAGTGATACAGTACTCATCAACTCAACACACCATTCCTTATATACAGGTCTACGAATGGTGAAAAGACGTTCCCAATCTGTAAAAGAAGAACTGCCATACCTTTGAACTAAAAGCTGTCTAACACGGTCAGCTAGATGGACCGTTTCCAAAGGGGCCCAATCGATTACCCTTGGCACCTCTACATTTTTTGTTACCAATTTGAATTTGTTCCTTTGATATGTCTCGTAATCTCTCCATCTCCTATCAAATCTTAGATTAGGATGCAGAGTGTGCTCAGGAATCGTTGAGAATTCTACTGGCGGCCTCATCGGGAATACTACGAATTCATTAACAAACTGTACCGGATCATAATAAGGTATGTACTGATCAGGATGTTGTTGTTGTTCCTGTTGTGGTTGTTGTTCGTGTTGCATTTCTGGTTCTGGTGCTGGTCGTCTAGATGATGATGCTCCCGAACCTCCAGTATCGGCTTTCTGCAAAACACATTAAACACAAAATTTGTGCATCCAAATATGAATTAGTGTTAGCAAAATAACAACTTAAAATAATCACTATAACATGTTAAATCAAAATTAAACTTATACACATTTTCACAATTTTTCACAATTCTACACTTTTCAAATAAGCACATATGAAAATGTATACAAAATTCATAAGCATTTAACTCAAATATCATGTCAAAATAGTCATTACTAATAATTAAACAAGTCTCAAATGGCAAATATATCAAATTAATCAAGTTCATGAATTTTGGACTTAAAAAGTCCACTTTAATCTCCAAAAATCATGTTTAAGATCAATTTTTGGATCATTTAACTATCTAAACATGTTACACTACTCAATTTAGCAATAATTCATGATAAAAATCGGCCATAACCTGTTTATATCAAAAAGCCCCAAATTGCTCAAGAACACAAACCCTAGATTTCTAAAAATTTTGAAGTTTTTGGCTTCAAATCATGTTTAATAGCATCAATCTAGGTTATACATGCATAAAATACTAACAATTTAACACTAATTACACTAGAAATTAACAAAATTGCATTAGGTAAAAAATTGGTAATTATCACAAAAACTAGGAATTTATAGAGTTTAGGGGTGTAATTTTTACCATTTTGCTGAAGAATGAGAATCTAGGCATGATTAGAGCAAGAAAAATGACGAATTACGGTGGAAAATTGCGAATTTTAGAGGTGATTTGGGAGTGTTTTCGTATGTGTTGTGTGTTTTGTGTGTTGAAGAACAGAACAGGCGACTGCTTGTATCAGGCCTGATTTTACTCCCCATGCGATCGCATGGAAATAAAGGCCTAACTCCATGCGATCGCATGGAGTCCCGGGTACAGTGTTTTTGCATTTTTTTTAATGTTTTTAGCATACTTTAGTTCAATAAGATTAAAAATAATGATAATAAAAGTTCTCGTCCCTCCCTCGGGTAAAGCAATTTCGGTTCAACGACCTAGTCTTCAACTCACGACGAATTTTAAAAATCAAATTTTTAACTTAACGAAATAAAGTAAATTTTTGTTTTTAAATTCACACCAAACTTAAATTTAAAATGCATAAAATTAAAAATTCATATAATAAAAATTAAAAATTCATATTATAAATTCACACCAAACTTATATTATATTTTTGTTTTTATACATACAAACTTATATTAAAAAGATTAATTTTTCAAATATTTACAATTTTAAATATATTAATTTAAAAAAGTTTACAATATTATTTTAATTTTTATATATTAATTTTAAAAACATGGTAAAAATAAAATTAAAAATCTTTTTGGCTTTTATCCCATTTTAATTAATCAAATATTATCAAAAATATATGCCCCTCTTTTCGGTAAAGTAATTTCGGTTCCATGACCTAATTTAACTCATGACGAATTTTTAAAATATTTTGGGTTGATTGATTAAAGATATTTATACCTTAAGAATAAATGTTAAATTTCGCAGTGATGTAATAAATTTTTGTATGATATTAATAATTTCGGTCACCAAACCTAATTTTATTCAATACCAATTTAACACTTTATAGCGAACAAATTAGCGTTTATTATCAAAAGGTTAAAAATAAAAATAAAAAAAATTAAAAACTGTACAGACTTACCTGTGAGATAGTGTTCTTAGTTATATGATCTATCCCATTCATAAGATAGTCGGTTTAATTGGTTTTCCATAGCTACATAGTCGTAACCTCGAGCATTCAGTGTTTTTTCTTCTAAACATATGAACGGTCCGTCTCTGCATAAAGTAACAAATTCGGTATTTGAATAGGTTTGATTATTTAAACATTTACCTCCATGTGACCATTTTTCGCATTTGTGACATCTTTCAAGGTGTCGTGCTCTTCTTTTCGCTGCGGATTTTGATTTTCCTTTACCAAATTGTAACTTATTATCTTCGCATCTGGATTCTTTTCTTACTCCGTCCAATCTTTCTCTGATTACTGATACTATTTCACTCGAAAGTGTGTCATTATTACGTTTAGTGATTAAAGCGTGTAGCATTAGACCATGGTTTAGTTCACAGGCAGTCTTCATTTCGTAAAAACCTAAAAAAATAAAAATTCAGAATGGGGGGAGAAGACTAGTTCATTAGGGTCTGCTAGGGAAAGACCATTCGGGTTCCATTTTCGAGAACTATAAGAAAACAGAAAATCTAACTCTAACAGAAATACATATTATCCTTTAAAGACTTGATTCTCCCCACACTTAGTTAGCTGTGGTATCGAAATTGTGATTAACTTCGTTGTCGACTTCCATCGGACTATCTATGTAATGTTTAACTCTGTGACCATTAACTTTAAATTCAATTCCATTTGAATTTATTAATTCTATCGTTCCGTATGGGAAAACTCTTTTGACTATGAATGGTCCAGACCATCTCGATTTCAATTTTCCAGGAAATAGCTTGAATCGTGAATTGAAAAGAAGAACTCTGTCTCATTCTTTGAATTCTTTTGAACTTCTGATTCTTTTATCATGCCATTTCTTCGTTCTTTCTTTATAGATTAACGAATTTTCGTATGCTTCATGTCTTAATTCTTCTAATTCGTTTAGTTGACTTAACCGTAGACGTCCAGCTTCATGTAAATCAAGATTACATGTCTTCAAAGCCCAAAATGCTTTGTGTTCAATTTCTACTGGAAGATGACATGCTTTTCCGTAGACGAGATTAAAAGGTGTGGTTCCAATTGGAGTTTTGTAGGCTGTTCTAAAAGCCCAGAGTGCATCCTCCAATTTAATGGACCATTCCTTCGGATTTGATCCTACGGTTTTTTCTAGAATACGTTTTAAAGCTCGGTTGGTATTTTCAACTTGTCTACTTGTTTGTGGATGATAAGCAGTGGAGATTTTATGAGTTACTCCATATCTTTTGAGAACTTTCTCAAGTTGATTATTACAGAAATGAGTACCCCGATCACTTATTAAAGCTTTCGGTGTTCTAAACCTTGTAAAAAGATGTTTTAAAAAGTTGACTACAACTCGTGCATCGTTAGTTGGGAGAGCTTGTGCTTCCGCCCATTTAGATACATAATCAATGGCTACGAGAATGTAGAGATTATTATGAGATTTTGGAAATGGACCCATAAAGTCAATACCCCAAATGTCAAATACTTCACATACTTGAATGACTTTTTGTGGCATTTCATCACGTTGACTTATTTTTCCGGCCCTTTGACAAGCATCACAGGATTTGCAAAGAAGGTGCGCGTCTTTGTAAATTGTAGGCCAATAGAATCCAGCATCATAAACTTTTCTTGCTGTTAGTTGAGGCCCATAATGCCCTCCTGTTGGTCCTGTGTGACAATGGTTTAAAATTTTACTAGCTTCATCTTCAAATACACATCGGCGTATTATTCCATCTGGACAACTTTTAAACAAATGTGGATCTTCCCAGAAATAGTGTTTTATATCACTGAAGAATTTCTTTCGTTTTTGGTACGATAACCCTTTTTCAAGGAATCCACATACTAAGTAGTTTGCATAGTCTGCAAACCATGAAATTTCAGTATAATCTATCTTCAATAGATATTCATCAGGAAAGTTGTCTTGTATGGCCGATTCATTTAGAACTTCTAATTCAGGATTTTCAAGACGAGAAAGATGATCAGCGGTGAGATTTTCTGCTCCTCTTTTATCTCGAATTTCAATATCGAACTCTTATAAGAGTAAGATCCAACGGATTAATCTTGGTTTGGCATCTTGTTTCGAAAATAGGTATCTAAGAGCAGAATGGTCGGTATAGACCACCGTTTTTGCTAGAACGAGATATGAACAAAATTTGTCAAAAGCGAAGACAATATCAAGGAGTTCTTTTTCAGTAGTTGTATAGTTTGTTTGTGCTCCTTGTAACGTCTTACTAGCATAATATATAGGTTGAAATCGTTTTTCAATCCTTTGTCCTAAAACGGCTCCCATTGCAAAATCACTTGCATCGCACATTAGTTCAAACGGTAGATTCTAATTTGGTGTTATCATGATCGGCGCATTAGTGAGTTTCTCTTTAAGAATATTAAAAGATTTGATGCATTCATCTGAAAAGATGAATGGAGCAACCTTTTCTAGGAGTTTATTCATCGGAGTGGCAATTTTAGAAAAATCTTTTATGAAACGTCGGTAAAAACCGGCATGCCCTAGAAAACTCCTAACTCCTCTAACATTGGTAGGATGTGGAAGTTTATCAATTACATCTACTTTAGCTCTATCCACTTCAATTCCTTCTTTTAAAATTTTATGTCCAAGAACGATGCCTTCTTTAACCATGAAATGGCATTTCTCCCAATTAAGAACTAGATTTGATTGTTCACATCTAATAAGCATTCGTTCCAGATTAACTAGACATGATTCAAATGTATCACCGAAGACTGAAAAGTCATCCATGAAAACTTCCATGCATTCTTCTATCATGTCGTGAAAAATCGCCATCATGCACCTTTGAAAGGTTGCAGGGGCGTTGCAAAGTCCAAATGGCATGCGTTTATAAGCAAAAGTACCATAAGGGCACGTGAATGTGGTTTTCTCTTGATCTTCGGGTGCTATTGGAATTTGAAAATATCCGGAAAAACCATCAAGAAAACAATAGTAACTATTTCCGGCTAATCTTTCCAATATTTGATCAATAAAAGGTAAGGGAAAGTGATCTTTTCTGGTGGTGTCATTTAATTTTCTATAATCAATACATACACGCCATCCTGTTACAGTCCTAGTAGGAATAAGCTCATTTTTTTCATTTGTAATGACAGTCATGCCACCCTTCTTAGGCACGCATTGAACTTGGCTTACCCATGGACTATCAGAGATTGGATAAATTAAACCTGCATCTAGCAGTTTAATAATTTCTTTTTTAACTACATCTTGCATATTAGGATTTAGTCTTCGTTGGCGTTGCACATACGTTTTATGACCTTCTTCCATAAGGATTTTATGTGTGCAATACGAAGGACTTATTCCTTTAATATCATGAATCTTCCATGCAATGGCTGGTTTATGAGCTTTCAACACAGAAATAAGTTGTGATTTCTCATTTTCAGTAAGAGAAGACGATATTATTACAGGTAATTCAGATTCACCATGTAAATAAGCGTATTCCAAATGGTTTAGAAGTGGCTTTAATTCTAATGTCGGTGGTTCTTCTATCGATGATTTATATCGATATCTGTCTTCTTCTTTTAGCATTTGAATTTCTTCTGTTGTTGGTTCATATCCATTAGCTATTAGTGTAGCTAACATTTCAGCTTCATCAATTGGTTCATTACCTTCTCCTAAAGAACATTCTCCTGTTCCTTGTAATTCTGGAAATTCTTCCAACAATTCTGCATGTGAATCTATAGTTTGAATATAATAACATGTATCATATGCAGATTGCGGTTGTTGCATTGCTCTATCAACTGAAAAGGTAACACTCTCGTCCTCTATACTTAGGGTCAGTTTCTTACGAAACACGTCTATCATTGCTTTAGCCGTGTTTAAGAATTGTCTTCCTAATATGAGTGGAACTTGAGAATCTTCTTCCATGTCCAGAACAACAAAATCTACTGAAAATACTAAAGTACCAACTTTAACTAGCATGTTTTCCATTATCTCTCTAGGATATTTTATTGATCTATCGACTAGTTGTATGCTTATTCTTGTTGGTTTCAATTCTCCAAGGTCTAGTTTAGCGTATAGTGAATACGGCATTAAATTTATACTAGCACCTAAGTCTGCCAATGCTTCTATTGAACTAAGACTACCCAGAAAACATGGAATTGTGAAACTTCCTGGATCAGATAGTTTTTCTGGTATCTTATTCAACAGCACTGCTGAACAATTAGCATTCATAGTAACAGCCGAGAGTTCTTCCATTTTCTTTCTATTTGAGATTAGATCTTTTAGAAATTTAGCATATCTAGGCATTCCTGAAATCACATCAATGAAAGGAAGATTTACATTTATCTGTTTAAACATATCTAAGAATTTGGATTGCTCGGCTTCAAGTTTCTCTTTCTTCATTTTACTCGGGTAAGGAAGTGGTGGTTGGTATGGTTTAACATAAGGTTTATCCTTAGCTGTGTTATCTTCATTAACCTTTTTAACTACCGGTTCTTTTTCCTTATCTTGATCAGGTTGTGGTTCTTGTGCAGTAGGAATAGCTTCATCAGAAGTTACAGGTATTTCAGGTGGTTTAAGTGTTGAACCACTTCTTGTGGTAATGGCTTTAGCTATTTCATTCCGGGGGTTAGCATTTGTATCACTAGGTAAACTTCCCGGTTTTCTTTCACCTATTAACCTTGCTAGGTTACTTACTTCTTGTTCCAAGTTTTGAATAGAAGCTTGTTGATTTCTAAATGCTTGAGCATTTTGTTCATTCGTTTGTTTCTGAGATGTGAAAAACTGCGTTTGAGTTTCAACTAGCTTCGTCATCATATCTTCTAAATTTGGCTTTTTATCATCGGTTTGTGGTGGTTTGTTTTGAAAATTAGGTCTTTGCTGATTGTAATTATTGTTGGACACTTGTTGATTGCTAGGACCTTGTTGGTTGTTGTATGGAATATTTCGATTATAATTCTGGTTTTGATTGTAAATCGGTCTTGGCGGTTGATAATTATTCTGATAATTATTTTCAGGTCTTTGGTTTATGTATGAAACATTCTCTCTTTGTTCCATTGTTAATTCAATACTGAGACAATCTTTTGTCAAATGTGGTCCTCCACACTGCTCACAACTAATTCGTATTGAGTGGATATCTTTAGTCATCTTTTCCATTCGTCTCTCCACAGCATCTATCTTTGCGGAAATGGAATCTAAGTCATGGCTAGAATCGACTCTAGCTGCTTTAGATGATCTAACGATATCTTTTTCTTGGTGCCACTCATGTGAGTGGGAAGCAGTGTTATCAATAATTTTGTAAGCATCAGTTTCGGTTTTCTTCATAATAGAACCACCAGCTGCTATGTCGATGTCTTTCCTTGTAGTGATGTCGCATCCTTGGTAGAATATTTGTACTATTTGACAGGTGTCTAAACCATGTTGCGGACATCCTCTTAATAACTTTCCAAATCTTGTCCACGCCTCATATAGAGTTTCATTTGGCTTCTGTGTGAACGTAACAATTTCTCCTTGAAGTCTTACGGCTTTAGATGCCGGAAAGAATTGTTTAAGAAAATTTACAACTAAAACGTCCCATGTATCGATCGCCCCTTCAGGTAACGATTCCAACCAATCTTTGGCTTCTCCCTTTAAAGTCCAGGGAAATAACATAAGATATATCTGTTCATCCTCGACTTCTCTAATTTTAAATAGAGTGCAGATCCTATTAAAGGTACGAAGATGTTCATTTGGATCTTCCTTCGGCGCACCACTAAATTGGCATTGATTAGTCACCATGTGTAGAATTTGTCCTTTGATTTTATAATCTGGTGCATTAATGTCAGGATGAGTAATTGCGTGACCATGGCCAGTACATTTAGCTATCATTCGGTCTTCCATACTTAAAGGTTTCAGATTCTTCATAATTGAATTTGTTGAATCGGAATCACTAGAGGATTCTGATTTAATGATTCGTTCCTCAACAATCTCTGTTTGAATGATTGGTGGTTCCGGAGGAAAATTTAATGGTTCAGGATCTATGAATCGTCCCTGAATATTCTCCGGATTCTCAATTGTGAGGTCGGGTTCAAAAAATGGATTATCGGAAATTTGAATTGGAGTACTTGGTCGACTGGATGACGATTCTAAAGAAAAATCAACGGCGGTAATATTTGCTAGATGTCTTGATCTAGTTACAGGTGGTGAACGTACAAAAGGTGGTGAACGTCTTGCTCGGTGCATTCACTGAATATCCTATTAGTTTTTAAAAGGAAAGAAAAATTAAATAAGTTATCCAATTAATAGACTTTTCTGATTTTGCCCACGTTTCGAATAGCCAAAAGATGCAGCAGAGGGGCAGGATTCGTTTGGTCTCAATATAATTGAGGACTGTTTGGCTCCAATAACCCGGTCCACGTACAAATCCAACTATTACTACGAACCAGAAAATTTTGATGTCTATCAATTTAACCACTTAAAATAAATTTTCGTAATTTTAAGAAATTTAGATAAGAAGTAGAATAAAAATCTATGTCCTAAAACTAGAATGGTGAGAAATACGAAAGAAAAAGAGCGCGTCGAAAAAGGTCGAAAAAGAAAAAAAATTGAAAAAGGCGTCGAAAAATAAAAGAGTGACTTATAAAACTTAAAAATACTTAACTAACCTAACCTTATTACTATCACTAACTTAAAATTATAATCGCAAATTGAGATTACTAATTGGAATGATAATTGATACATAGGTAAAAGGCGTCTAAAAATATTAAAGCTTACAAGTAGAACTATATCCCAAATGGCAATAACTTAAAAAAGTACTAAAACTTAAAAAGGCGTCGCAAAATTCTAAAGCACCTATATCTTAGTCTAAAGAAAAAGCACTTAAGGGATTTTACGGCAAAGCCTAAAAATCTAGAAATAAAAATAACTATGGCAAAAACTATGAATTAATAACTAAATACGAGCGAAAAATACAAATATTACGCTAAAACAATTAAAAAGGTACAAAATATAAAAATAAAACTAAAGTTTATGAAAATACAATTTTTATAAAAAATATTATTTTTATATTATTTATTTTATAAAAGTATTAATTTTATATTTTATAAAACTAATTAAACTTAAAAATACAAATTAAATAAATAACTAAATTAAATATTTAACTAATCTAACCTAATTAGGGTTTAAATATAATAATAATAATTATAAACCGTAATTAATGCAGTACTCAGTCAACTATGGCGTGTCAGACGATCTCATGCGATCGCATGAGTCCTAAGTTATCCAGTCATGCGATCGCATGGGCTAGGGTTTCGGGCCACAGAGTGGGCTGCTACAGTACCGGACTCGAGTGTTTTTTTTTTTCTGTTTTAAATATTTATGTAATATATTTATATAAATTAAATAAAACTTATATTTTTATAAAATAAAGATAAATAAACTTTTATAGAACTTAAATATTTAACAAACTCTTAAAAAAATTTATATTTTTGTTTTCTTTTTATATTTTCGAATATATTAAAACGTATTTTTTACAAAAGCGTATTTTAATAAAAGTAAACTAAAAATAAAAAACTTTTTGTTTTTTTCTTTTTAGCGTTGCGCTTCCGGCTTTTAAGCTAGATGGTTTCCCGGTAGCGGCGCCAAAAATACTTGATGTCAAAGCTAAGGGGTATAAAATACTATTAAATTTTAGCAGAAAATACTATTAAATACGATACAATTTTACACAAGATATTTATTTATTTATTGAATGGATATACTTAAACCTTGCTACAACACTTATAGGAAGTGTACCTAATCGTACAGTAGTGTAGTTTTTAGTAAGTCCGGTTCGTTCCACAGGGAATCTTTTTCACAAAGCTTAACGCTATATTAGTTTAAATTTATAAAAATACAAATATATATATAAGTAATATTATTATTATAAAGGGGGGTTTTTACCGTTTAATGACCGGTTTGTCGATTTTAAAAACTTTAGTCGCAGTTAAAACCAAATGTAAAATATTAAAAATAAATAAAAGACTTAATTTAAAGCGTAAAGTAAATAACGATAATGAAATTGCGATAAATAAAAGTGCGATAATTAAAAAGTACGATAATTAAAAGTGCAATTAAATACAATAACAATAAATAAAAGTGCGATAATTAGAAGTGCAATTAAATATAAAATAAAGGAAATTAAATATGAAATAAAAGAATTATGCTTATTTAAACTTCCGTAATCATGATGTTTGACGTGTTGATTTTAGTTTTATGCCCATGGGTTAATTGTCCTTTGTCCTGGATTATTTAATATGTCCATCTGGTTTTTGTCCATAACAGTCCATCAGTCATAAATATAAAGTGCGAGTGTCCTCGTCAAATTATCCTTATACCCGAAGTCAAATATTCCAACTAATTGGGGACTTAAACTGTAACACGATTTTAATACTTTGTTTAATAATTACACCAGGATGTCGACTGAGTGTAACCCAAGGTTTTAATACTTTGTTATCAATTATGCCAAGTGTCCTTGTACATAATTTCACCCCTGTTTTAATAATTCTAGTGGCTATTAATCCATTCCCGTGTCCGGTTAAATGAACGATTATTCGTACATATAAATATCCCGCCCATCGTGTCCGATTGAGTGTATATGGTTATTTATAGGGACGTCCAATTGTAAATCTTTATATTAAAATTAACAAACTATCATTTAGTTAAACAAATATAAAGCCCATTAATAGCCCATAGTCTAATTTCCACAAGTGTCGTTCTTTTGTCCAAACCCCAATTATGGTACAAAGCCCAATTACCCAATTTTAGTAATTAGCCCAACATCATGATTACTTCGTTTTAAATAAGCATAATAATAACTTAGCTACGAGACATTAAATTAAAAAGGTTGAACATAACTTACAATGATTAAAAATAGCGTAGCGTTACACGGACAGGATTTCGACTTACACCCTTACAACATTCGCTAACATACCCTTATTATTAGAATTAAAATTAAAATTAAAATTAAAATTAAAATATAAATATAAATATATACTACGTATATAGATAGAGAGATTGATATTATGGATGGAAAAATGGTGCACCAAAGTTCGATTTTTATAGGCCTGTGATCTGGAAAAGGGGCTCATGCGATCGCATGGATTTATGCCTTCCAGGCCATGCGATCGCATGGCCAGCTAGGGAGAGCCACTTTTGGTTGTTTTCTTATGCCGACGTTTATTTAAATATAATATAATATATATATTAATTTTAAGAATTAATTATATATTATATTATATTCATATGCATAGTTGACTTGTAATTTTTAGTCCGTTGCGTCGAGCGTTGAGAGTTGACTCTGGTCCCGCTTCCGGATTTTCAAACGTCCTTGCGTACAATTTAATATCTTGTACTTTGCGTTTTGAATCTTGTACTCTTGTAATTTTGAGACGTTTCTTATCAATAATTGGAACCTCATTGATTGTATTTTGTACTTTTGAGCTTTTTGGTCGTTTGCGTCTTCAATTCGTCGAATCTGTCTTTTGTCTTCACCTTTTATTATTTAAACGAATATCACTTGTAAATAGAACAATTGCAACTAAAAGCTTGTCTTTCTTGAGGAATAATGTTATGAAATATATGTTCATTTTTAGCATTATCATGTCTAATCGTAAAACAGTTTATAAGCAAGCATGTGTCTTACCCCAAAGTTTATAAAACAATTATGAAATAGTAAAAAGTGGGGCTATGAAGTTCACCTTAAAATAGCAGGAGAAGATATAACAAGTACACGAATAAAGAAGATCAAGAGTGATCTAAACTCCAACCTAAATAATAAAGTAGGTCAGAATATATCTAACTCAGGTCGAGTCATAGTATGATAGTCTTAGTGCTTGATGTGGTTTAGTAGTACGCGACACTATAATTGATTAAGTTAAACTATTACATATACTTTCTATTTTTTGTAAGTTTCCTTTTTTTTTTTTGAAATATTCCATTTTAGGTAAGTTTATATTTAAAGTAAGTTTCTATTTTTAGAAAGTTTCTATTTTTTTTAAAAAGTTTCTATTTTTGAAAAATTCTATTTTAGGAAAAGTTTCTATTTTTAGAAAGTCAACTTAAGTCAACAAAAGTCAAACTTTAAAGTCAACCGAAAAGTCAACTAAAAGTCAACTCTAGTCAACCTAAGTTAACCCTGATAAATTATATATCATTGATGTTAATAGTATTTATTATAACGTCGTTTGATATAATATAAGTTACACTATAAGTTTTATATTGGATTAATTTAGTTAAGTTATAATATATCTAAATGATTTAATCATATTTAATATAAGTATTAATAATTAAACTTTTATCATAAGTATTTATTACTTAAATATTAATTAATTCATAACATAAGTAATTATTGATTTATTAATAAATTAATAAACATAATAGATTTTAGTTATATTAATAACCATTTAGTAATACGAGTAATTAATAAAATAATTATATCTTAAGTTTTAAATAATTACTTTATCTGAAATATTATTAAATAATAATACCTTTTACCATAAGTATTATTTTTAAATATAAATTTTTATTATATGATCCTTAATAAATTCGTATTTCAAAATCTACACGTTAGTTTTTAATGATCCATATATGCAAAATGAATAACTCGACAATCCCGTTACATCGGTTAAGTTAGTTTTTCCAGACCTGGCACGCACACCGAGGTCGCATCTGATTAGCTTCGTATATTTTTTATATATTTATTCCAAACTTGTTTTAATCGTATCTCACAAACCGTTCATCAGATTTTAACGTTCTTTATATATTTTTGAATCCCGACATCAATCCCGACCCGATGAACACGTCAAATCAGCCCAGATCAGGTTCCATTTTCGAGGTTAATACAGCTGTGAATTATATATATATATATATATATATATATATATATATATATATATATATATATATATATATATATATATATATATATATATATATATATATATATATATATATAATTTATATAAACTATAAAATTTCGTATCTTAAGTTCTACACATCCGTTTAACGCAAATCTTATATGTAAATTGTACTTCTCATCAAGAGGAACTCAATGAGCTACAAATTATCATCATAAAAACATGGCACAAACCCCGAAATCACAATTTAAGGGGCTGTCCAAAATTTATTTAACCGCAAAATACAATTTTTACCATGTTTTCTTTATCCAATCTTTACCACATCAAACCACAAGCACTACAACTAATCATACAACTAAAATAACATAATAATAATTAATAATGAAAAAGATGAAGTTTAGGTCTACCTCAAATCAAGAAAAGAGACGGATAGAAACGTAGAACGGATCGAGAGGAACACGAAAACATTAACCAACTTGAATGATGATGAACAAATATGACGAAGCTTAAAAAAAATGTAAGGACCCTGATCCCGTTTACCAAAAATGTAGCACTATATTTTTTTTAATATAAGTTAGGTCCCATTCATACGTTCATATTACATAACATTTCAATATGTTTAACAATTTATAACGACCCTTGGTATACAAATGACGCATTACAAAAGTATTTGTAACAATGACCCAATCATACAAAAATATGGGTTAATACTCAATAACCCAACCTTATACCAAGAGCATAAATCCCGGGGGCTACCGAATCCCCAATTGGCGTCCAAATATCCAAAAGCTACCCCATCGAGCCCAAGCGCTCCTACGCATCTAGACTAACAACTAGCTAGCTTCACAATCACAATACCTGTAAAAAGGTAAACAACGAGAGGGGTAAGCATAAAGCTTAGTGAATGTAATAATTATACATATACATATATAATCTACTTACTTGCAATCACTTACACAATTACCGCATACACGCTAGCAATATAATTAGCATATCATCCCAAAGTATAACGCTAAATCTCCAATACGCAAGCTAGCACAAACAATAGCATATAACTCGAACAACATAATATGCTACACTACAACACATAACCATGGTTAACCAATCCTACAAGGGAATGGTACTCGCGAAAGACCATCGGTATTCGTAACAATCGTTAGTGCACTTAACACGTCGTACACTAACCCCATGGGTGGCATCATAACACGTCGATACTTCACCCCGGGTGGTGTCTTAACACGTCGACACTTCACCCCGAGTGGTGTCTTAACACGTCGACACTTCACTTGTCATATTACTTGAAGTGGCATCTTAACACATCGATACTTCACCTCGGGTGGCATCTTAACACATCGATACTTCACCCCGTTACATTTCTTAGAGTGGCATCTTAACACGTCGATACTTCACTCTTCATAATTCCCGGAGTGGTGTCTTAGCACATCGACACTTCACTCGTCACGTGAAACGTGGTGTCTTAACACGTCGACACTTCACATCTCACGCTACACAAATAAATACATTATATATGTACACGCATAATTATTCCACTCAGCTCATGAACTCGAGCATTACAAACCATGCGCGAAATCTCCACCTAACGCAACCGAGCAAGCTTTTACCAATAATACGCATATAGGTATTCACATAATCAACATACCTTCTCTACAAGAGAATTCGACGCCAACACCCTTAACCAAGGGTTTATACCTACCTCCACAATCCGCCCATTTAGACACCTAAAGTGGACTCTACCAATTACCACTACGGGTGGTAATTCAAACCCACACTACAAAGTACAATTTAATCCAAATTATACTTAACACCAAATTAAACCAACCTAGGTCCCGACACTAGGTTAATACTTAGGTAGTGACCATTTCAAACGCCATGTTCACCAAAATCATAACACTTGCAATATTGACCCATATTGCTTTGACTACCTTTGACTTTTGTTAAAATGCCATTTTAATCCAAAATCACTTCTCACGATTACTTTCATTTAAAAACGCCATTTAACACTTAACAAAAGTGTTTAACATCCATTTAATTCAAAATTAGTGTCATTACCAAATTTGACCCAATCAAAGTCAACCCATTTTGACATAAGTCCCAAAAATGCCCAAAATCACTAACGGCTAGTGATTATATTTTCAAAACACCAATTAACACCTATGATTCACCAAAACTTGACTCAAAACTCATTTTGACAACAAACCAAGGCAACACCCATTTTGACTAGCAAACATGTTCTTAAGAACATCAAAACACCAACAAACTTGCGACTTAGTGATTTAACACCCAAACCATGACAAATACTTCCAAATTCGTCATCAAACCCTAACTCAGACCCTAACTCAACACAAGAATTAAACCCTCAATTTCATGAGAAATGAGGTTTATAACCCAACACTAACTCAGACCCTAACTCAACACAAGAATTAAACACTTACAATTCGGATTCGGGTTTACCTTAGCATCAAAATGAATCCGAGTAGTTAGAAACATCAAGATGTACCAAGATCCACTCCAATTTGGGCAAGAATCACCACCATCTTCATCCACTTAAGCTTCCTCTCTCTAGGAATCCTTCTCTCTCTCTAAGATTTGGAGTGTTTGAATGGATAAGAAATGAGCTCTAGGTGAGCCTTGGGTCAGTTTTGTGGCCAAAAACCCGACCCCTAAGTGAAAGGATCAAAACACCCCTTAAAAACCCCAAATTTAAGGTTAAATTCGTAACCTCCAGCACCAATATTACGGCCGTAATCCACAAAATTGCGACTGTAATCCCCAATATTGCGGCCGTAACTTTGGATGTTTTCAGAAACATGTCTCCCTGTTCAAAAGTTGCGGCCGTAAGGCCATAAATTGCGGCCGTAAGTTTTGGTTTTCAGGGCCTTTTTTGTTTTATTACTAGATTAAACAAACGTGGCTAAAGTCAAACACAATAAAGATCGAATACGCACCTTTGGACTTCGTACGTCGACAAAGCAACATGCCAAATGAAAAACGGGGTGTTAAAACTCTCCCCCACTTATAATGGATCACGTCCCGGTAATCCTCATCGTTTATCAATAGGTAAATACTACATTGCCTTAACCCTTACATACAATAGGGACCACGCCCTACGATCCTACGAAACATAACCAGGCTCGACATCCATAATATCTTCTGTTAATCCAAAAATTTCACCACATGCTAATAATCACTAGCGTGCATTACCGCAACCAGCGGTATCTCGTACACTCAACGTCAAAATACGGAAAACACCATTATCCCTTCAAGTTCTCTCGACTAAAACTCACAACAAGCTGCATCCATAACTATATCACTCAACGCGATCTACTAGGTCCACTACGCCATGAACCAAGTCTTGCATTAATCTAAATCGAGAAAGATCCATGCCTCATTAAAACTCCGTACTTCATCGGTTCATAAATGTACTACTCAACCGGTCATTCATGAATATTCTCTGATTCAGGAACCAACTTCCCCCCGTTGCCACAACCGGGTTATTCCCTCAATGAAGAAATTTTGGTATCACCAACTACTCATACTAGGAACACAACTTTCCCATCATTTGCTACGCCAACGATCATTCATCACTGAATTAATTCAAGACGACAATAATATACCACGAGTTATACGAAACATCAACACTCGATACAGGGTTTCTCCCCTAAACCCTCCAACACATCCTTACAATTACGGCTTCCTAGTTCTAGCATGGAAACTATTCGTGTACTAGAATCCCGTCAACAACGAATTATCATCACAACAAATTTGCAATTCACCGTATGACCCACAATAATATCCACCAACGCCTGGTGAATCCTCCCACCTAGACCGTCCGTTAAGGATGGCTTCGACATTTTGATGCAACTAACGAGTCACATCACTAGGGAACACACTCACGCAACAAACAACCGTGTGTCTCTATGTGAGACAATCAGAACCGGTACTCCCCGCCTCACAATCATTCATAAAGTGGAATAATCCACTGACAATTTCCACGATCACGTTTCCCGACAGGGAAAATACAGTATCCTATATCGAACTCGTACCCATTCAATAATACTATCTGAGTTTTACGAAAACCCAGATTTTCATATTGAGAGAACCTGCAATGACGACTTCATTCTCTCAATCCGAGATCTCAAACTTCACATTTGGTCTCATGCTGCACATTGGTACTACATGACCACCTTACATAAGAAGACTTACACTTCCTTCGATCCCCATCTTTACAATCTTCACGCGTAACGTTCCAGAATTGTAACTCACAATCGTAATGCACTATTTTGAGTCGACATCAACAACCCTCCACTCTTCCTCGTTAGGAACTCTGAATACCTATTGAGGCTTAGCACGGTACACTCTGCCACTTCACTATACATAACACCACCGATGCTTCCTCGGACGGCAGTAAAAATTCCCCCATTTAGGATTCAACTCCACCTTCTCACTGCCAAGATGATAACCTCCTGCGGAATTGTTATTTCACGAAACATATGACCATTCTCATCGTTGGTCATACACTCCAAATCACCCCAAATTCACTTCAGGCTCTCAGAGCCGACATACACATTCACTTGAAATGTCGTACACGCGGCGACATCGCACCTTCATACCACAATCACAATCAACTGCCTTAAATGTTCGCAAAGCGAACTTCACCAAAATCCTACATACGCCTCTAAGCCTAGGCATATGCCACTCCATTTAACTAGTCGTGCTTCTGAGTCGAGATCACCCGACCTTCCACTCAACGGACCTTTATCAACAATTGCTCACTCTAATGGAGAAGAGTGACCAATCCGATATAGTAATTGCATCGACCGCAATATCAACACTTCATCATAACCTTCGGTCTAACCGACCATTAAGTCTGTTACCGGCTCACCGATCCTCTTTACCCATCTATCACTTAAGAGCAAAAAGATTCGCTCATCCGTCGCTTCATAAGAAGTATTGGCAGCAATGCTCTTAAATTTCAACTTTTGCCACCGACGAATTACTATCACCCGTCGATCACTATTATAATCTCCGATGCTTCCAAGGGTATCTCACAGTCACCCTAAGCACAAAATGATCACACCATCATCAGAGTTGAACATCACACTTTGCAGGTATAAAGGGGCACCTGACGCAGTGTCATGCAGACTCCCACCGCATTCTACCGAGATTTAGAAACTCAACATTTGGGTTCCATACACCCGATGTCACCCATTTCTCCACAATAATGACCCAAAGTCATTCCTACCCGACAAACCTTACGGTTTATTGTCTTATCGAAAGTTCCCAGCGATCACGCGCTACCCGCAATTCCACAAGGCCAAACGGTATAGCGTCACGAAACCTTTCATCTAACACTAAAGATATGCTTGAAAACACCAAGTCTTACACCCTTCCACATATCAGCACAACTACAACTACATGGGATATTCCGTTAGGAATGTTACCCTATAATCCACAACTCACTAACACAATCATCGCCATACGGGTCTCACTCACATGAGTTTAAAGACCCGAAGACTCCTCAACTCGCCAATTCCAAGGCGACTCACAACTAGAATCCTTACACGATTCCCTAACCACACACACTCTACCGAGTGTAACCCAATACGACAATCATTAGACTTTTTGCATCCCATTCCGGAATTTAAGTCCTCGACACACAACCGCACACATTAATCGATCGTTCAAGTTACGATGGGTAACTACAACCAATGACAATCTCAACAGTGCACCCACTACTTAGGGTGACTAAGCACGCACCAAACTCGTGAGTTTTCTCACTTACCTTAGCTAACCGAAACCATTGTAACACTTCCCGACTCACAAAGAACCCGATGTGATAACAAGCACATCACCCGAGACCACTATATCCTAGGAACCAATAAAAGATTCCTAACTCGCCCCGAATCTACCCCAACCATGCCACGTTTCCTCCGTTCGGTACTCGTCATGTCATGCTTGGTGTCAAGATACACGGTTGTAATAATGGTGATCAATAACTATTACAATTGCGTACCTTACCATTTCCACATGGTCACGCAAAGTACTTTACCCGGATTGACGCAACATTCACACAAAATAACATGCGATAACTCATAGTACCAGAACGACCAAAGTCCTTACCGTGAACTTGATCACTTAAAACCGTCAAACATCCGAATCTCTCCAATAGATTCGTCTTTAGGACACCGCACCAATAGATACCGGTATATATACACCTATATACAATATAATAATAAAATACACAAGTACACCGCAACAACAAGTCAACTTACAACCTAGGTGACTATCACTAAAACAACGTTCAAGTTCGCCTACTTACATTAGGCACTAGCAGTCTAAGGCACTAATTTATACACTAAATAAGGCCCCACATAATCACACATTGGACAAGCACAAGTCCTAGTTAGTCACCTACTCTAAGGCACTAACAAATCTCAATCCAACCCATATTCCTACAAGTCCCGCAAATAACGCACCACTGTCAATAAGTCTAAGACTAGGTACCTATTCCAAGGTCATCTAATTCCCTTAGACTATGCTCTTGTACCACTTGTAAGGACTCTGATTCCGTTTACCAAAAATGTAGCACTATATTTTTTTTAATATAAGTTAGGTCCCATTCATACATTCATATTACATAACATTTCGATATGTTTAATAATTTATAACGACCCTTGGTATACAAATGACGCATTACAAAAGTATTTGTAACAATGACCCAATCATACAAAAATATGGGTTAATACTCAATAACTCAACCCGATACCAAGAGCATAAATCCCGGGGGCTACCGAATCCCCAATTGGAGTCCAAATATCCAAAAGCTACCCCATCGAGCCCAAGCGCTCCTACGCAGCTAGACTAACAACTAGCTAGCTTCACAATCACAATACCTGTAAAAAGGTAAACAACGAAAAGGGTAAGCATAAAGCTTAGTGAATGCAATAATTATACATATACATATATAATCTACTTACTTGCAATCACTTACACAATTATCGCATACACGCTAGCAATATAATTAGAATATCATTGCAAAGTGTAATGCTAAATTTCCAATACGCAAGCTAGCACAAACAATAGCATATAACTCGAACAACATAATATGCTACACTACAACACATAACCATGGTTAACCAATCGTACAAAGGAATGGTACTCGGGAAAGACCATCGGTATTTTTTAACAACCGTTAGTGCACTTAACACGTCATACACTAACCTCATGGGTGGCATCTTAACACGTTGATACTTCACCCCGGGTGGTGTCTTAACACGTCGACACTTCACTCCGAGTGGTGTCTTAACACGTCGACACTTCACTCGTCATATTACTTGGAGTGGCATCTTAACACATCGATACTTCACCCCGGGTGGCATCTTAACACATCGATACTTCACCCCGTTACATTTCTTAGAGTGACATCTTAACACGTCGATACTTCACTCTTCATAATTCCCGGAGTGGTGTCTTAGCACATCGACACTTCACGCGTCACGTGAAATGTGGTGTCTTAACACGTCAACACTTCACATCTCACGCTACACAAATAAATACATTATATACGTACACGCATAATTATTCCACTCACCTCATGAACTCGAGCATTACAAACCATGCGCGAAATCTCCACCTAACTCAACCGAGCAAGCTTTTACCTATAATACGCATATAGGTATACACATAATCAACATACATTCTCTACAAGAGAATTCGACGCCAACACCCTTAAACAAGAGTTTATACCTACCTCCATAATCCGCCCATTTAGACACCTAAAGTGGACTCCACCAATTACCACTACGGGTGGTAATTCAAACCCACACTACAAAGTACAATTTAATCCAAATTATACTTAACACCAAATTAGACCAACCTAGGTCCCGACACTAGGTTACTACTTAGGTAGTGACCATTTCAAACGCCATGTTCACCAAAATCATGACACTTGCAATATTGACCCATATTGCTTTGACTACCTTTGACTTTTGTTAAAATGTCATTTTAACCCAAAATCACTTCCCACGATTACTTTCATTCAAAAACTCCATTTAATACTTAACAAAGTGTTTAACATCCATTTAATTCAAAATTAGTGCCATTACCAAATTCGACCCAATCAAAGTCAACCCATTTTGACATAAGTCCCAAAAATGCTCAAAATCACTAACGGCTAGTAATTATATTTTCAAAACACTAATTAACACCTATGATTTACCAAAACTTGACTCAAAACTCATTTTGACAACAAACCAAGTCAACACCCATTTTGACTAGCAAACATGTTCTTAAGAACATCAAAACACCAACACACTTACAACTTAGTGATTTAACACCCAAACCATGACAAAGACTTCCAAATTCGTCATCAAACCCTAAATCCACAATAATTGAGTTTACTTACACAATACATACAATAAAACCCTCAATTTCATGAGAAATGGGGTTTATAACCCAACACTAACTCAGACCCTAACTCATTAGAAAGAGATGTTGGAAGGATCTCACAGTTACTAGCAGAGAGACCACCAATTGCAAGTAACCCTCCGTTTATACTAAAGAAGAATGATCCTCAAGCCCCAGCATATTCACAAGTGAATGCTATTTATAGTTTCTGTGAGGATGAAGCAAGTTTCAAAACACCGGAGCATAGTCCTATTTTTACTCTTGGGTGTGAAGATGATGATGAAGAGTGTGATGAGTTTATATTTTCTGATTTATCCAATATGGCGGATTACACTCCTTATCAAGAGATGGATGATACCTGAGTTGAAAGTGTGAAAAGTATAACATGTGAAGATGAAGAGATCCGAGTTGGTGACATAACTCCCGAGTATGGTGATTATTTGATGAGGTTGATGTCGGGAAATCATGCGGAAGTGCAGAAAATTGAAACCACCGAGCCTTCCGAATTTAGGGTTGATGATGATTTGAAGATGATCAAAGAAGAAGCGGAAGATATGGTGAAGCAAGCACCTAAAGTGGAAGACTATAAAGAACCCATTCCATACCCACAAGCACTTGCATCCGAAAAACCAAAGGAGAATCATTGTAAGCCTTTAAATACGGATAATATCTGTGTAAATGTACCTTTGGTTGATGTTGTTGCAGGTATGCCAAACTATGGGAAATTCTTGAATGATTTGATGGCAAAAGAAGGAGTGTGTGAGCAGGCATCATCTGCGTTTCTTAAAGCAGAATGTGCTGCTATTGTGAAAAAGAATGAATTGCCACCTAAGTTAGGTGATCCTGGACCGTTCATAGTACCTTGTAAGCTTAATGAATCTGAAATTCTTAGATCATTAGCTGACTCAGGTGCAAGTATAAATCTCATGCCTTATTCCATTTACTCGCATTTGAACTTAGGTGAACTTAAACCCACCAATTCAGGCATTAGATTCATTGATCAGTCGGTTAATAAACCTATAGGGATTGCTAAAAACTTAGTAGTAAAAACAGGTGAACTTGAGTTTCTAGCTGACTTTGTAGTTGTAGACATGAAGAAAGATAAGTTTGTACCTATTATTTTAGGTAGACCATTCTTAGCAACTGCATGTGCTTTAACAGATTGGAAAACAGGAAAACTAGTTTTGAAGGATAGAGGCAAGAGTGCAACCTATCAAACTGAGTTTAGTATGAACCCACCACCCACACCGATAGTTTCAGTGAATATTGTGGACAATGTCAAACCCATTAGTCAACAAGCTAAGTGTGGGGAGGGTGATGAGGAGAAACTAGATAGTAAACCGCCCAATGATAGTGTTGTTGAGAAAACCATGAAGAAGTTATATGGTAGGATTAGAAATGCTATGTCGAAAAAAGATAAACATTTGAGAGAGAGATTGATTTCAAACCTATCAAAACTTGAGAAATATAAGTTGAAAAAACTGGTTGAAGAGTCAAGATTTTCGGACTCTTGGTTATTATCAAAAATTAGTGGTAAGAATGGTTGCAGTAATGGTTCTATTGGAGTAAAGAAGGGTGATGTTTATCACCCCGACGTTAGTTAAAATTAGGGTGGAGTCGCGTGAACGACTCGCTAATAAACTTCACAAATTGTAAATAGTCCCATTCGTGTGTCTCGTTTTTATTTTAAATTCCTTTTTATTTGTATTTCTCATATACTTGTTTTAAAATTTAAAAATGTTAATCTTTTTAACACAAAAATAGAGTGTTTTTATTTTATTTTAAATTTGTTTTCGAAAAATATTAAAACTTTAACTTTTAATGAATTGAATTTTATAAATTGAATTTAAAAATTTATAAACGGATTAAGATCAGGTATAACAACCGAATTTCCGTTACAAATATAAATTTATAAAAGATATTTTAAATTTAATTGATTATAAGTTATATAAAAAAATATAAAATGAAAAAAGTAAAAAAAAAAAAAATTTTTAGTTTGTAATAACATAATTTTTTGGTGTGTATTGAAACTTATTATGTTTTTATTTTTTATATTAGCAAGAAAATATAGTGTGGGGTAAAAAAATGTGTTGTACGATTGAATTAAAACCCCATATTTTGTGTGTTTTTAACATGGTTTTGACAGGTACAGACGAAAATGCAATTAGACGAAACGAAACATCAAATTACTTTGTGATACAAACATTGGATATGGTCATAGGTAAAACAATTTGAAAATCCAAATCGGTTAACAAAGGAAGTTCCAAATACTCTACACTTTTTGTCCTCTCAAATTTATACATTATTATCTGATTTTATGTAATGAGGGCATTACATAATCTTAAGTGTGGGGTGGGAATATATAAATTCCGGAGAACTAATAAGTTATTGGTTTTTATGAAAATTTGAAAATTTTTAAACAAATGTATCTAATCAATTTTAAGGTAACTACGAGCAATTAAAGATCAGGTGTAAAAACCGAAATTGTTGTCTCCATACATTAAAAATACATAAGTTTATTTGTTTAAAACCTAGAAAAAGAAAAAAAAAATTTTATAACAAGAATTTATAAATCCTTATGTTAAGAACCATTTATCACATGTTTCTTTGAAGTTTATTGCAGATATCATTGCTACAGAATGTATAAACATGAATATTCCATTATCACGAGTAATAGAGGATGAATCAAATCCATCCCGTAAGGAAGTAAAGTCTTCCGAATTGACACACTTGCTAATTTATGTTAGAAGATGTAGTCCAGAACAGCTGTAGGTTGACGAAAAATCTTGAAAAGTCATCCCTAAAATCGGCTGGAAATCCACCTAACCTCAGCATCAAACAGGGTTTTTGGTGGTCAGACTTATCCTAACCATGAGATGGATCTGTCTCGTACAATGGGGGGCACATTGCAAATTAGCTTTTAAGACTAATGAATCTAATCCCCAGATGGATGATCTCCGTAAAGATCAACTGCATCTATGTTTGACCGTGGTCAACATACATATGCCATAACAAATTGAGGTGTGCAAACTCATGGTTCACCGATGATATTTGGACACGATATAATTTTGTTCTAAAACTTATGCTATTTTATGAATTATATTTGTGTAAAACTATTTTTGGACATTTGGCTTCAAGTTCCATGATACTACAATCATGGGGGCGAATAGCTTGCTAATCGCCGACTGAGACTTCGGTTTTCAGTTACCCTCAACCGGAATTTGAGGTTAAAACCGGAAAACGTGTCTAGTGTAAAAACTAGCATGACATTTTATAAAATCATAAAACGTTATCATAAGGTCCAATTTTTCCTAAGGATCCAAATTTTTAAACCCTAATCACGAGTTTCATGTTTGTTTCTGTTGTCAGAATTTCATTTCGTGTGGTGTGCGTGTGATCCAATAAATACTGTGTTGTGTAATATATTTCATATAGCGTGTGTTTCATTTCGTGTAGTGTGTGTTGTGTGATCTAAATGTTCGATAAAGAAAAATATATAATGTTCTAACTCTGTTAAAAGATGTAATTGCTTGAGGACAAGCAACGTTCTAGTGTGGGGTATTTTGATATTGCTCTAAACATACATATTATTCGACGCAATATCACTTATATTTCATAGGTTTTTATCATCTACAAAGACATTCAATGCGAATTTCACGAGAAAAACGACAAAAGTGGATAAGAGCTTGCTATTTGAAGATTCGACGATAAAACGATAGTTTTAACCAGATTTATATCAAGAAACGTTTATCCGAATGAAAGTACAAGATAGATGAAGAAAAGAGTTCAAATGTAAAGTGCCAAGTCAGTACACGTCAATACGAGGTCATCAAAGAACAAACGAAAAAAGAAAAATAAAGAAAACTGCTTTTACTCTTACACGAATAGTGTAGGTCTACACGAATAGTGTAGAATATTTGTTCTTACACGAATAGTGTAGGTCTACACGAATTGTGTAGAATATTTGTTCTTACACGAATAGTGTAGCCATACACGAATCGTGTAATGTTAGGCCGAATTAATCATTTTGTCAGACATGGGCGGCTGGCTTTTGAAGTTTTAAAACAATTCTTTTCATAGTGCTGTAGCAAATGGATAGCACTTTTGACTCAACAACTACTTCACAATATCAATGTTAAATACGGAGTACGTTCAGAAGATTAGGGGGAGACACATATATTACACACAGAGAATACACAAGTTTACATAATAATTACTATAGTTAAAATATATTGTCAATTTTATTACGCTGTAAAAATAGTTTCAACTATTAAGGGGGTATTGTTCGTGATTAAGGGTGTTATTGTACGCGTGAAAGGGGTGTTATTATTGTAATTTTTCTACCGTTTGAAGTTAATGCAAGTGAAGATATTTTAGTAAGTTTACTCTGTTAAAAATTAGCGTTGTTATTATGTTTGCATATCTATATTTTTATGTCTACCTTAGTGTAATGGATAGCTAAATTTCCCTAGTGTTTGCTTAAATGTAGAGCCCCTAGTGAAATGGATTGTTACCATTAGTAAAAGTTAAAAATGTAACTTTAGTATTTTTAATATTGAGCCTAGTTAAAAGAACCATTTTTATGTAATTAGGTATTTAACCCTTGCCACTTAATTTATTAAATTCAAATAACGAAAGTTATTTTTATTTACATAAATTAAGCTTCAACATTAAAAGTGATCTAGACGAATTTATGGATAATTTATTAACACCAATTTAGAAATAAACTTCGGTGGTTTGGGTGATATCAATAAATTACATGACAGTGAAATTATAAAAAGGGAAACCGTTATAATTTGGGTATTGGCGAAGGTCAAAACTAGGCTAGGTCTCAATTTAAATACTTGGGGAATAGTAGCTTTCTAAAAAGAATCCGATGAAAATTAGATTTTATTTAGTTAAGTTGTAACCTTATGTTTATTCGAGAGAAAAATGTAAAGTTTGATACTAGAACATTTTAATAGGGCGTAAAACTTAAAACAATCCATGGACCTAGGGGTGACACAATTAAGTAAACACTCCCATTTATCTTATTTATATTTGTTATAAAAGTATTATTATTATTATTTACGATTTACCATTTTAAAATATTAGAAAAATACATAAAAACATTTAATTTTCGTAACAGTTAAGTTGTCACATATTTTTACACGTACACGAATCGTGTATCATCACACGAATCGTGTAAGGCTAAAACGCGGCTACAGTACAGCTAGGTTAAAATTAGGGTTTTTGTTATTTAATTATATTTATATTTAGGTTATTAGTTATTTTAGTTACTTTAATTAAGTTAATTAGTTAAAGTTATTTAAAATACTTAAAATACATGTTTTAATCCTAAAATTAGTATTACTTATTATAGGTTTATAAATTGTAATTAGTTTATAATTAGTAAATTAATTAAATTCCTTTTAATTTGTATTAGTTTTACTAAAAATGCATTTTAGTTAATTTAAATAAGTTTCTATTGTAATTGCTCAAAACAAAATTCTAAATATATAGTTTCATTAAAAATTACTATTTTACTAATTACCATTTAGTAACATAATTAATGCATCATAATTAGTTTATTTTCATTTAGTTCCTTTTTAAGTTAATTTTTGTAATCTTGTAATTTTATTTAGTAAATTAGTTTTAGTTATTTTCTTTTACTGTTATTTTACAATTGCCTAATCCAAAACCCCCTTTAATTAAGTTTGACATCAAAGACTATTAAAAACCATTAAACACTCCATCTCCCTGTGGAACGAATCGGATTTACCAACAAACTAAACTACACGGATAGGACTAGTTGCCTATATATATGTGTGAAATCAACCTGAAATCAATAAAATACCACATATACAATAAATCAATTCGTGTAACAAAACAACTCAAATCCGTTCATAAATAAAGGTTACGATTCAGCACATCAACTTTTTGGCGCCGCTGCCGGGGAGTTGGCAGTAAATAAATAGATAATTTTTCTGGTTCGTAGTAATAGTTGGATTTGTACGTGGAACGGGTTGTTGGATCACCAATTTTATTGGTCTTTGAAGGATCCTGCCCCTCTGCTGCATCTTTTGGCTATTCAAAACGTGGGCAAAATCAGAAGGAAAATCTGTTGTTTAAGGGTTTTTATCATTGTTTTTATGTTATTCGATCCTCTCGAGGAAATTCATTTCCAAGAAAGTTCAAAGTTTTTGAATAAATCCTTTAATTCTTTGTACAATTTCCCAAATTGTATGATCCGTTCAATCCTAAACTCGTTAAACTTAATCCGGAACCTCAAAGAATTAATAAAGGACAAAAACAACAAAAAGAAATAGGAAATACTAGTAATTTTAAAACACCGAAAAACACTAAAAAAAAAAAAAGAAACAAGTAGGTAACCCTAGATAAACCTTTAGTGAAGTGATCTCATAATAGAAATTAATGTATGAACTTACGTTCCTCCAACGCTGAATTAACTCCTTCACATCCTGAACCCGAAAGAAAACTCCACGAACGCTTAAGAGCTCAAGACGTAGATACTCTTGCTAAAAATTTAGAGTCACTTTCATTAGAATCCGACTCTGAACCGATTATTCAATCAATCATAGAGCCAATTATTAAAGAAGAAGATAACATGACTGAAACAAACCTAACAATGGAAGCATTAATGAAGGCCACAAGAAAAGGTCAAGGCCACGCAATCATCCAACCCCCGATGACTGATGGCTTTGAAATAAAAGGTCAATTTTTACACATGGTAACTAATACATGCCAATTCGGTGGAGCTCCAAACGAGGATGCTAACGAGCATCTTCGTAAGTTTGTAAACATTTGCAAACTATTCAAAATTAAGGATGTCACCGATGATGTCGCATGTTTAAAAATCTTTCCATGGTCATTAAAAGATGAAGCTAGAGATTGGCTAGACTCATTACCTGAAGGCTATATTGAAGACTGGAATGATATGATGGACAAATTTTTGTCAGAATTCTTTCCTGCTTCAAAAGCAGCAAAATTACAAAGTGACATAAATCACTTTAAACAAAAACCTAATGAAACTCTTTATGAAGCTTGGACTCGATTCAATAAAATGCTTCGAATATGTCCTCAACACGGGTTGAGTACATTCCAAAAAGTATGTGTATTTTATAAAGGAGTCAATGTTGCAACTCGAAAAGATATAGATGTTGCAGCCGGAGGTTCAGTTATGAAGAAAACACCTGAAGACGCTCATACAATCATTGTTGATTTAGCGTCCCATTCTCATAACTGGCATCAAGAAATAGAATTTTCTAGATCATCAAATGTTGCTAGTATTGAAAGTAATGATGAAATTGCTTCTTTAAAAGTTCAAATAGCAAATCAAGCAAGACAAATCGAGAAAGTAACCAAGGAAATGCATTCTATTAGAGTAGGATGTGAACTATGCCAAGGTCCCCATCTTACTAGAGATTGTGATCAAAGTACAATGGAAGAGCAAGCAAATTTCTTAGGTTACTTACGAAAAGGTGAAATGAACTTTAGCGATTTTCCAGCTATAGAAGCAAACAATCGAAAATATCCTCCTATAAACAGCTATCAAGTAGGAGGACCTTCAGGATCTAATAATAATAACTATCAGAATAATAACTATCAAGGAGGAAATTCAAGTTACCAAAACAACCGGAATTTCCCAAATCAAAATCAAAGAAATCCGCCACCAGGTTATAATAACCGAAATCAACCTCAAAGAAATTATCAAAATAATTTCCAACCAAATCAACCACAACCTCTAGCACTTATGCAACCACAACCATTAGCAATTATGCAACCTCAACCCGAGAGGAAATCTGGTTTAGAAGATCTCTTAAGAGATTTTATGGTTAAGCATGAGCAAAATGCAGAGCTCCAAACTCAGCAAATTCGAAATCAACAAGCCACGATTCAGATTTTAGAAAGAGATGTTGGAAGGATCTCACAGTTACTAGCAGAGAGACCACCAATTGCAAGTAACCCTCCGTTTATACTAAAGAAGAATGATCCTCAAGCCCCAGTATATTCACAAGTGAATGCTATTTATAGTTTCTGTGAGGATGAAGCAAGTTTCAAAACACCGGAGCATAGTCCTATTTTTACTCTTGGGTGTGAAGATGATGATGAAGAGTGTGATGAGTTTATATTTTCTGATTTATCCAATATGGCGGATTACACTCCTTATCAAGAGATGGACGATACCTGAGTTGAAAGTGTGAAAAGTATAACATGTGAAGATGAAGAGATCCGAGTTGGTGACATAACTCCCGAGTATGGTGATTATTTGATGAGGTTGATGTCAGGAAATCATGCGGAAGTGCAGAAAATTGAAACCACCGAGCCTTCCGAATTTAGGGTTGATGATGATTTGAAGATGATCAAAGAAGAAGCGGAAGATATGGTGAAGCAAGCACCTAAAGTGGAAGACTATAAAGAACCCATTCCATACCCACAAGCACTTGCATCCGAAAAACCAAAGGAGAATCATTGTAAGCCTTTAAATACGGATAATATCTGTGTAAATGTACCTTTGGTTGATGTTGTTGCAGGTATGCCAAACTATGGGAAATTCTTGAATGATTTGATGGCAAAAGAAGGAGTGTGTGAGCAGGCATCATCTGCGTTTCTTAAAGCAGAATGTGCTGCTATTGTGAAAAAGAATGAATTGCCACCTAAGTTAGGTGATCCTGGACCGTTCATAGTACCTTGTAAGCTTAATGAATCTGAAATTCTTAGATCATTAGCTGACTCAGGTGCAAGTATAAATCTCATGCCTTATTCCATTTACTCGCATTTGAACTTAGGTGAACTTAAACCCACCAATTCAGGCATTAGATTCATTGATCAGTCGGTTAATAAACCTATAGGGATTGCTAAAAACTTAGTAGTAAAAACAGGTGAACTTGAGTTTCTAGCTGACTTTGTAGTTGTAGACATGAAGAAAGATAAGTTTGTACCTATTATTTTAGGTAGACCATTCTTAGCAACTGCATGTGCTTTAACAGATTGGAAAACAGGAAAACTAGTTTTGAAGGATAGAGGCAAGAGTGCAACCTATCAAACTGAGTTTAGTATGAACCCACCACCCACACCGATAGTTTCAGTGAATATTGTTGACAATGTCAAACCCATTAGTCAACAAGCTAAGTGTGGGGAGGGTGATGAGGAGAAACTAGATAGTAAACCGCCCAATGATAGTGTTGTTGAGAAAACCATGAAGAAGTTATATGGTAGGATTAGAAATGCTATGTCGAAAAAAGATAAACATTTGAGAGAGAGATTGATTTCAAACCTATCAAAACTTGAGAAATATAAGTTGAAAAAACTGGTTGAAGAGTCAAGATTTTCGGACTCTTGGTTATTATCAAAAATTAGTGGTAAGAATGGTTGCAGTAATGGTTCTATTGGAGTAAAGAAGGGTGATGTTTATCACCCCGACGTTAGTTAAAATTAGGGTGGAGTCGCGTGAACGACTCGCTAATAAACTTCACAAATTGTAAATAGTCCCATTCGTGTGTCTCGTTTTTATTTTAAATTCCTTTTTATTTGTATTTCTCATATACTTGTTTTAAAATTTAAAAATGTTAATCTTTTTAACACAAAAATAGAGTGTTTTTATTTTATTTTAAATTTGTTTTCGAAAAATATTAAAACTTTAACTTTTAATGAATTGAATTTTATAAATTGAATTTAAAAATTTATAAACGGATTAAGATCAGGTATAACAACCGAATTTCCGTTACAAATATAAATTTATAAAAGATATTTTAAATTTAATTGATTATAAGTTATATAAAAAAATATAAAATGAAAAAAGTAAAAAAAAAAAAAAATTTTAGTTTGTAATAACATAATTTTTTGGTGTGTATTGAAACTTATTATGTTTTTATTTTTTATATTAGCAAGAAAATATAGTGTGGGGTAAAAAAATGTGTTGTACGATTGAATTAAAACCCCATATTTTGTGTGTTTTTAACATGGTTTTGACAGGTACAGACGAAAATGCAATTAGACGAAACGAAACATCAAATTACTTTGTGATACAAACATTGGATATGGTCATAGGTAAAACAATTTGAAAATCCAAATCGGTTAACAAAGGAAGTTCCAAATACTCTACACTTTTTGTCCTCTCAAATTTATACATTATTATCTGATTTTATGTAATGAGGGCATTACATAATCTTAAGTGTGGGGTGGGAATATATAAATTCCCGAGAACTAATAAGTTATTGGTTTTTATGAAAATTTGAAAATTTTTAAACAAATGTATCTAATCAATTTTTAAGGTAACTACGAGCAATTAAAGATCAGGTGTAAAAACCGAAATTGTTGTCTCCATACATTAAAAATACATAAGTTTATTTGTTTAAAACCTAGAAAAAGAAAAAAAAAATTTTATAACAAGAATTTATAAATCCTTATGTTAAGAACCATTTATCATATGTTTCTTTGAAGTTTATTGCAGATATCATTGCTACAGAATGTATAAACCTGAATATTCCATTATCACGAGTAATAGAGGATGAATCAAATCCATCCCGTAAGGAAGTAAAGTCTTCCGAATTGACACACTTGCTAATTTATGTTAGAAGATGTAGTCCAGAATAGCTGTAGGTTGACGAAAAATCTTGAAAAGTCATCCCTAAAATCGGCTGGAAATCCACCTAACCTCAGCATCAAACAGGGTTTTTGGTGGTCAGACTTATCCTAACCATGAGATGGATCTGTCTCGTACAATGGGGGGCACATTGCAAATTAGCTTTTAAGACTAATGAATCTAATCCCCAGATGGATGATCTCCGTAAAGATCAACTGCATCTATGTTTGACCGTGGTCAACATACATATGCCATAACAAATTGAGGTGTGCAAACTCATGGTTCACCGATGATATTTGGACACGATATAATTTTGTTCTAAAACTTATGCTATTTTATGAATTATATTTGTGTAAAACTATTTTTGGACATTTGGCTTCAAGTTCCATGATACTACAATCATGGGGGCGAATAGCTTGCTAATCGCCGACTGAGACTTCGGTTTTCAGTTACCCTCAACCGGAATTTGAGGTTAAAACCGGAAAACGTGTCTAGTGTAAAAACTAGCATGACATTTTATAAAATCATAAAACGTTATCATAAGGTCCAATTTTCCCTAAGGATCCAAATTTTTAAACCCTAATCACGAGTTTCATGTTTGTTTCTGTTGTCAGAATTTCATTTCGTGTGGTGTGCGTGTGATCCAATAAATACTGTGTTGTGTAATATATTTCATATAGCGTGTGTTTCATTTCGTGTAGTGTGTGTTGTGTGATCTAAATGTTCGATAAAGAAAAATATATAATGTTCTAACTCTGTTAAAAGATGTAATTGCTTGAGGACAAGCAACGTTCTAGTGTGGGGTATTTTGATATTGCTCTAAACATACATATTATTCGACGCAATATTACTTATATTTCATAGGTTTTTATCATCTACAAAGACATTCAATGCGCATTTCACGAGAAAAACGACAAAAGTGGATAAGAGCTTGCTATTTGAAGATTCGACGATAAAACGATAGTTTTAACCAGATTTATATCAAGAAACGTTAATCCGATGAAAGTACAAGATAGATGAAGAAAAGAGTTCAAATGTAAAGTGCCAAGTCAGTACACGTCAATACGAGGTCATCAAAGAACAAATGAAAAAAGAAAAATAAAGAAAACTGCTTTTACTCTTACACGAATAGTGTAGGTCTACACGAATAGTGTAGAATATTTGTTCTTACACGAATAGTGTAGGTCTACACGAATCGTGTAGAATATTTGTTCTTACACGAATAGTGTAGCCATACACGAATCGTGTAATGTTAGGCCGAATTAATCATTTTGTCAGACATGGGCGGCTGGCTTTTGAAGTTTTAAAACAATTCTTTTCATAGTGCTGTAGCAAATGGATAGCACTTTTGACTCAACAACTACTTCACAATATCAATGTTAAATACGGAGTACGTTCAGAAGATTAGGGGGAGACACATATATTACACACAGAGAATACACAAGTTTACATAATAATTACTATAGTTAAAATATATTGTCAATTTTATTACGCTGTAAAAATAGTTTCAACTATTAAGGGGGTATTGTTCGTGATTAAGGGTGTTATTGTACGCGTGAAAGGGGTGTTATTATTGTAATTTTTCTACCGTTTGAAGTTAATGCAAGTGAAGATATTTTAGTAAGTTTACTCTGTTAAAAATTAGCGTTGTTATTATGTTTGCATATCTATATTTTTATGTCTACCTTAGTGTAATGGATAGCTAAATTTCCCTAGTGTTTGCTTAAATGTAGAGCCCCTAGTGAAATGGATTGTTACCATTAGTAAAAGTTAAAAATGTAACTTTAGTATTTTTAATATTGAGCCTAGTTAAAAGAACCATTTTTATGTAATTAGGTATTTAACCCTTGCCACTTAATTTATTAAATTCAAATAACGAAAGTTATTTTTATTTACATAAATTAAGCTTCAACATTAAAAGTGATCTAGACGAATTTATGGATAATTTATTAACACCAATTTAGAAATAAACTTCGGTGGTTTGGGTGATATCAATAAATTACATGACAGTGAAATTATAAAAAGGGAAACCGTTATAATTTGGGTATTGGCGAAGGTCAAAACTAGGCTAGGTCTCAATTTAAATACTTGGGGAATAGTAGCTTTCTAAAAAGAATCCGATGAAAATTAGATTTTATTTAGTTAAGTTGTAACCTTATGTTTATTCGAGAGAAAAATGTAAAGTTTGATACTAGAACATTTTAATAGGGCGTAAAACTTAAAACAATCCATGGACCTAGGGGTGACACAATTAAGTAAACACTCCCATTTATCTTATTTATATTTGTTATAAAAGTATTATTATTATTATTTACGATTTACCATTTTAAAATATTAGAAAAATACATAAAAACATTTAATTTTCGTAACAGTTAAGTTGTCACATATTTTTACACGTACACGAATCGTGTATCATCACACGAATTGTGTAAGGCTAAAACGCGGCTACAGTACAGCTAGGTTAAAATTAGGGTTTTTGTTATTTAATTATATTTATATTTAGGTTATTAGTTATTTTAGTTACTTTAATTAAGTTAATTAGTTAAAGTTATTTAAAATACTTAAAATACATGTTTTAATCCTAAAATTAGTAATACTTATTATAGGTTTATAAATTGTAATTAGTTTATAATTAGTAAATTAATTAAATTCCTTTTAATTTGTATTAGTTTTACTAAAAATGCATTTTAGTTAATTTAAATAAGTTTCTATTGTAATTGCTCAAAACAAAATTCTAAATATATAGTTTCATTAAAAATTACTATTTTACTAATTACCATTTAGTAACATAATTAATGCATCATAATTAGTTTATTTTCATTTAGTTCCTTTTTAAGTTAATTTTTGTAATCTTGTAATTTTATTTAGTAAATTAGTTTTAGTTATTTTCTTTTACTGTTATTTTACAATTGCCTAATCCAAAACCCCCTTTAATTAAGTTTGACATCAAAGACTATTAAAAACCATTAAACACTCCATCTCCCTGTGGAACGAATCGGATTTACCAACAAACTAAACTACACGGATAGGACTAGTTGCCTATATATATGTGTGAAATCAACCTGAAATCAATAAAATACCACATATACAATAAATCAATTCGTGTAACAAAACAACTCAAATCCGTTCATAAATAAAGGTTACGATTCAGCACATCAGCTTCTCATATGAAGTTCACGGTGTTTCAAATAGATGTCAAAACTGCTTTTCTGAATGGTCATCTTCAAGAGGAAGTTTATGTTGATCAACCAGAAGCCTTTATCGATCCTATTCATCCAAACTACGTCTACTACTTGGAGAAAGCTTTGTACGGTCTAAAGCAAGCACCGCGTGCATGGTACGAGACCTTGACAAAAAATGGTTTCTCTCGTGGAATGATTGATACAACGCTCTTCATCCGTAAAAACTACAGTCACATTCTCTTGGTTCAAATTTATGTTGATGATGTTATTTTTGGTTCCACGTCCCCGGCCTTATGCAAAGAATTTGGTGATCTTATGGCCAACAAATTCGAAATGAGCATGCTTGACCAGCTCACTTTCTTCTTGGGGTTACAAGTCAAGCAATTACCAAATGGCATTTTTATCAGTCAAACTAAATACACTAATGACATGCTAAAATGTTTTAAAATGACTGAATTGAGAAAAATGTCAACCCCAATGAGGACTTTGTTAAACGCTAATGAAAATAGGGAACCCTTTGATATAATGCTTTATCGAAGCATGGTTGGCTCTTTAATGTATTTGACTGCAAGTAGACCAGACATTAAACTTGCTGTAACTGTTTGCGTCTGCTTTCAGTCCAACCCTAAGAAATCCCACTCCAAAGCGGTGGTTAGGATTTTTCAGTACCTAAAAGGTACTCCTAATCTTGGAATCTAGTATCCTCATGGACTGATTTCAATCTCATTGCTTATACTGATGCGGATCATGGCGGTTGCCATGTTGATAAAAAAGCACATCTGGATCAATTCAGATGTTGGGGAATAGGTTGGTTGGTTGGTCATCCAAGAATCAAAACTGTGTTTCATTATCAACAACTGAGTTTGGGTATATTTCTACAGCTCACTGTTGTTCACAAGTTTTGTGGATGCAAACTCAACTATTGGACTATGGCTTTAAGATTTCTAAGACCCTGATCTACTGTGATTCACAGAGTGTTATTGCAATTACTAGCAACCCGGTTCAGCATTCTAAGACCAAATACATAGATATTCGTTATCATTTCATTATGGACCATGTTGAAAAGGGAGATGTAGAATTATACTTCGTGCCTACCAATTAGCTGACATGTTAACTAAACCTTTAGATGAAGTTAGGCTAAAGTTCTTGATACAGTAAATTGGCATGGTGGAGTATAGTTCTTAACATTCCTTGGTTCTATTGGGACTTATACCTGGGATCTTATGTTTAGGAGGAGTACATACTTTCTAGGGGGAGCAACTGATTTCTTATGCTTTAGATACTATCATTCAAGGGGGAGCTTTTATTTTACTGATAACTTCTTGAGCTTATATTTCAATAGTTATGATAGGGGGAGGTAACTTATTGATATCATATTTCAAGGGGGAGTTATTAAAAATTTTCTTGGGGCAAATCAAAATGGTGATTTACTTGACTGTATATTACATTTTGAGGGGGAGAAAGAGATATAATGAGAAACAAAATTGTTTTTCAAAAGTGAATTCATAAAAACTCAAGGTTTAATCTGATAAAATTCACTTTGGCTTGTATACATCTCAGTATCCAACCCGTTTTAACAATTGGTATCACTGAAGATTTGTGCTTTGTACATAATTCAAGTTTTTTAAGTACAAATCTTGATTTTAGAAAATTCATAAAAATTTGAAAAACTAAAATCCAAAAAGAATTGAATTTTTCATAAATAAATGCTATTTTTAGTATCATACCGAATCTGACAACCAAACAGTACAGATTCGGTAAGTTTAAAATCTTTAAAATTTACTCAGAAATGTTGTTTAATGAAAGAATAATAAACTTGTGAATTTATTGATATAGAGTTGTCAAAGTTTGAAGTGTATTTGTTTAAAATTTTTAAATTGGACTGTATTCGGTAAGGCCCAATTTTGACCTAATTTCGGTATCTAAAAATAGAAGAGTCAAAGTCAAAGATTCTTACGCTTTCTTAATTGCATACCGAATCTGATTATTATACCGAGTCTGTGTTAAACTACCAAATTCGTCTTCTTAATCCTTCAAATCTTTTGTAATTTCTTTATTTAATCAAGTTTATCATATACATGTCATAGATCTGAGTTGAATACATACATATAAACCAGAAAAGATCTCATCTTACATTATTTAGATCATCAATTTATAAAAACTTTGAACAAAACCGAATATGATATGAACTTTAAAATTAAAATTAAATCTGCTTCATGTGATTAATTGCAATGAAACAAAGTTCATTCAGTGGTTGAGATGTTGATTTATCAAAAGACCGAGTCCGATTGCATGATTAATTGATGTTTTGCTGGATTCTTTATATACCAAGTGTGTTCATGATACAGTACCGAGTCTGTTCAAAAAATTAACATGATTATCTAATTCTTTTGAGCTATTAATTGATTCTGGTTATAAACTTGAGTGATATATGACTAGATATGCATGTTGAAGTAATAATATGTGAATTTTGGAGATACTGAATCCATTTTTTGGTTTGATACCGAGTCTGGATTCTGGTACCTTAAAATTTCTTGATTTGAATATGAAATACTTGCATGCTTACTCTAGTACATTACAATGAAAGGAAAAGCACATTTGGTTACCGAATCTGCTCATGAGTTTGAAAATTGATTAAGTGTTGTTGGACTTTTGGTTTTCATATTTGATTATTCATGATGATTTTGAAATGTATAGAACTTTATTTAAATATCATGATTGTCAAATATTTGTGAATAACTTGAATAAAAACATTTTATAACTTATAAAATCAATAAAAATTAGAAAACTTGAAAAATACAAAGGACTTCAAAGGAAATAAGGATAGAGATATGTGCTTTATGATAACATATTTTGGTCTTCTATTCTTATTAAACAGCTAAATAACGAACAATCACTTCATTAATTCTGAGAACAACATACCCGGCAACTACTGGCTTGCAATTCTGGAAAGAAACACCTTATGGGGTGAAATGAGCAACACTGTTAGTGTGCCAGATGCAAATTTGAGACTTCTTAATAGATCTATCAAATTTGTTGAGGCTACACAACCCTCTGCTACTAATCCACATGGAGAACCTGCAAGATTTGAGTTTCAGCTCAGAGGGGTAGATGGTTTAAGGAGAATTACCAAAGCTGATTTCAGAAGGATATTCAGACTTCCATTTGTTAATAATGCTCCTGCATTGCCCTCCACCCAACAAATGATGAACTCTATCTTCCCGCTTGGATATAGTGAAGACACTAATGTTACACCAGCTAAGTTTCAGAAGAAGTATCTACACTTCCGGTGGTATGTGATCTTCTCGATCATTAATAGGTGTTTTCTGATGACAAGGAGTGGATCTGATAGCCTAACGGTCCCTATGCTGAAGCTGTTCTACTCTTTTACAAGGGTAGAAAATCCAGATTATGCTGAGATCTTATGGGATCTGGTCCAGGCACAAGTTGACAAGACAAGGAGTTCATATATTCCTTCTGAAAGGTTTTTCTGCATTTTCATTCATGATGCTATAAATACATGTAGAAATGCCAATATTTTTATTCCAGGTACACATGGTATGCCGATGGTTCATTTTGGAGAAGTAAAGATGAATACCCCGGTGATTTCTGATAATCAATTCACTGCACCAATTCCAGATTAGTTGGTGAAGTTAGCTGATCCCCTAGACGCTAGAATGCGTACTTATTTTGAGGCGGTAGGAATACCTCTTCCGAACCCAGTACAACAAGAACAAGTTGCCCCAGTCACGGTTTCAGCCCCAGAGGTTGTAGAGGAACCTATAGTTCAACCACCCGGGCCAGCTAATCCTTAACTTAGGATAAACCTATAACACCCTAGGGTTGCTCAACAAGCTCAACAAGCTCAACCCGTGAGGATCAGAGAGCCTAGTACTCTTAGGGATGAACCTACCCCATCAACTACACCTGAGGGGAGTGACACTGATTCTTCAGTAACTGAATCATCTGCCGAACAAACGCAGAAGAGGATACATTATATGCCTGATGAGATGATTCAGACTCCGCCAACACAACGAGTAACTAGATCTAGGACTTCAACTCATATCGTTCACCAAACAGTTACTCCAACGATTGGTGATACGGACCAAGACATAGAACCTACTAGGTCACCTTCATCCATTTCCGTATCACATCCAATAATAACAATAAGTCCTACACTAAATGAAGCGCAAGCTTCGGTAGGCAAGAGAGCTGAAAGCAAGGATGGTAAAAAGACCAATCAGCCCATCCATTCTAAAATGGACTTAATAATAAATCTTACAAGCAAAGGTGCTTCGGCATCTCAAAAGGAAGTAATGTCTTCCGCTGCAGTAAAGTCTGCGCTGACTCAATCGATTAAAGAAACTCGATCATTGAAGTCCATAACGGCCGAAGGGGAGCATAAAACCTTGAAAAGGCACCCTGCATATCGGCCGGAAATCCTCTTGATATACTTTATCCTAGTGATGTCGTATTACCTCAACGTCTAACAGGGCCTGGAGGTCCGGCTTATCTTGATGAGGGAGATCTGTCGCGTCCCATGGAAACAAATCAACATGACATTCCTTCGAGAAATTTATCAGACTTCCAGCAGACTGTTCCTTTAGTTATAGAAATTGATCCATTGATTCAAACCACTTCTCTTTCGGATCTTGAATATCAGGGTCTAGAGGACGAGCCTTTAACTAAAAGAAATGTGCCACCTCATGGTACATTGATGACTTCAGGAGTCGGGGATATTAGTATCTCTGCGAGAGCTAAATCGACGGGTAGTTCTGCTACTTTTTAGAGTCCCATGAGACTAAAGTCATGGAAGCGGATGATTTGAAAATATCTTCGCAGTTAACAACTCCGGTTGTTACCCAAACTCCATCAGAAGAGGATATCACGAATCTGACTAGTAGTATGTATAACCCTACATATAAGAATAATACCGCACAATTATCCTTACCTGCCCTCACGGCAACTCACACACTTCCACCGACAACATCAGATGCTGCTGCTGCTATTCCAATTGTTACTTTTCCTCCATCAGCCACACGTTCACCAAATTATTATGATGCTTTGGAGCAAGAATATCTTAGTCGTATGTTTTCTAGAATAAATCTTGATGTTCTTCGATGTACATCTCTTCAAGCAATGTTTTGTGCTAGAATTCGACATCCATTTACTTCCTGCTCTTCTCCAATAAGTCCTCATCGTGATGATGAACATGACGATTCCGATCCTCAGAATAGCCATGAGGGGGAGATAGGAGCAGATGGAGAATTTCTTACGGTGAATATTTCAATAAGGGGTGGTGGTGCGAGGTCTGCTTCAACTTCACAAGCTCAAAGGGTTAATGATGAATCTGAGGTTACGCAAACTCATGATGATATAATTAAGAATGCAGAGCCTGAGCAAGTGATTATTCCAATTTTACAATCAAATCAAGATGAAGTTGGAGGTGGACAAGTTGATGAGGATTTGAATTTAAGTGATTTATATCTTGAGAAAACGGATGATGATGGTTTGTTATTTTAAGTACACTATCTTCTCTATCTTGAAACGACACCAAAATTTAACACGAGAAAACACACATTTTTTTAAACAATTATTAAATCTGGCTAGTCCATATGCGTGGCGCGCATATGGATGCGCGGTGTGCGCTAACACGTGAATGAATCCAGAATTTGTACTCGCCCCCAGCTACCTGCACTTGACCCCTTGCGCGACGCGCAAGGGTTTGCGCGGCGCGCTTTAGTACACAAAAGTAGCTGACAGTTTTGACTCACACGCACAAGTCCAATTTTCTCAAACATAAATCCTTTTAATGTTAACTCGTTCAATGACCGACATAACTCATATAATTCAAATGATTACGAGTTTACAAAAAGGTTTCACCAACCCATATAACCAAACAGTGTAATTTCGATCCAAATATACATTTAGACGAGTTAGGACTCTATAACCCAACCCGATACCAAGAGCATAATCTCGGGGACTACCAAATCCCCAATCCGCGTTTAAATACCCAAAAGCTACCATCATCGAGCCCCAAGCACTCCTACGCATCTAGTCTAACAACTAGCTAGCTTCACAATCATAATACCTACATACACTTATACAAATACCGCATACGAGCAAGCAATTCAACAACCATGCAATTACAATGCAAAACTAAATATCCACAATTCACAATAAACTAGCATTGCCAATAGCATATAGTTAAAAATTTAATATGCTAATACAAAACTCACAAAACCATGGTTAATGATCCTATACATAGTGAAATGTCTCGTTCATAATAATTATAAACGTTTCATATTAATTGATTTCGTTGCGAGGTTTTGACCTCTATATGAGACGTTTTTCAAAGACTATATTTGTTTTTAAAACAAACCATACCCTTTATTTTATCGACAAAGGTTTAAAGGACATAACCTAGGTTATCAAGTAATGATAATCTAAAATATCACGCTTACACACGACCATTACATAATGGTTTACAATAAATATTATGTTACAACAAAGAAAACTTTCAAATGCAGTTTTTATATAATATCATACAAGCATGGACTCCAAATCTTGTCCTTAATTTAGTATGCAACCGCGGAAGCTCTTAACAATCACCTGAGAATAAACATGCTTAAAACGTCAACAAAAATGTTGGTGAGTTATAGGTTTAACCTATATAATTATCAATCATAATAATAGACCACAAGATTTTTATTTTTATAAACGCATCTCATATCAGGCATTTCGCAAACTGCATAGAGATAAAAATCATTCATATGTTGAACACCTGGTAACCGACATTAACTTAATGCATAGAATATCTCCAAACTGAACCTCTCGTCTGTATAATAATCTCGAAGTACTAAAGCCATCTATAATCTGAATGGGGGTTGTTAGGCCCAATAGATCTATCTTTAGGATTCGCGTCAATTAGGGGCCATTTCCCTAATTCTTAGGTTACCAGACTTGAAAGGCGATATTCGGTTTAATAATCCAACCATAGAATGTAGTTTCGCATACTTGTGTCTATTTTGTAAAACATTTATAAAACTGCATGCATTCTCATCCCAAAAATATTAGATTTTAAAAATGGGACTATAACTCACTTTCACAGATTTTTACTTCGTCGGAAATTTAAGACTTGGCCACGAATCGATTCACGAACCTATAACAAATATATACATATATATCAAAGTATGATCGAAATATATTCACAACATTTTTTATTACGTTTTAATGATTTAAGTTTATTAAGTTAGCAGTCCAGCATTAGTAATCTACAACTATTGTCCACAGTTAGATGTACAGAAATAAATCAATATATATTATCTCGAATCAATCCACGACCTAGTGTATACAAGTCTCAGGCTAGATCACAACTCAAAGTATATATATTATTTTGGAATCAACCTCAATCCTGTATAGCTAACTCAAGCATTACTGCATATAGAGTGTCTATGGTTGTTCCAAATAATATATATAGATGGGTCGATATGATATGTCAAACATTGTATACGTGTCTATGGTATCCCAAGATTACATAATATTTCTTAGAATACATGTATAATACAATATATGTTAGTTAAGTTATAGTTAGTCTAGATTTGTTACAAAATGTTCTTAGCTAAAACTAGCAAATTTATCCAATTTGGTTTTACCCGTCATTTCTACGTTTCAGATCCGTTTTGAGTTATTCAAGTTGCTATGGTTTCATAATGAACTAAAATTTATGAAACTAAACAGAAAAGGTATAAGTTTATAGTCAGAAATACATGTTACAATTCATTTTTTAAAGAGGTAGTCATTTCCGTCGAAAAAATGACATCTTGATGACCATTTTGAAAAACATACTTCAACTTTATGTTTAACCATGATTTTTGGATATAGTATCATATTCATATGAAATATCATTTTTCTAGAAAACAAACTTCCAATTCAAAGATTAAGATAGTTTTTATTTTTCTAACCCAAAACAGCCCCCGGTTTCACTACGACGGCGTATGTCTAGTTTTACGTTGTTCTTCATGTTTCCAGGTTTTAAATCATTAAGTTAGCATATCATATAGATATATAAAATGTGTTTAATTGATTTTAAAAGTTATTTTAGAAGGATTAACTTTGTTTGCGAACAAGTTTAGAATTAACTAAACTATGTTCTAGTGATTACAAGTTTAAATCTTCGAATAAGATAGTTATATATATATGAATCGAATGATGTTATGAACATCATTACTACCTTAAGTTTAGTAGGTAAACCTAATGGAAGTGACAAAAATTGATCTAGCTTCAAAGGATCTTGGATGGCTTGAAAGTTCTTGAAGTAGAATCATGACACAAAAACAAGTTCAAGTAAGATTTTTACGCGAATTAAGATAGTTTATAGTTATAGAAATCGAATCAAAGTTTGAATATGAATATTACCTTGAATTAGAATGATAACCTACTTTAAATAACATAGGTTTCTTGATCTTAGATGATTACTTGGAATAGATTAGAAAGCTTGGAAGTAGGCTTGTAAACTTGAAAGTATTCTTGATTTTATGAAACTAGAACTTATAGAATTTATGAAGAACACTTGGAACTTGAAGATAGAACTTGAGAGAGATCAATTAGATGAAGAAAATTGAAGAATGAAAGTGTTTGTAGGTGTTTTTGGTCATTGGTATATGGATTAGATATAAAGGATGCGTAAGTTTTTTTTTTTTTTTTTTGTAAATAATTCATGAATGATTTATAATATTTTTTGTAATTTTGTGAGATATTTCATGCTAGTTGCCAAATGATGGTTCCCACATGTTTAGGTGACTCACAAGGGCTGCTAAGAGCTGATCATTGAAGTGTATATACCAATAGTAAATACATCTAGAAGCTGTGTATTGTACGAGTACGAATACGAGTGCATACGAGTAGAATTGTTGATGAAAATGAATGAGGATGTAATTGTAAGCATTTTTGTTAAGTAGAAGTACTTTCATATGTGTCTTGAAGTCTTTCAAAAGTGTACTAATACATCTAAATACACTACATGTATATACATTTTAACTAAGTCGTTAAGTCATCGTTAGTCGTTACATGTAAGTGTTGTTTTGAAACCTTTAAGTTAACGATCTTGTTAAATGTAATTAATTCATTGTTATTATGCTTAAATGAGATTTTAAATTGTTATGTTAACATGATAACATGGTGTATTAATATATCTTAACATCATATATATATGCTAAAATACTATTACAACGATAATCGTTACATATATATATTGTTTCGAAATCCGTAAGTTAGTAGTCTCATCTTACTTGTATAGTTCATTGTTAATACACTAAATGATATACTTAATTATCATTTTATCATGTTAAATATAGTATATCAATATCTTAATACAATACATATGTATTTAGTAAGACGTTGTTATAACGATAATCGTTATGTATATCGTTTCGAGCTTCATAATTCAATATTCTCATTTTTTATGTATATCACACATTGTTAATATACTTAGTGAGATACTTACTTATCATAATCTCATGTTAACCATATATATATCATCATGTCATTTTTACAAGTTTTAACGTTCGTGAATCTCCGGTCAAATTGGGTGGTCAATTGTCTACATGAAACTCATTTCAAATAATCAAGTCTTAAGAAGTTTGATTGCTTAACATGATGGAAACATTTAATCATGCAAATATAGTTTTCATTTAATATATAATCATGGAATAATCATGGAAAAGTTCGGGTCACTACAGTACCTACCCGTTAAATAAATTTCGTCCCGAAATTTCAAGCTGTTGGAAGTGTTGACGCATCTTCTGGAAATAGGTGCGGGTATTTCTTCTTCATTTGATCTTCACATTCCCAGGTGAACTCGGGTCCTCTACGTGCATTCCATCGAACCTTAACAATTGGTATTTTATTTTACTTAAGTCTTTTAACCTCACGATCCATTATTTCGACGGGTTCTTCGATGAATTGAAGTTTTTCACTGATTTAGATTTCATCTAATGGAATAGTGAGATCTTCTTTAGCAAAACATTTCTTCAGATTCGAGACATGAAAGGTATTATGTACCCCAACGAGTTGTGGTGGTAAGTTAAGTCGGTAAGCTACCGGTCCAACACGATCTATAATCTTGAATGGCCCAATGTACCTTGGATTTAGTTTCCCTCGTTTACCAAATGGAACAACGCCTTTCCAAGGTGAAACCTTAAGCATGACCATCTCCCCAAATTCAAATTCTATAACCTTTCTTTTAATGTCCGCGTAACTCTTTTGTCGACTTTGGGCGGTTTTCAACCGTTGTTGAATCTGGATGATCTTCTCGGTAGTTTCTTGAATTATCTCCGGAACCGTAATTTGTCTATCCCCAACTTCACTCCAAAAAATCAGAGAATTGCACTTTCTACCATAAAGTGCCTCAAACGGTGCCATCTCGATACTTGAGTGATAATTGTTGTTGTAGGAAAATTCTGCTAATGGTAGGTGTCGATCTCAGTTGTTTCCAAGGTCAATAACACATGCTCGTAGCATGTCTTCAAGAGTTTGTATAGTACTCTTACTTTGCCCATTGGTTTGTGGATGATAGGCAGTACTCATGTCTAGACGAGTTCCCAATGCTTGTTGCAACGTCTGCCAGAATCTTGAAACAAATCTGCCATCCCTATCAGAGATAATAGAGATTGGTATTCCATGTCTGGAGACAACTTCTTTCAAGTATAATCGCGCCAACTTCTCCATTTTTTCATCTTCTCTCATTGGTAGAAAATGTGCTGATTTGGTGAGACGATCGACTATTACCCAAATAGTATCATAACCACTTGTAGTCCTTGGCAATTTAGTAATGAAATCCATGGTAATGTTTTCCCATTTTCATTCTGGGATTTCGGGTTGTTGAAGTAGACCTGATGGTTTCTGATGTTCAGCTTTAACCTTAGAACACGTCAAACATTCTCTACTACATATATAGCAATATCAGCTTTCATACCCGGCCACCAAAAGTGTTTCTTAAGATCTTTGTACATATTCCCCGCTCCGGGATGTATTGAATATCTAGTTTTATGTGCTTCCTTAAGTACCATTTCTCTCATGTCTCCAACCTTTGGTACCCAAATTCTTTCAGCCCTATACCGGGTTCCGTCTTCCTGAATATTTAGATGTTTTTATGATCCTTTGGGTATTTCATTCTTCAACTTTCCTTCTTTTAAAACTCCCTGCTGCGCCTCCTTTATTTGAGTAGTAAGGTTAGTACGAATAATTATATTCATAGCTTTTACCCGCATAGGTTCTCTATCTTTTCTACTTAAAGCGTCGGATACCACATTCGCCTTCCCCGGGTAGTAACGAATCTCAAAATCGTAATCATTTAACAATTCAATCCACCTACGCTGCCTCATGTTCAGTTGTTTCTGATTAAATATATGTTGAAGACTTTTGTGGTCGGTATATATAATACTTTTGACCCCATATAAGTAGTGCCTCCAAGTCTTTAATGCAAAAACAACAGCACCCAATTCCATATCGTGAGTCGTATCGTGAATCTTCAATTGTCTGGACGCATAAGCAATTACCTTCGTTCGTTGCATTAATACACAACCGAGGCCTTGCTTTGAGGCGTCACAATATATCATAAAATCATCATTCCCTTCAGGCAATGACAATTTTGGTGCCGTAGTTAACTTTTTCTTCAACAATTGAAACGCTTTCTCCTGCTCATCCTTCCATTCAAATTTCTTCCCTTTATGCGTTAATGCAGTCAAGGGTTTTGCTATTTTGTAAAAATCTTGGATGAACCTTTTGTAGTAACCAGCCAGTCCTAAAAATTGGCGTATATGCTTCGGAGTTTTCGGGGTTTCCCACTTTTCAGCGATTTCAATCTTTGCCGGATCCACCTGAATACCTTCTTTGTTCACTATGTATCCGAGGAATTGAACTTCTTTCAACCAAAATGCACACTTTGAAAACTTAGCGTACAATTTTTCCTTCCTCAATAATTCTAACACCTTTCTCAAATGCTCACCGTGCTCTTGATCATTCTTTGAGTAAATAAGTATGTCATCGATGACGATAATGATAAATTTGTCAAGATATGGCCCACACACTCAGTTCATGAGGTCCATGAACACAGCTGGTGCGTTAGTCAATCCAAACGGCATAACCATAAACTCAAAATGACCGTAACGCATCCTAAAAGCAGTCTTTGGAATATCATCCTCCTTCACCCGCATTTGATGATACCCGGAACGTAAATCAATCTTCGAATAAACTGACGAGCCTTGTAGTTGATCAAATAAGTCGTCGATTCTCGGTAGTGGGTAGCGGTTCTTGATGGTAAGTTTGTTCAACTCTCGGTAGTCGATACACAACCTGAATGTATCATCCTTCTTTTTGACAAACAAAACACGAGCTCCGTATCGTGATGTGCTTGGTCGTATAAAATCACGCTCTAAAAGTTCTTGTAATTGGCTTTGGAGTTCCTTCATTTCGCTGGGTGCGAGTCTGTATGGAGCACGAGCTATTGGTGCAGCTCCTGGTACAAGGTCTATCTGAAATTCAACGGATCGATGTGGAGGTAGTCCCGGTAATTCTTTCGGAAATACATCGGGAAATTCTTTTGCGACGGGAACATCATTGATGTTTTTTTCTTCGGGTTTGACTTCCTCGATGTGTGCTAGAATGACATAGCAACCTTTTCTTATTAGTTTTTGCGCCTTCAAACTACTAATAAGATTTAACTTCGCGTTGCTCTTTTCTCCGTACACCATTAAAGGTTTTCCTTTTTTGCGTACAATACGAATCGCATTTTTGTAACAAACGATCTCTGCTTTCACTTCTTTCAAACAGTCCATGCCAATTATCATATCAAAACTCCCTAACTCTACTGGTATCAAATCAATCTTAAACATTTCGCTAACCAGTTTAATTTCTCGATTCTGACATATATTATCTGCTGTAATTAATTTACCGTTCACTAATTCGAGTAAAAATTTATTATCCAAAGGCGTCAGTGGACAACTTAATTTATCACAAAAATCTCTACTCATATAGCTTCTATCCGTACCCAAATCAAATAAAACATAATCAGGTTTTTCATCAATAAGAAACGTACCCATAATAAGCTCCGGGTCTTCCTGCGCTTCAACCGCATTAATGTTGAAGACTCTTCATCGGCCTTGCCCATTATTATCCCCCTGATTTGGACACATATTTTTAAAATGGCCTTTCTTCTCGCATCCGAAACAAGTAATGTCGGCATAACTTGTTTCGGCATTATTTGTTCCCTTAGTCATTGATCCGTAGATTTCGCACTTTGTCGCACCATGGACCTTTCTTTTACACTTAGTACACACTGCCGTACAGAGCCCAGTCGGATGGTATCCTTCACACCTCTGGCATGGTTTCTGCCTCTTGTTGTTATTGAAATGGTTGTTGTTGCGGTTGTTATTATTTTTGGGACGGTGGTTGTAATGGTTATTATTGTTGGGATGGTTGTTGTTGCGAAATTTGGTGCGATTAAAGTTGTGATTGTTGTGTTGATTGATAAAATTGTGACCCTTGTCACTGGTTTCTTCCCACTTTCTCTTGACTTATTTTATTTTGGATTCTTCGGCCGCCTGCTCTTTAATTCTTTCCTCAATCTGATTTATGAGTTTATGAGCCATTCGACTCGCCTTTTGTATGGAGGCAGGCTCGTGTGAGCTCACATCTTCTTGAATCCTTTCTGGTACCCTTTCACAAACGCGTTGATTTTCTCTTCTTCATCTTCGAACACTCTTGGACACAATAAACACAACTCTGTGAATCTTCGTTCGTACGTGATAATGTTGAAATCTTGCATTCGTAATCCTCTAAGCTCTACCTTGAGCTTATTGACCTCGTTTCTGGGATGGTACTGCTCGTTCATCAAGTGCTTGAATGCTGAACACGATAGTGCGTAAGCAGCATCTTGTCCCACCTGCTCGAGATAGGTGTTCCACCATGTTAACACAGTACCTGTGAAGGTATGCGTAGCGTACTTTACTTTGTCTTCTTTAGTGCACTTACTTATGGCAAACACCGATTCGACCTTCTCGGTCCACCGCTTCAATCCGATTGGTCATTCGGTTCCATCGAATTCTAGAGGCTTACAGGCAGTGAATTCTTTGTAGGAGCATCTAATACGATTCCTTGTGGAATTAATTCCACTGATAGATCCGGAGTTATTGTTGTTATTTTGCATTGCGGCCTGCACTGCGGCTATGTTCGCAGCAAGAAAAGCACGGAAGTCTTCCTCGCTCATGTTTAAGTTCTGACGAGTCTTCGGTGCCATTTCCTTCAAAAATAGCCAAAAGAATTGAGTTAATCATATAGAATATTAAGAGTAGTCAATAGTATTTTTAGCATAATATGAACTTATTTATAAAAGCTTTTTCTTCATATTAGCATTTTATAAGTTTTAATTCGGGTAGTACCTACCCGTTAAGTTCATACTTAGTAGCTAACATATAATTCAACTACTACAATTCTATATGAAAAACTGATTACAATAAATTTCACGTTCAAACTTTTATACAAATAATTTACAAACGTACAATACCGCTATTTTACATATAGCATGAAATATAGCACACAATAACTTTGATACAAGGCAATTGCGAAGAAAATTCTAGTTTAACGCAAGTTGTTCCGCAAAGGCAATAAAGATACGTAATTCATATATCCAGAAGCAAGTCATGCATTCGGGTTGTACTAATATTATTTCTCATCCTTGATTATGTGGCAGATAACCATTGTGATCGTTAGCTAGGCAGCATGTTGTAATGTCGTCAAAAGGACGAGGGTTACGTAATGCCCAACAGCCCTGTAACAATTTAAAAACGTTGTTTCTCACCCCAACTACCGAATCCGTCACTTGTGGGAAGGTTTTATTTAAAATTTGTAATCCGATGTTCTTTTTCTCACTTTGGTGAGAAGCGAACATCACTAACCCGTAAGCATAACATGCTTCTTTATGTTGCATGTTAGAAGCTCTTTCTAAAGCACGAAGTCCTATGTTGGAATATGTTGAGTCAAAATAGGTTCTTAACCCATAGCGTAAAATTGCACTTGGGTTCCCCGCATTTAACGCTTTAAAGAAAACACGGCATAACTTAAGGTCTCCCCAATGTGATATACCCCATCTTTTAAAAGAAAGCCTTTTATAAACTAAGGCATGCCTGGAACGTTCTTCAAATGTTCTATAAACTAATTTGGCCGTAAATAATTGTGCCGACGAATTCTGACTGATTCTAGACAAGATTTCATCAATCATGTCCCCGGGTAGGTCTTCTAAAATTTTTGGTTGTCTATCCTTAACATCCATTTTGTGTTTTTATACTGTAAAAATAAACGAGGGTTAGATTCATAAAAGATACTTAACAAACAATACAAGCAATTTTTACATATATCATAAAAGCACAAGCACACTATATTAGCTATATTACATCGCATGATTACAACTCTTTATTCTGACTCACTTGTTTCTTCTTCTTCGGACTTGGTTTGTTTCGCTAATTTCCTAGGGATATATGGTGCTCCCCTAATACGAGCCGTTCTTTTCACAAATTTTCTAGAAAAACCTGGTGGCTTAGATGTTCCCGGGTTATAGCTAAAACTTAAGAAATACGGGTGTTGACGGTATTTCCCATCGGGATATTTCATGTTAACATAGAGGTCATCGAGGTTGGAATTATGTTTCTCTATTTTGATGCTTTTTCCCTTATTAATTTATTTTGTCTTTTCAAATTAGGTCGGGGTAATTTCTATAACATCATCGGAATCCTCATCGGGATCCGATTCATCGGAAAATTGGTAATCTTCCCAATATTTTACTTCCTCGGCGGAAACACCATTGACCATTATTAATTTTGGTCCATTGGTTGAGGGTTTTCTTTTATTTATCTGTTTTTCAGTGGTTTCTAATATTTCCTCCTCCGGAACCTCTTCTTCTTCCAGTTCCTCTTCTTCTGGTTCCTCTTCTTCCGGTTCCTCTTCTTCCGGTTCCTCTTCGGGAATTTGTGAGTCTTCCCAATATATATTCGACTCTTCATTATTTAGGTGAGTCAATGGGATTTGTACTAGAGGTAGACATCTATCACACAATATCAAACACATTAAGAGATTAATATATCACATAATATTTACATGTTAATAATATATAGTTTTCAACAAAAAGTGTTAAGTAATCGTTTTTAAAGAAAAAGAAATATAAGGTCGAAGTCCAGACTCACTAATGCATCCTATAAACTCGATAAGACACACTAATGTAAATTTCTGGTTCTCTAAGACCAATGCTCGGATACCAACTGAAATGACCCGTTCATAATAATTATAAACGTTTCATATTAATTGATTTCGTTGCGAGGTTTTGACCTCTATATGAGACGTTTTTCAAAGACTGCATTCGTTTTTAAAACAAACCATAACCTTTATTTTATCGACAAAGGTTTGAAGGACATAACCTAGGTTATCAAGTAATGATAATCTAAAATATCATGCTTACACACGACCATTACATAATGGTTTACAATAAATATTATGTTACAACAAAGAAAACTTTTGAATGTAGTTTTAAGACAATATCATACAAGCATGGACTCAAATCTTGTCCTTAATTTAGTATGCAACAACGGAAGCTCTTAACAATCACCTGAGAATAAACATGCTTAAAACGTCAACAAAAATGTTGGTGAGTTATAGGTTTAACCTATATAATTATCAATCATAATAATAGACCACAAGATTTTTATTTTTATAAACGCATCTCATATCAGGCATTTCGTAAACTGCATAGAGATAAAAATCATTCATATGTTGAACACCTGGTAACCGACATTAACTTAATGCATAGAATATCCCCAAACAAAACCTCTCGTCTGTATAATAATCTCGAAGTACTAAAGCCATCCATAACCTGAATGGGGGTTGTTAGGCCTAATAGATATATCATTAGGATTCGCGTCAATTAGGGGTCATTTCCCTAATTCTTAGGTTACCAGACTTGAAGGGTGATATTCAGTTTAATAATCCAACCATAGAATGTAGTTTCGCATACTTGTGTCTATTTTGTAAAACATTTATAAAACTGCATGTATTCTCATCCCAGAATATTAGATTTTAAAAATGGGACTATAACTCACTTTCACAGATTTTTACTTCGTCGAAAATTTAAGACTTGGCCACGGATCGATTCATGAACCTATAACAAATATATACATATATATCAAAGTATGATCGAAATATATTCACAACATTTTTTATTACGTTTTAATGATTTAAGTTTATTAAGTTAGCGGTCCAACGTTAGTAATCTACAACTAGTTGTCCACAGTTAGATGTACAGAAATAAATCAATATATATTATCTCGAATCAATCCACGACCCAGTGTATACAAGTCTCAGGCTAGATCAAAACTCAAAGTATATATATTATTTTGGAATCAACCTCAACCCTGTATAGCTAACTCAAGCATTAGTGCATATAGAGTGTCTATGGTTGTTCCAAATAATATATATAGATGGGTCGATATGATATGTCAAAACATTGTATACGTGTCTATGATATCCCAAGATTACATAATATATGTTAGAATACATGTATAATACAATATAATTTAGTTAAGTTATGGTTAGTCTAGATTTGTTACAAAATTTTCGTAGCTAAAACTAGCAAATTTATCCAATTTTGTTTTACCCGTCATTTCTACGTTTCAGATCCGTTTTGAGTGATTCAAATTGCTATGGTTTCATAATGAACTGAGATTTATGAAACTGAATAGAGAAAGTATAAGTTTATAGTCGGAAATACAGGTTACAAGTCATTTTTTAAAGAGGTAGTCATTTCCGTCGAAAAAACGACATCTTGATGACCATTTTGAAAAACATACTTCAACTTTGTGTTTAACCATGATTTTTGGATATAGTATCATATTCATATGAAATATCATTTTTCCAGAAAACAAATTTCTAATTCAAAGATTAAGATAGTTTTTATTTTTCTAACCCAAAACAGCCCTCGGTTTCACTACGACGGCGTATGTCCGGTTTTACGGTGTTCTTCGTATTTTCAGATTTTAAATAATTAAGTTAGCATATCATATATATATAGAACATGTGTTTAATTGATTTTCAAAGTTATGTTAAAAGGATTAACTTTGTTTGCGAATAAGTTTAGAATTAACTAAACTATGATCTAGTGATTACAAGTTTAAATCTTCGAATAAGATAGTTATATATATATGAATCGAATGATGTTATAAACATCATTACTACCTTAAGTTTAGTAGGTAAACCTAATGTAAGTGACAAAAATTGATCTAGCTTCAAAGGATCTTGGATGGCTTGAAAGTTCTTGAAGTAGAATCATGACACAAAAACAAGTTCAAGTAAGATTTTTACTCGAATTAAGATAGTTTATAGTTATAGAAATCGAATCAAAGTTTGAATATGAATATTACCTTGAATTAGAATGATAACCTACTATAAATAACAGAGGTTTCTTGATATTAGATGATTACTTGGAATAGATTAGAAAGCTTGGAAGTAGACTTGTAAACTTGAAAGTATTCTTGATTTTATGAAATTAGAACTTATAGAATTTATGAAGAACATTTAGAACTTGAAGATAGAACTTGAGAGAGATCAATTAGATGAATAAAATTGAAGAATTAAAGTGTTTATAGGTGTTTTTGGTCGTTGGTATATGGATTAGATATAAAGGATGTGTAAGTTTTTTTTTTTTTTTTTTTTTTTTTTTTTTTTTTTTGTAAATAATTCATGAATGATTTATAATATTTTTTGTAATTTTGTGAGATATTTCATGCTAGTTTCCAAATGATGGTTCCCACATATTTAGGTGACTCACAAGGGCTGCTAAGAGCTGATCATTGAAGTGTATATACTAATAGTAAATACATCTAGAAGCTGTGTATTGTACGTGTACGAATACGGGTGCATACGAGTAGAATTGTTGATGAAAATGAATGAGGATGTAATTGTAAGCATTTTTGTTAAGTAGAAGTACTTTGATATGTGTCTTGAATTCTTTCAATAGTGTACTAATACATCTAAATACACTACATGTATATACATTTTAACTGAGTCGTTACATGTAAGTGTTGTTTTGAAACCTTTAAGTTAACGATCTTGTTAAATGTAATTAATTCATTGTTATTATGCTTAAATGAGATGTTAAATTGTTATGTTAACATGATAACATGGTGTATGAATATATCTTAGCATCATATATATATATATATATATATATATATATATATATATATATATATATATATATATATATATATATATATATATATATATATGTTAAAATACTATTACAACGATAATCTTTACATATATATATTGTTTCGAAATCCTTAAGTTAGTAGTCTCATCTTACTTGTATAGTTCATTGTTAATACACTCAATGATATACTTAATTATCATTTTATCATGTTAAATATAGTATATCAATATCTTAATACAATACATATGTATTTAGTAAGACGTTGTTATAACGATAATCGTTATGTATATCGTTTCGAGCTTCATAATTCAATATTCTCATTTTTTATGTATATCACACATTGTTAATATACTTAGTCAGATACTTACTTATCATAATCTCATGTTAACCATATATATAACCATATATATATCATCATGTCGTTTTTACAAGTTTTAACGTTCACGAATCGCCGGTCAACTTGGGTGGTCAATTGTCTACATGAAACTCATTTCAAATAATCAAGTCTTAAGAAGTTTGATTGCTTAACATGATGGAAACATTTAAAAATGCAAATATAGTTTTCATTTAATATATAATAATGGAATAATCATGGAAAAGTTCGGGTCACTACACATAGCATTGTATATGTATATTTTAATTACTAAAGGCTAAAAACAGAAGTTGCGCGAAGTATACTCGAAAGTCTGGACATATCCGCAGAAAGTTAAGTCTGCGGATTATGGCGCGTTATCAAAAGACTGCGGGTTATTTTCGCTAAGATTGTGCGGATGATTAGACAATCCGCATACCACGAATACTTTGGAAACTATAAATAGAGAGCTTGTCCTCTCATTTATAGGTTGTTGATTCTCTGCCATTTGCTCAGACCTTTGTAATTTTCACTTGTGACTTTGCCCAAGGAATTTTTACATTGAGTTAAGGTGAATTATGCTAATTAACAATCAAGACCGGGTCGGGGTGGTTGATCACTTGATTGAAAAGCGAAAGACGATCATCAGGGCCCAAAATAATCATCAAACATCACATTGTCCATCTCAAAATCATTGCACTCAATCCTTAATTAAGTAACTCTTTAATATAGGATTGATCATTTGGTGCCATCCGTGGGAAACGTTCAAAATTAAGCTCGAAATTTTTTGTTCTCTGTTATCAAACAATCAAAATTGCTTGTTTAATTTTAATCGTGTATTGTTATGATGATTTGCAGGAAGTTGCTAAAGCATACCAGTCGATTTGATCGTCGAATATGGCAGCTAATGCGAAGCAATCAAACAGCTTTGTGAATGCTGATGTGCTGGTTAATGATTCACAAAATGCATTGCCGGTTAATTTTCAGGCAAATGTTAATGTTACCGCAAGCAGTTTAGTTCAAGAACCGCTTGCTAAAGCGTCTATTGTCAATACCGTTAATACTGATTTGCAACTAAAGGTTGCTGCTGATAAAATGGTTGCGCGCAGAAATTTGCAACAGAACCGCGATGAAACCATTACCGAGGGCAAGCGACTAAGAATTTTGGCTGAAAAAACGAGTTCGAAAGCAGACAAAGTTGTTGGAACTGCTATCGAACAAGCTAAAAAAGATGCCAAGCATGGTCGCGAACCTCGCATACCGAGAACTTACTTATGGCCATTGAATGATTCAGGATTACAGGTTGATCGCTTAGTTATTGAACATCGCGATAGTGATAGCGATGATGTAGAAGAATGCGTTGTTTTAAACTCTGTTTATAATTCCAAGATCGCTAAAGCACCAAGAGAAGAAAGTGAATATTCGGATGATTCACATAGTGCGGAGGAATATGTAAAATCTTGCATGTTAAGCGAAGACGGACACCAACACCCTTTCCTCGCCATAGGGATGAGGGTGAAATTTCTGATGCTACCCGCAAAGAAAATGCTCAAAATTTCTTAGCGGATGCTTTTAAAAGCATTGCGCCTAAATCAATGCAGCACAAGTTTGAGCAACCGAATTTTTTACAAGATATGATAGCTAAATTTTGTGCAGAAAATACCGATACCCGCACAAAAAAGGCGAATGAGATTACTACTGCTGCAGATAAGTTTGTCTAGCATATCTCTAATTATCCGATTGTTACACCTCCCATTGTGCCGACAACATTGGGAGTTTACTCAGGCTTAACTGACCCTTTGGATTTTTTGCAACGGTTTGAGGGAGTAGTTAGTACCTATAATTGGGATGAACCGGTTGCGTGCCGCGTATTTCCAATGGTTTTATAAGGGTCAGCAAGGGAGTGGTTTCATAGTTTGCAAGCCTGCAGTATCATTGGCTTTATCGATCTTCGCGATAAATTTTTATTGCAGTTTCAGAACCTTTTACCGCAGAAGAAGACGCATATTGAATTTCATGACATCAAGCAAGGGTAACAAGGAAACTTTAAATGCGTTACTTACCCGATATCAAAAGATACCAAGTTTGAATGAATATAAAAAAATCTCTGAATTTTTGCATACCATTAATCCTCAACGGCATCCAACGCTTGTGCGGCGTTTGAGAAGAAATGTTCCGTCAACTTTTGCTAAGGTGCAGCAAGAAACGTATGATTACATCAGAGGCAGGGAGGACAGTGCTATAACCCCCGCATGTGGATTGGGTAAGGATAAAAGTTGGAGGGATGATAATGATTCTTACCGTGATGGAACTAATGTTAACTTTCGCGGTTCGGGATATCCAAGGCGAAATGGCGAAAGTAGTTACCCGCGTAATGACAGACAACAAGGTCAAAGTGATAATCATGGATATAACCATCGCGATCGCTATTCTTCGCGAAAATGGAATAATGAGTCTTTCAACATCATCCAAATGTTAGCAAAAACGCCTAAAGAAATTATTTTGCAAGAAAGGGTTGCGAGATCTTTTCCTGATCCTCAACCTTTAGCGGAGAACAGCAGGTGTGACAAATCCAAGTTTTGCATTTTCCATGATGACTATGGTCATGATACTAATCGATGTAGAGATTTGGCAGAATTGATTGCGGAAGAATTTGAGCAAGGTAAATTGGACCACTTAATAGCTCAAGGTGCTGCAAGTACTGCAAATGCGATTATCTTGCCCGCAATGTAACATCCCAACCCGTATTCCATACGATAAATTTTTTTTATATAATACACATTTACGCGCCAATTAAATATGTAAACCATTCCACAAGTTTCATTTAAACGTACATCAATTTAAATGTTTACAAAAGACACGAAGGCCTTTAATTAAGTTTAATACAAGTTTGACCCACTACAAAGATAGTTTATAATCCAAACGACCCTCGATCATGGTTTGGGGCTAAACTACCTAAAACGTTAGGCCAACTTCAAAGAGCTAACACCAAAAACCCCCCGACAACATAAGCGGAGACCACTAGTCCAAACGTATGCCCTTACCCTTGTCCAAGCCGGAACCTATAAAATGATAAACAACGAGAGGGTAAGCAAGGCTTAGTGAGTGCAACAATTATACATACATATATATAACCTATCCGTTTTCAAACACAATACCAAATACCTCATACGAACTTGTAACTCAAATAGCATGTCAACATACCCGTAACACTAACAAGTCGTACATTATCACACCACTTCATTAGCATATACTCAACTCAGTATATATATAATATGCTAAACAAAAACAACAATCTCAATATGGTTAACCAATATCGCTATGGTGCTACCGGCTCGTGGTTCACACCATACGCGTTTGAGTCATACTCGTTTATAGTGCTACCGGCTCGTGGTTCACACTCGATGCTACCGACTCGTGGTTCACATCTTAGTTTATAGTGCTACCAGCTCGTGGTTCACACTCGATGCTACCAGCTCGTGGTTCACATCTTAGTTTATAGTGCTACCGGCTCGTGGTTCACATCGATGCTACCGGCTTGTGGTTCACATATTAGTTTATAGTGCTACCAGCTCGTGGTTCACACTCGATGCTACCGGCTCGTGGTTCACATCCTAACCCACACATGTTATGGCACTACCGGCTCGGTGGTTCATACCATAACATTCACAAATAAATACGCTATATACCTGAACGCATAATTATTCCACTCACCTTGTCACAAGGATGATGATTTAGCACTTCCGAGCTTCAACGCAATGTACCTAAATCATTAAGTGCACATTCAATTTCACAACTAGTGGGATTAACCACAATACTCCCACTTGAGCATTTAATGTCCCAATTTGCATTAAATGACTCAACTACTCACAACCGCCCATAAATGGCCAAGACTCGACTTTAATCACTAAGACTAGTGAATTAAAGTCTATTAACTTCAATTAACACAAAACTTAGGGTAATCCATACCAATTTCATCTAATTAGGTCAACTACCACATTTTGACCCATTTTATATTACTTAGACTCACAATCAAGTCAAACTTACCCATTTACACTTCTTTCGTAAATCTTAAAGTGCATTTGTAACGACCCTGGTTTTTCCAACGTTATTTATTAATAATTATTATTATTAATACGCTTGATTAAACGAATGTATGTTATTACATTTACATGTTGCTTTAATTGCCCGTACTTGAACTTTAAATGCCCGAAACGTTTTTGTGACACCCGGAACTTGCACGAATAATATTTTAAGATATTATTTACATCCATGATTAATTTTATTAATCATTTTAATTAACTAAGGTGATTAGTTAAGTACTTGGGCTTTAATTGGATTTAATTGTTAAACTACTTGCACTTGGGCTTTATTAGTATAATGGACTCTTGACTTGGGCTTCTAAGCCCACCCTACTTATATTATGGATTAACTAGCCCATGTTAATACTTGTAAGTATCATTTAGCAAGTAACTAGTTAGTTTTAACAATTAGAATCTTGTTAGCTTGTTATCCCCATGAAAACCACCCTTTTAACCAACTTTTGAAGGCTTTACTTGCAATTACATGATGAACTTTCCCTCTCCCCCTCCTTGGCTCCAAACCAATGGCCAAGCTCCTCTTTAGGAGTGTTTTTGTTTCAATTTTGCATTACTACACTTATTAGAATCCTCTCTCAAAAACACACACACAAAACTCTTCAAACTTACAACTTACTTTCTCTCTTTTTTTTTCTCTCTTTACTTGTAAGTATTATCAACAACTTCTTCTTCTTTTCTTTTTGTTTAAAACCAAAATCTACATTCATCATCATCATTCTTTTGTTTACTTGCTACTAGTCTTTGATTACTTGTTTGTTATTATTACTTACTTACCTTGTTGTTGTTATTTACTTACATGCTTCAAGAATCTAACTCTCTAGTTTTGATTCTTCTATTATCTTGTATTTTCAAAAACACAAGAACATAAACTCACTAGTTTATGATTCTACTTCAATTGTTTCAAAAGTTACAAGTTCCATGTGTTGATTAAAGACATACTTGAAGCTCATGAAGTAAACTTTAAAGTTTACTTTCTAAAGATCAAACTTTGGTTTGAATCTTTAAAGTATGAACAACCATGAACCTTTTCTTGTTTATTTAGGTTACTACTTCATTTATGCACTTTAAATTTCATGTTGTTAGTTTAAATGGTCAAGTATTACAAGTTAATCTTGATCTTATACTTCTTGAAACTTAAGGTTAACTTTATTAAGTTTCAAGAACATGGAAGTATAACTCTTTAGTTATAACTTCACATACTTGTAATGGATCTAAGTTTTATAGCTTATGATCTACATGTTTTGTTATAAACAAGAGCTTTAAAGCTTACATACACCTTACTAGTTAATGATCTAAGTTTGTAACTTGTTTTTACTCTTAAAGTTCATGTAAGTGTTAGAACTAAGACTTTGATGTAACCTTGGTTCATCAAAACACTTACAACACTTGCACTTGAGTTATGATGGACAAACCTTGGTCAAAATGATGTTAACACATCAACGAGTTGTACACTTGAAGCTATACACATCAAGGATGAGAACCGTGATGAACATCAAGCACCGAGACAACCGGAACTCTCCAAAACCCACTGTTTCTGTCCAAAAGGGTCTGTTCAGCTGTTTCTGGACCATACCAGTAGGTCTGGGCTGATCCCATCTTGATTTTTGGATAGAACTTTTCGAGTAGATAATTTTTCATTTAGGACTCGTCTTCATCCGAGTTACAGTTTAGGATTTATGGCCCTCCGATCGTCACTATGTCCGTTTAACGTTGTGCAGAAATTTCAGACCTACTCGCACTTATACCGCTGCCACGGTCAAAAGAAGACGAGTTAGCTTCTGTAAATTTAACCACACTTAACCGACTCATATACGGAGCCATAGCCACTGGCCTCACCTCTGTTCGGTTTGTGTAGAGGCCGTGGTGACTGACCGAAGTCAGCCTTTGTTTTAAACGACTTTCATAAACGAGTCTTACTTGTTACCTTTTGTTTAATGATGATTGATGATGACCCTTATGACCTTAATTACGTACTTGTAAACCTTTTGAGACGACTTATTGACTTAGTGCTATTTGACTTAGGTTGAGGACGTTTGGACCGTTACTTGCACACCACTTTCCGACTACTACCTTACCGTTACTACTAATCATTGTGAGTTATAGCATTCCCTTTTTACTTTAACTTATTTTGGGAACTGAGAATACATGCGGATTTTATGTTTCACATACTAGGCACGAGTACTTAAACTTATATATGTGTGGGTTATATAACGGCAGAAACATTCCCTTTAGCTCGGTAACGTTTAATCATTGGTTTTTGAACCGTGAACGCGAATCTTAGATATGGATCCATAGGGTTTGACATCCCCACTCGGGCTAGTAGCGCTAGCATTTAACGAGTGTTTAATACTTCGAGGTTATACGAACTTGCCAAGTGCACTTTAAGGGGGTACATTAAATGTTAAGTTAGTTACCGGGTGCCCACGGTTAAGCATATACTTTTACATACTTTTGAAACGCTCGTTGTAGCACTGAAATCTCGTGGCCTACTTACATTACTGTTATACTTAAACTATAGCTCACCAACCTTTGTGATGACCTTTTTAAGCATGTATTTTCTCAGGTGCTTGAAGTCGCTTCCGCTATCATACTTGTTGTGCTGTAGAACCCGCTGCCTAGAGTTGTATTCGCATGACTACTTATCTTGCATTCAAACTTTTTACTTATGAACTTATGTTATGTAACGACCATTATGGTCACGTACACTTATTTAATGCTTCTACTTAGCGAAGCATACTTTTGATTTGTAAAACAATTGACGTATGTTATGACGTCACTTTTATTAATGAATGCAAACTCTGTTTTGAAAACGCATATAGTACTTAACCTTGTAATGATCCTGTTGATGATGGTCCGTACATGATGATTTAGTACAGGGCGTCACATTTGGTATCAGAGCATTGGTTGTAGGGAATTAGGATGCATTAGTGAGTCTAAGACCGACCCGAGTAGGATTCACTAATAGGGCTAATCTACAACTTATTAGTTTACTTGTTTCCTCTGAACTTACTGCATGCTGCTGCTTACTGTTACTGCTATATGCCGTATGCTACTACGTGATTTCACTACTGCATGCTATTACTTGCTTTCGATTGCATGCTAGTTTTGTACGATTACTGATATTGCCATGCTACTTATTGTTGTACATGATTTAAACTGTTGGCCTATTATTTGCTTGCTTTATGACATACTGACATGGAAAATTTATTTTTCCTTGTTCAGATGTCGGACGTTCCACCTGCTGACATCCCGAGCGGCTCAGGCCCCGTTGTTCCACCCACTGCTGCACCTGTTGCTGCTGCTGCTGCTGCCGACATTCCGGCCCCGACACCCACTGGCGACCCCGGCGCCTCTAGTTCTGGAGCTAGCTCTAGTGTGCCTATCCCGGCGTCTTCTTCCAGACCCCCGAGGCAACTGGCTCGCATTGGTGGCATGGAGATCCCCGCGGAGTTCGGGGAAGGTCCCTTCCGTAATCACTGGCGCACACCTTGCCGACGCACTGCCGACGGCCGCTTAGCCGTGATTACGCCAGGCCGACACCGATAGATGTTGGCCGCTTTCGGATATGTTGAGCCACCCGCGCCACCACCGCATGATTCAGACGACGATTCTTCCACCGATGCTTCTTCAGACGATACCTCATCGGACGACTCCAGTGATGAGGAGGATCACGCTGACCGACCGATTCAGGCACCTTCTACCCCGCCGAAGAAGCGGTATCGCTTCGCTGGCATAATTCCTGGTCGTACTGTCACTGACGCTTATGGTCGGCGTCGTAGGATCACTGCACGTAAACGGCTGGTGCCGTACCCCGCCGACCCACAGATATTACCGTCTCCACCCAGAGCCGGACCATCCACTTCAGCACCACCGGCTCCACCTGCACCGCCAGCACCACCTGCCCCACCATCTTCCTCTAATGAGGAAATGAGGCGGGAGATTGAGATTCTCCAGACTCGAGTTACTGAGCTCGAGGAGCAGTTGGCTCATGTTTTGGACATCTTGTACCCACCATCGCTGTAGGACTTTGTACTAGATTCTGTATTGTAATCTCTTTTGTAATTTCATATTTCACTTATGTAATGTACGAACTTATTGTAATGTATGAACTTATTATCATTAATGAATGGAATTTGTGTTGCTTACTTCTTGCGCAAGTGTTCTATTTACGTTATCATCTCATGGTTTTGTGGTACTTATATCTGCTTGCGTTATTTAATCAACATGTGTTGTGCTGTTTTCATGTTGGTTGTTATATAATGTACTATTATTATTTGCATAATGGATTTTGACTTGAGTCAACATGTTTGTATAGAACATCATGGCCAACGGGAGATCTATCCCCACCGCGGCACAAATTGAGGAAATGATTAACGAGCGAGTCGCTGCTGCACTAGCTGAAAGACAACCCCAAGCTCCACCACCACCGCCTGTCAATCCATCTGTCGTCCGAGATGGGTGTACTTACAAGGAATTTCAAAGCTGCAAGCCACACTACTTCAGTGGCACTGAGGGACCCGTCGGTCTCACCAGATGGTTCGAAAAGTTGGAATCGGTATTCAGGGTTAGCAATTGTTCTGAGGCTAACAAAACGAAATTTGCATCTTGCACACTTTCGGATGGCGCGCTTACATGGTGGAATACCATGGCCCAAGCGCAAGGAATTGATGAGGCGTATGCTACGCCTTGGGAAGAATTTAAATGTGCTATGATCGAGGAATACTGTCCGAGAACCGAGATTCAAAAGATGGAAATCGAATTTATGCAATTGAAAACCGTAGGGAACGACCTTAACAGCTACAACCGTAGGTTTTTGGAATTGGCTCTTATGTGTCCAACCATGGTCACCCCCGAATTTAAGCGTTTGGAGAAATACTTCTCGGGACTTCCTAAGTCCATCAAGGGTAATGTTACCTCATCCAAGCCACCAAGCGTTCCCGAAGCAATGCGCATGGCGCATACTCTCTTGAATCAAATCATCCTGGACGAGCCGGAGAAGGCTAAGTTTGAAACTGTTAGTGGTGAAAAGAGGAAATGGGACAACAACCACAACAACAACAGGGGTAGGAACTATGATCAAAACCCGGCAAAACGACATGAAGGGTTCAGGCAAAACAACAACATGCACAACAACAACACCAACCCCAACAACAACAACCGCACCAATCCGAACTACAAAGGAACCTTACCACAATGCAATAGGTGCTACAAGCACCACACTGGGTATTGCAATGTTATCTGTGAGAAGTGCCAACGATCTGGACATGTTGGCAAGGATTGCAAGGTTACCACTTTGAATGTGAAGCCAAACCACAACAACAATGGGCCTAAGAAGTGTTATGAATGTGGAAAGACGGGCCATTTCAGAAACGAGTGTCCTAACAAGCGTAAGGATGGCGGACCACCACGTGCTAGAGCCTTCAATGTTAATGCAAGAGATGCACGCGACAACCCCGACTTGGTAACAGGTATATTCAAAATCAATAATCTTTTAGCTTCTGTCCTATTCGATACTGGTGCCTATAGGAGCTATGTGTGTAGAAATTTTTGTGATAAGTTAGATTGGTCGTTAGTTCCTTTGAAGGAAAGTATGCTTGTCGAGGTCGCCAATGGAAAACTTTAAAAGGTTGACCATATTAGTCGTGGAGCTATTATCAACATAGCTGGTGCAAATTTCGAAATTGATTTGATACCTATCAAACTGGGAAGTTTTGACGTGATCGTCGGTATGGATTGGTTGAGCAAGATAAAGGCCGATGTTACCTGTGGAGATAAAGCACTTCGCATACCACAAGGAGATGGCGAACCACTGGTTATCTATGGAGAGAGATGTACCTCGAAGTTGAACCTCATTAGTTGCGTGAAAGTGCAAAAGATTATGAAGAAGGGACGCTTTGCTGTCCTAGCACATGTGAAAGCGGTAGAAACTGAGGTGAAGAACGTGAACGACGTTCGAATTGTGAACGAATTTTCTGATGTCTTCCCAGAGGAATTGCCTGGATTACCGCCGCAGAGAGCAGTAGAGTTTTAGATTGACTTAGTGCCAGGAGCTGCACCTGTAGCTCGCGCACCTTATAGACTCGCACCTTCCGAGATGCAAGAATTACAGAGTCAACTACAAGAGCTATTAGATCGAGGGTTTATCCAACCAAGCTTCTCGCCTTGGGGCACACCTGTGTTGTTTGTAAAGAAGAAGGATGGATCCTTCCGTATGTGTATCGACTACCGTGAACTCAACAAATTGACTATCAAGAATCGATATCCTTTTCCACGAATTGATGATCTTTTTGATCAACTACAAGGATCGTGTGTTTACTCAAAGATCGATTTGCGATCGGGCTATCACCAGTTGAGGGTGAAAGAAAGCGACGTGATGAAAACTGCATTTAGAACCCGCTATGGTCATTATGAGTTTCTTGTAATGCCATTCGGTCTAACCAATGCACCTGCTGTATTTATGGACCTTATGAACCGTGTTTGCAAGCCGTACTTGGACAAGTTTGTTATAGTCTTCATTGATGATATCCTCATCTACTCTAAGAGCGAGGAAGAACACGAGCATCATCTCCGATTAGTACTTGAGCTCTTGAGACGAGAGCAACTCTACGCGAAGTTTTCTAAGTGTGAATTCTGGTTGAAGGAAGTTCAGTTTTTGGGTCATGTTGTGAGTGACCAGGGCATCAAAGTTGATCCCGCCAAGATAGAAGCGATCAGCAAGTGGGAGACCCCCACTACTCCGACTCACATCCGCCAATTTTTGGGTCTTGCCGGTTACTACCGAAGGTTTATCGAAGGTTTCTCTCTGATTTCACGTCCGTTAACCGCACTCACTCACAAAGGAAAGAAATTTGTTTGGGGAGACGAACAAGAGAAGGCATTTCAATTCTTGAAACAGAAGTTAACCACCGCACCTATCTTATCACTTCCTGAGGGTAATGACGATTTTGTTGTTTACTGCGACGCCTCGAAAACTGGTTATGGTTGTGTACTGATGCAACGCATGAAGGTCATCGCCTATGCTTCTCGTCAACTTAAGATCCACGAACGAAACTATACCACACACGATCTTGAACTTGGAGCCGTTGTCTTCGCACTCAAATTGTGGAGGCACTATCTGTATGAGACTAAATGCACTATCTTCACCGATCACAAGAGTCTCCAGCATATATTCGATCAGAAACATTTGAATATGAGACAACGAAGATGGATTGAGACACTAAATGATTACAAGTGTGAACTTCGCTACCATCCGGGTAAAGCCAACGTTGTTGCTGACGCATTAAGCCGAAAGGAGAGATCGGCACCTCTTCGTGTTCGAGCATTGAACATCACGATTCATTCCAATCTTCAGAACCAAATCCGAGCAGCCCAAGAACAGGCTCTCATAGAGAAGAACTTGCGGTATGAGTATTTGAACATTCTCATCTCTAAATTCGAAGTTAGGGAATCCGGACTCCGATGTTATGCCGGAAGAATTTGGGTACCACGTTATGGAGATCTACGAAGCCTCATACTTGATGAAGCTCACAAGTCTAGATATTCGATTCATCCCGGAGCGGGCAAGATGTATCATGATATTAAAGAACAGTATTGGTGGCCCAATCTCAAGAAAGATGTTGCATCTTATGTTAGTAAGTGTTTGACTTGCTCAAAAGTTAAAGCCGAGCATCAAAAACCTTCTGGGTTACTTCAACAACCGGAAATCCCACAATGGAAGTGGGAGATGATAACTATGGACTTTATCACCAAGCTACCAAAGACGGTAGGCGGATATGATACCATTTGGGTTATTGTTGATCGTCTTACAAAATCTGCACACTTCTTAGCAATGAAAGAGACCGATACAATGGAGAGGCTTGCTCAACTTTATATCAAAGAGGTCGTATCACGACACGGTATACCTATATCAATCATCTTCGATCGCAACCCTCGTTTTGCTTCTAGATTTTGGAGTTCTCTACAAGAAGCCATGGGAACTCGTCTCGACATGAGCACTGCATATCACCCTCAGACGGACGGGCAAAGTGAACGAACAATTCAAACCTTGGAGGACATGCTACGTGCATGTGTTATTGATTTTGGAAAGGCCTGGGAAAGGCATTTGCCACTCGCCGAATTCTCGTACAACAACAGTTATCACTCGAGCATTAAAGCTGCACCTTTTGAAGCGTTGTATGGCCGCAAGTGCCGTTCTCCTCTTTGTTGGGCCGAGCTAGGTGAAGTGCAACTCACCGGGCCCGAGATAGTCCATGAAACCTCGGAAAAGATTGCTCAGATTCAAAACAGACTCAAGGTAGCCCGTGATCGCCAAAAGAGTTATGCTGATCTTAAACGTAAAGACTTTGAATTCAACGTTGGTGATCGTGTTATGTTGAAGGTTGCACCTTGGAAGGGTGTGATTCGTTTTGGGAAACGCGGAAAGTTAAACCCGCGGTACATTGGTCCATTTGAAATTTTGGAACGTGTTGGACCCGTTGCTTATCGTCTTGATCTTCCAGCACAATTGAGCTCAGTTCATCCTACCTTCCATGTATCAAACTTGAAGAAGTGTCTTGCTCCACCTGAACTTATCATACCATTGGAGGAACTTACTATCGATGACAAACTCCACTTTGTGGAAGAGCCCGTTGAAATCATGGAAAAAGAAGTCAAGGAGTTGAAACACAATAGGATTCCGATCGTCCGAGTTCGATGGAATTCCAAACGAGGACCTGAGTTTACTTGGGAACGAGAGGACCGCATGAGACAGAAGTATCCTCACCTTTTCCCACCTCCTCCATCACCTTCAGATTCAGCTTAAAATTTCGGGACGAAATTTTCTTTAACAGGTGGGTAATGTAACGACCCTGGTTTTTCCAACGTTATTTATTAATAATTATTATTATTAATACGCTTGATTAAACGAATGTATGTTATTACATTTACATGTTGCTTTAATTGCCCGTACTTGAACTTTAAATGCCCGAAACGTCTTTGTGACACCCGGAACTTGCACGAATAATATTTTAAGATATTATTTACATCCATGATTAATTTTATTAATCATTTTAATTAACTAAGGTGATTAGTTAAGTACTTGGGCTTTAATTGGATTTAATTGTTAAACTACTTGCACTTGGGCTTTATTAGTATAATGGACTCTTGACTTGGGCTTCTAAGCCCACCCTACTTATATTATGGATTAACTAGCCCATGTTAATACTTGTAAGTATCATTTAGCAAGTAACTAGTTAGTTTTAACAATTAGAATCTTGTTAGCTTGTTATCCCCATGAAAACCACCCTTTTAACCAACTTTTGAAGGCTTTACTTGCAATTACATGATGAACTTTCCCTCTCCCCCTCCTTGGCTCCAAACCAACGGCCAAGCTCCTCTTTAGGAGTGTTTTTGTTTCAATTTTGCATTACTACACTTATTAGAATCCTCTCTCAAAAACACACACACAAAACTCTTCAAACTTACAACTTACTTTCTCTCTTTTTTTTCTCTCTTTACTTGTAAGTATTATCAACAACTTCTTCTTCTTTTCTTTTTGTTTAAAACCAAAATCTACATTCATCATCATCATTCTTTTGTTTACTTGCTACTAGTCTTTGATTACTTGTTTGTTATTATTACTTACTTACCTTGTTGTTGTTATTTACTTACATGCTTCAAGAATCTAACTCTCTAGTTTTGATTCTTCTATTATCTTGTATTTTCAAAAACACAAGAACATAAACTCACTAGTTTATGATTCTACTTCAATTGTTTCAAAAGTTACAAGTTCCATGTGTTGATTAAAGACATACTTGAAGCTCATGAAGTAAACTTTAAAGTTTACTTTCTAAAGATCAAACTTTGGTTTGAATCTTTAAAGTATGAACAACCATGAACCTTTTCTTGTTTATTTAGGTTACTACTTCATTTATGCACTTTAAATTTCATGTTGTTAGTTTAAATGGTCAAGTATTACAAGTTAATCTTGATCTTATACTTCTTGAAACTTAAGGTTAACTTTATTAAGTTTCAAGAACATGGAAGTATAACTCTTTAGTTATAACTTCACATACTTGTAATGGATCTAAGTTTTATAGCTTATGATCTACATGTTTTGTTATAAACAAGAGCTTTAAAGCTTACATACACCTTACTAGTTAATGATCTAAGTTTGTAACTTGTTTTTACTCTTAAAGTTCATGTAAGTGTTAGAACTAAGACTTTGATGTAACCTTGGTTCATCAAAACACTTACAACACTTGCACTTGAGTTATGATGGACAAACCTTGGTCAAAATGATGTTAACACATCAACGAGTTGTACACTTGAAGCTATACGCATCAAGGATGAGAACCGTGATGAACATCAAGCACCGAGACAACCGGAACTCTCCAAAACCCACTGTTTCTGTCCAAAAGGGTCTGTTCAGCTGTTTCTGGACCAGACCAATAGGTCTGGGCTGATACCATCTTGATTTTTGGATAGAACTTTTCGAGTAGATAATTTTTCATTTAGGACTCGTCTTCATCCGAGTTACGGTTTAGGATTTATGGCCCTCCGATCGTCACTATGTCCGTTTAACGTTGTGCAGAAATTTCAGACCTACTCGCACTTATACCGCTGCCATGGTCAAACGAAGATGAGTTAGCTTCTGTAAATTTAACCACACTTAAGCGACTCATATACGGAGCCATAGTCACTGGCCTCACCTCTGTTCGGTTTGTGTAGAGGCCGTGGTGACTGACCGAAGTCAGCCTTTGTTTTAAACGACTTTCATAAACGAGTCTTACTTGTTACCTTTTGTTTAATGATGATTGATGATGACCCTTATGACCTTAATTACGTACTTGTAAACCTTTTGAGACGACTTATTGACTTAGTGCTATTTGACTTAGGTTGAGGACGTTTGGACCGTTACTTGCACACCACTTTCCGACTACTACCTTACCGTTACTACTAATCATTGTGAGTTATAGCATTCCCTTTTTACTTTAACTTATTTTGGGAACTGAGAATACATGCGGATTTTATGTTTTACATACTAGGCACGAGTACTTAAACTTATATATGTGTGGGTTATATAACGGCAGAAACATTCCCTTTAGCTCGGTAACGTTTAATCATTGGTTTTTGAACCGTGAACGCGAATCTTAGATATGGATCCATAGGGTTTGACATCCCCACTCGGGCTAGTAGCGCTAGCATTTAACGAGTGTTTAATACTTCGAGGTTATACGCACTTGCCAAGTGCACTTTAAGGGGGTACATTAAACGTTAAGTTAGTTACCGGGTGCCCACGGTTAAGCATATACTTTTACATACTTTTGAAACGCTCGTTGTAGCACTGAAATCTCGTGGCCTACTTACATTACTGTTATACTTAAACTATAGCTCACCAACCTTTGTGTTGACCTTTTTAAGCATGTATTTTCTCAGGTGCTTGAAGTCGCTTCCGCTATCATACTTGTTGTGCTGTAGAACCCGCTGCCTAGAGTTGTATTCGCGTGACTACTTATCTTGCATTCAAACTTTTTACTTATGAACTTATGTTATGTAACGACCATTATGGTCTCGTACACTTATTTAATGCTTCTACTTAGCGAAGCATACTTTTGATTTGTAAAACAATTGACGTATGTTATGACGTCACTTTTATTAATGAATGCAAACTCTGTTTTGAAAACGCATATAGTACTTAACCTTGTAATGATCCTGTTGATGATGGTCCGTACATGATGATTTAGTACGGGGCGTCACAGCATTAGTGACTAACAACACCGTTTGACACTTACAACCTCAAATCATAATGCCAAAACCCTAGATTGTGGCTATTAGGGTTTTATTACAACAACACAACCCAAACTCACCCATTTTACCCTCAAATGGGTCATACAAATCTCTAGTAACCAAAACCCTAGCCATTAACCAATTAAAACTTAAATCATAAGGTTAGAACTTACCAAGACTACCAACGCGTAGCTAGAGACACAAGGAACAACTTTAATTCTTGCTCCAAAGATCAACCCTCAATCCTTCACTCTCAAATCTCACTTTTAATCCAAATGGGTTTTAAGTTTTAGGAGAGAAATTGGAAAGAAAAGAGAAAAGAAATTAAATGAAATGGATAAGTGGTTGGGATTTAATGCTCCCATCAGATTTATACGGCAAATTACCACTTTGCCCCTTAAAGTCATTTAATTTGAGCTAAAACTGGAATCTGTCCAGCAGATTTGCCGCGGCGTGGCCCAAATGTCGCGGCGTGACGTATCGAAGGAAAAACAACCCCTTTTTACCCAACTTCTGATCCAGATTTGCTTGATAAGCCGCGGCGCGGACCCAATTGTCGCGGCGCGGCCTAAGGCTGTATCTGAACAGCTCGACCAAGTTAAACAATTTTCGATTTTATTTAATTTGTACATTCCAAACCCGCTTCCTATATTCACCTAGCCTTCAACAATAGTCTCACAAGACTTAACGCTAACCAAACCCATGTTTAAACTTATACATGCACATATTATCAAGTATACATATATGTATATATATATATATATATATATCTACACATTTATTCATACATTTACGCATAAGCTAACGAGTTATAAACGTACAAATGATTAAGTAAGTACCTTTCGATACGTACGGGAAAACGGGATGTTAAAACTCTCTCCCACTTGAATCGGAGCGCGTCCTCGCGATCCAAGCCGCATGACAAGAAGGAAGATAAACCAACACAAACTCTTCGGGCTCCCAAGTAAACTCGGAACCCTTACTACGACGCCATTGAACTTTAAAAGTCCTAACCTCTATATGTCTCAACCTTTTTGAAATGTCCCGTTCTTATTGATTAAAAACGTTCCATATTAATTGATTTCGTTGCGAGGTTTTGACCTCTATATGAGATGTTTTTCAAAGACTGCATTCATTTTTAAAACAAACCATAACCTTTATTTCATAAATAAAGGTTTAAAAAGCTTTACGTAGATTATCAAATAATGATAATCTAAAATATCCTGTTTACACACGACCATTACATAATGGTTTACAATATAAATATGTTACAACAAAATAAGTTTCTTGAATGCAGTTTTTACACAAAATATCATACAAGCATGGACTCCAAATCTCGTCCTTATTTAAGTATGTGACAGCGGAAGCTCCTAATAATCACCTGAGAATAAACATGCTTAAAACGTCAACAAAAATGTTGGTGAGTTATAGGTTTAACCTATATATATCAAATCATAATAATAGACCACAAGATTTCATATTTCAATACACATCCCATACATAGAGATAAAAATCATTCATATGGTGAACACCTGGTAACCGACATTAACAAGATGCATATATAAGAATATCCCCATCATTCCGGGACACCCTTCGGATATGATATAAATTTCGAAGTACTAAAGCATCCGGTACTTTGGATGGGGTTTGTTAGGCCCAATAGATCTATCTTTAGGATTCGCGTCAATTAGGGTGTCTGTTCCCTAATTCTTAGATTACCAGACTTAATAAAAAGGGGCATATTCGATTTCGATAATTCAACCATAGAATGTAGTTTCACGTACTTGTGTCTATTTTGTAAATCATTTATAAAACCTGCATGTATTCTCATCCCAAAAATATTAGATTTTAAAAGTGGGACTATAACTCACTTTCACAGATTTTTACTTCGTCGGGAAGTAAGACTTGGCCACTGGTTGATTCACGAACCTATAACAATATATACATATATATCAAAGTATGTTCAAAATATATTTACAACACTTTTAATATATTTTGATGTTTTAAGTTTATTAAGTCAGCTGTCCTCGTTAGTAACCTACAACTAGTTGTCCACAGTTAGATGTACAGAAATAAATCGATAAATATTATCTTGAATCAATCCACGACCCAGTGTATACGTATCTCAGTATTGATCACAACTCAAACTATATATATTTTGGAATCAACCTCAACCCTGTATAGCTAACTCCAACATTCACATATAGAGTGTCTATGGTTGTTCCGAAATATATATAGATGTGTCGACATGATAGGTCGAAACATTGTATACGTGTCTATGGTATCTCAAGATTACATAATATACAATACAAGTTTATTAAGTTATGGTTGGAATAGATTTGTTACTAATTTTCACGTAGCTAAAATGAGAAAAATTATCCAATCTTGTTTTACCCATAACTTCTTCATTTTAAATCCGTTTTGAGTGAATCAAATTGCTATGGTTTCATATTGAACTCTATTTTATGAATCTAAACAGAAAAAGTATAGGTTTATCGTCGGAAAAATAAGTTACAAGTCGTTTTTGTAAAGGTAGTCATTTCAGTCGAAAGAACGACGTCTAGATGACCATTTTAGAAAACATACTTCCACTTTGAGTTTAACCATAATTTTTGGATATAGTTTCATGTTCATAATAAAAATCATTTTCTCAGAATAACAACTTTTAAATCAAAGTTTATCATAGTTTTTAATTAACTAACCCAAAACAGCCCGCGGTGTTACTACGACGGCGTAAATCCGGTTTTACGGTGTTTTTCGTGTTTCCAGGTTTTAAATCATTAAGTTAGCATATCATATAGATATAGAACATGTGTTTAGTTGATTTTAAAAGTCAAGTTAGAAGGATTAACTTTTGTTTGCGAACAAGTTTAGAATTAACTAAACTATGTTCTAGTGATTACAAGTTTAAACCTTCGAATAAGATAGCTTTATATGTATGAATCGAATGATGTTATGAACATCATTACTACCTTAAGTTTCTTGGATAAACCTACTGGAAAAGAGAAAAATGGATCTAGCTTCAACGGATCCTTGGATGGCTCGAAGTTCTTGAAGCAGAATCATGACACGAAAACAAGTTCAAGTAAGATCATCACTTGAAATAAGATTGTTATAGTTATAGAAATTTAACCAAAGTTTGAATATGATTATTACCTTGTATTAGAATAATAACCTACTGTAAGAAACAAAGATTTCTTGAGGTTGGATGATCACCTTACAAGATTGGAAGTGAGCTAGCAAACTTGAAAGTATTCTTGATTTTATGAAACTAGAACTTTTGGAATTTATGAAGAACACTTAGAACTTGAAGATAGAACTTGAGAGAGATCAATTAGATGAAGAAAATTGAAGAATGAAAGTGTTTGTAGGTGTTTTTGGTCGTTGGTGTATGGATTAGATATAAAGGATATGTAATTTTGTTTTCATGTAAATAAGTCATGAATGATTACTCATATTTTTGTAATTTTATGAGATATTTCATGCTAGTTGCCAAATGATGGTTCCCACATGTGTTAGGTGACTCACATGGGCTGCTAAGAGCTGATCATTGGAGTGTATATACCAATAGTACATACATCTAAAAGCTGTGTATTGTACGAGTACGAATACGGGTGCATACGAGTAGAATTGTTGATGAAACTGAACGAGGATGTAATTGTAAGAATTTTTGTTAAGTAGAAGTATTTTGATAAGTGTATTGAAGTCTTTCAAAAGTGTATAAATACATATTAAAACACTACATGTATATACATTTTAACTGAGTCGTTAAGTCATCGTTAGTCGTTACATGTAAGTGTTGTTTTTAAACCTTTAGGTTAACGATCTTGTTAAATGTTGCTAACCCAATGTTTATAATATCAAATGAGATTTCAAATTATTATATTATCATGATATTATCATGTATGAATATCTCTTAATATGATATATATACATTAAATGTCTTTACAACGATAATCGTTACATATATGTCTCGTTTAAAAATCATTAAGTTAGTAGTCTTGTTTTTACATATGTAGTTCATTGTTAATATACTTAATGATATGTTTACTTATCATAGTATCATGTTAACTATATATATATCCATATATATGTCATCATATAGTTTTTACAAGTTTTAACGTTCGTGAATCACCGGTCAACTTGGGTGGTCAATTGTCTATATGAAACATATTTCAATTAATCAAGTCTTAACAAGTTTGATTGCTTAACATGTTGGAAACATTTAATCATGTAAATATCAATCTCAATTAATATATATAAACATTGAAAAGTTCGGGTCACTACAGTACCTACCCGTTAAATAAATTTCGTCCCGAAATTTTAAGCTGTTGAAGGTGTTGACGAATCTTCTGGAAATAGATGTGGGTATTTCTTCTTCATCTGATCTTCACGCTCCCAGGTGAACTCGGGTCCTCTACGAGCATTCCATCGAACCTTAACAATTGGTATCTTGTTTTGCTTAAGTCTTTTAACCTCACGATCCATTATTTCGACGGGTTCTTCGATGAATTGAAGTTTTTCGTTGATTTGGATTTCATCTAACGGAATAGTGAGATCTTCTTTAGCAAAACATTTCTTCAAATTCGAGACGTGGAAAGTGTTATGTACAGCCGCGAGTTGTTGAGGTAACTCAAGTCGGTAAGCTACTGGTCCGACACGATCAATAATCTTGAATGGTCCAATATACCTTGGATTTAATTTCCCTCGTTTACCAAATCGAACAACGCCTTTCCAAGGTGCAACTTTAAGCATGACCATCTCTCCAATTTCAAATTCTATATCTTTTCTTTTAATGTCAGCGTAGCTCTTTTGTCGACTTTGGGCGGTTTTCAACCGTTGTTGAATTTGGATGATCTTCTCGGTAGTTTCTTGTATAATCTCCGGACCCGTAATCTGTCTATCCCCCACTTCACTCCAACAAATCGGAGACCTGCACTTTCTACCATAAAGTGCTTCAAACGGCGCCATCTCAATGCTTGAATGGTAGCTGTTGTTGTAGGAAAATTCTGCTAACGGTAGATGTCGATCCCAACTGTTTCCGAAATCAATAACACATGCTCGTAGCAAGTCTTCAAGCGTTTGTATCGTCCTTTCGCTCTGCCCATCAGTTTGTGGATGATAGGCAGTACTCATGTCTAGACGAGTTCCTAATGCTTGCTGTAATGTCTGCCAGAATCTTGAAATAAATCTGCCATCCCTATCAGAGATAATAGAGATTGGTATTCCATGTCTGGAGACGACTTCCTTCAAATACAGTCGTGCTAACTTTTCCATCTTGTCATCTTCTCTTATTGGCAGGAAGTGTGCTGATTTGGTGAGACGATCAACTATTACCCAAATAGTATCAAAACCACTTGCAGTCCTTGGCAATTTAGTGATGAAATCCATGGTAATGTTTTCCCATTTCCACTCCGGGATTTCGGGTTGTTGAAGTAGACCTGATGGTTTCTGATGCTCAGCTTTGACCTTAGAACACGTCAAACATTCTCCTACGTATTTAGCAACATCGGCTTTCATACCCGGCCACCAAAAATGTTTCTTGAGATCCTTGTACATCTTCCCCGTTCCAGGATGTATTGAGTATCTGGTTTTATGAGCTTCTCTAAGTACCATTTCTCTCATATCTCCAAATTTTGGTACCCAAATCCTTTCAGCCCTATACCGGGTTCCGTCTTCCCGAATATTAAGATGCTTCTCCGATCATTTGGGTATTTCATCCTTTAAATTTCCCTCTTTTAAAACTCCTTGTTGCGCCTCCTTTATTTGAGTAGTAATGTTATTATGAATCATTATATTCATTGATTTTACTCGAATGGGTTCTCTGTCCTTCCTGCTCAAGGCATCGGCTACCACATTTGCCTTCCCCGGGTGGTAACGAATCTCAAAGTCGTAATCATTCAATAATTCAATCCACCTACGCTGCCTCATATTCAGTTGTTTCTGATTAAATATGTGTTGAAGACTTTTGTGGTCGGTATATATAATACTTTTGACCCCATATAAGTAGTGCCTCCAAGTCTTTAATGCAAAAACAACCGCGCCTAATTCCAAATCATGCGTTGTATAATTTTGCTCGTGAATCTTCAATTGTCTAGATGCATAAGCAATCACCTTCGTTCGTTGCATTAATACACAACCGAGACCTTGCTTTGATGCGTCACAATAAATTACAAAATCATCATTCCCTTCAGGCAATGACAATATAGGTGCCGTAGTTAGCTTTTTCTTCAATAACTGAAACGCTTTCTCTTGTTCATCCTTCCATTCAAATTTCTTCCCTTTATGCGTTAATGCAGTCAAGGGTTTTGCTATTCTGGAAAAGTCTTGGATGAACCTTCTGTAGTAACCAGCTAGTCCTAAAAACTGTCGTATGTGTTTCGGAGTTTTCGGGGTTTCCCACTTTTCAACAGTTTCTATCTTTGCCGGATCCACCTTAATACCTTCTTTGTTCACTATGTGACCGAGGAATTGAACTTCTTCCAACCAAAATGCACACTTTGAAAACTTAGCGTACAATTCTTCCTTCCTCAATACTTCTAACACCTTTCTCAAATGTTCACCGTGTTCTTGGTCATTCTTTGAGTAAATAAGTATGTCATCAATGAAAACAATGACAAACTTGTCAAGGTATGGTCCACACACTCGGTTCATAAGGTCCATGAACACAGATGGTGCATTAGTTAAACCAAATGGCATGACCATAAACTCGTAATGACCGTAACGTGTTCTGAAAGCAGTCTTTGGAATATCATCTTCTTTCACCCGCATTTGATGATACCCGGAACGTAAGTCAATCTTTGAATAAACAGACGAGCCTTGTAGTTGATCAAATAAGTCATCGATTCTCGGTAGTGGGTAGCGGTTCTTGATGGTAAGTTTGTTCAACTCTCGGTAGTCGATACACAACCTGAATGTACCATCTTTCTTCTTGACAAACAAAACAGGAGCTCCCCACGGTGATGTGCTTGGTCGAATGAAACCACGCTCTAAAAGTTCTTGTAATTGGCTTTGTAGTTCTTTCATCTCGCTGGGTGCGAGTCTGTAAGGAGCACGAGCTATTGGTGCAGCTCCTGGTACAAGATCTATTTGAAATTCAACGGATCGATGTGGGGGTAATCCCGGTAATTCTTTCGGAAATACATCAGGAAATTCTTTTGCGACGGGAACATCATTGATGCTCTTTTCTTCAGTTTGTACTTTCTCGACGTGTGCTAGAACAGCATAGCAACCTTTTCTTATTAGTTTTTGTGCCTTCAAATTACTAATAAGATGTAGCTTCGTGTTGCCCTTTTCTCCGTACACCATTAAGGGTTTTCCTTTTTCTCGTATAATGCGAATTGCATTTTTGTAACAAACGATCTCCGCTTTCACTTCTTTCAACCAGTCCATACCGATTATCACATCAAAACTCCCTAACTCTACTGGTATCAAATCAATCTTAAATGTTTCGCTAACCAGTTTAATTTCTCGATTCCGACATATATTATCTGCTGAAATTAATTTACCATTTGCTAATTTGAGTAAAAATTTACTATCCAAAGGCGTCAATGGACAACTTAATTTAGCACAAAAATCTCTACTCATATAGCTTCTATCCGCACCCGAATCAAATAAAACGTAAGCAGATTTATTGTCAATAAGAAACGTACCCGTAACAAGCTCCGGGTCTTCCTGTGCCTCTGCCGCATTAATATTGAAAACTCTTCCACGGCCTTGTCCATTCGTGTTCTCCTGGTTCGGGCAATTTCTAATAATGTGGCCCGGTTTTTCACATTTATAACAAACTACATTGGCATAACTTGCTCCGACACTACTTGCTCCGCCATTACTCGTTCCGACACCATTTGTTCCTTTCGTTCTATTAACCCCTGGTCCGTAGACCTCACACTTCGCCGCGCTATGACCATTTCTTTTACACTTGTTGCAAAATTTGGTGCAGAACCCCGAGTAATTCTTTTCACACCTTTGGCATAGCTGTTTCTGATTGTTGTTGTTGTTGCGGTTATTATTGTTGTTGGGATGATTGTTGTAGTTGCTGTTGTTTTTGTTGTTGTTGTTGTTGTTAGGCCGTTTGTTGTAGTTGCGATTGATGTTGCGATTATTGGGATAATTGTTGCGATTATTGTTGTAATTGCTGTTGTTGTTGTATTGGTGATTCTTATCACCGTTTTCCTCCCACTTTCTTTTGACTTGCTTCACATTGGCCTCTTCAGCAGTCTGTTCTTTAATTCTTTCTTCAATCTGGTTCACGAGTTTGTGAGCCATTCTACATGCCTGTTGTATGGAGGCGGGCTCATGTGAACTTATATCTTCTTGGATTCTTTCCGGTAATCCTTTCACAAACGCGTCGATCTTCTCTTCCTCATCTTCGAATGCTCCCGGACACAATAGGCACAATTCTGTGAATCGTCTTTCGTACGTGGTAATATCAAATCCTTGGGTTCGTAACCCTCTAAGTTCTGTCTTGAGCTTATTGACCTCGGTTCTGGGACGGTACTTCTCGTTCATCAAGTGCTTGAATGCTGACCACGGTAGTGCGTACGCATCGTCTTGTCCCACTTGCTCTAGATAGGTATTCCACCATGTTAACGCAGAACCTGTGAAGGTATGCGTAGCGTACTTTACTTTGTCCTCTTCAGTACACTTACTTATGGCAAACAACGATTCGACCTTCTCGGTCCACCGTTTCAATCCGATCGGTCCTTCGGTTCCATCAAATTCCAAAGGTTTGCAGGCAGTGAATTCTTTGTAGGTGCATCCTACACGATATCCTGTACTGCTAGATCCAAGGTTATTGTTGGTATGTAGCGCAGCCTGTACTGCGGCTATGTTTGAAGCTAGAAAAGTACGGAATTCCTCTTCATTCATATTCACGGTGTGTCGAGTAGTCGGTGCCATTTCCTTCAAAATAGTTAAATGGAACAAGTTAATCATACAGAATATTAAGAGTAGTTAATAGTATTTCGTAGCATAATATGAACTCATTTATAAAAGCTTTTTCTTCATATTAGCGTTTTATAAGTTTAAATTCGGGTAGTACCTACCCGTTAAGTTCATACTTAGTAGCTAATATACAATTCAACTACTACAATTCTATATGAAAAACTGATTATAATAATATTTCGCGTTCAAACTTTTATACAATATTTTACAAACTTACAATACCGCTTATTTTACATAAAGCATGAAATATAGCACACAATAACTTTGATACAAGATAGTTGTGAAGATAATTCTAGCTAGTACACAAGTCGTTCAGCAAAGGCAATAAAGACACGTAATTCATACGTCCAGAAACAAGTCATGCATTCTGGTTTTACTAGGACTACTTCCCATCCTTGGTCTTGTGCAACATAACCGTTATGGCCGTTGATAAGACAGCGTGTTGTAACGTCGTCAAAGGGACGAGGGTTACGTAATGTCCAACAGTCCCGTAATAATCTAAAAACCTCATTTCTTACCCCAATTACCGACTCCGTCACTTGTGGAAACGTTTTGTTTAATAGTTGTAGCCCGATGTTCTTGTTCTCACTTTGGTGAGAAGCGAACATTACTAATCCGTAAGCATAACATGCTTCTTTATGTTGCATGTTAGCCGCTTTTTCTAAATCACGAAGTCCAATATTCGGATATATTGAGTCAAAATAATTTCTTAACCCGTTGCGTAAAATAGCATTTGGGTTCCCCGCAATATATGCGTCAAAGTAAACACATTGTAACTTATGGGTTTCCCAATGTGATATCCCCCATCTTTCAAACGAAAGTCTCTTATAAACCAAGACATTCTTGGAACGTTCTTCGAATGTCTTACAAACTGATCTCGCCTTAAATAGTTGTGCCGAGGAATTCTGGCCGACTCTAGACAAGATTTCATCAATCATGTCTCCGGGTAGGTCTCTTAAAATATTGGGTTGTCTATCCATTTTGTGTTTTTAAACTGTAAAATAGACAAGAGTTAGATTCATAAAAAAATACTTATTAATACAAGCAATTTTTACATATATCATAAAGCATACGAACACTATATTACATATATTACACCACACGAATACAACTATCTTATTCCGACTCGCTCGTTTCTTCTTCTTCGGTTTTGTTTCGTTTTGCCAAGTTTCTAGGGATATATGATGTTCCCCTAATACGAGCCGTCGTTATCCACATTGGTTTAGAAAAACCTGGTGGTTTAGAGGTTCCCGGGTCATTGTTACAACTTAAGGACTTCGGGGGTTGACGATACATATAAAGTTCATCGGGGTTGGAATTAGATTTCTCTATTTTTATGCCCTTTCCCTTATTATTTTCTTTTGCCTTTTTAAATTCAGTTGGGGTAATTTCTATAACATCATCGGAATTCTCGTCGGAATCCGATTCATCGGAGAATTGGTAATCCTCCCAATATTTTGCTTCCTTGGCGGAAACACCATTGACCATAATTAATCTTGGTCGGTTGGTTGAGGATTTTCTTTTACTTAACCGTTTTATTATTTCCCCCACCGGTTCTATTTCTTCATCCGGTTCCGATTCTTCTTCCGGTTCCGATTCTTCTTCCGGTTCCGACTCTTCTTCCGGTTCCTCTTCGGGAACTTGTGAATCAGTCCACGAATCATTCCAATTTACATTTGACTCTTCATTATTATTAGGTGAGTCAATGGGACTTGTTCTAGAGGTAGCATCTATCACATAATATCAAACGCGTTAAGAGATTAATATATCACATAATATTCACATGTTAAAAATATATAGTTTCCAACAAAATTTGTTAAGCAATCATTTTTCAAGTAAACACGGTCGAAGTCCAGACTCACTAATGCATCCTAACAAACTCGATAAGACACACTAATGAAAAATTCTGGTTCTCTAAGACCAACGCTCGGATACCAACTGAAATGTCCCGTTCTTATTGATTAAAAACGTTCCATATTAATTGATTTCGTTGCGAGGTTTTGACCTCTATATGAGACGTTTTTCAAAGACTGCATTCATTTTTAAAACAAACCATAACCTTTATTTCATAAATAAAGGTTTAAAAAGCTTTACGTAGATTATCAAATAATGATAATCTAAAATATCCTGTTTACACACGACCATTACATAATGGTTTACAATACAAATATGTTACAACAAAATAAGTTTCTTGAATGCAGTTTTTACACAAAATATCATACAAACATGGACTCCAAATCTCGTCCTTATTTAAGTATGTGACAGCGGAAGCTCCTAATAATCACCTGAGAATAAACATGCTTAAAACGTCAACAAAAATGTTGGTGAGTTATAGGTTTAACCTACATATATCAAATCATAATAATAGACCACAAGATTTCATATTTCAATACACATCCCATACATAGAGATAAAAATCATTCATATGGTGAACACCTGGTAACCGACATTAACAAGATGCATATATAAGAATATCCCCATCATTCCGGGACACCCTTCGGATATGATATAAATTTCGAAGTACTAAAGCATCCGGTACTTTGGATGGGGTTTGTTAGGCCCAATAGATCTATCTTTAGGATTCGCGTCAATTAGGGTGTCTGTTCCCTAATTCTTAGATTACCAGACTTAATAAAAAGGGGCATATTCGATTTCGATAATTCAACCATAGAATGTAGTTTCACGTACTTGTGTCTATTTTGTAAATCATTTATAAAACCTGCATGTATTCTCATCCCAAAAATATTAGATTTTAAAAGTGGGACTATAACTCACTTTCACAGATTTTTACTTCGTCGGGAAGTAAGACTTGGCCACTGGTTGATTCACGAACCTATAACAATATATACATATATATCAAAGTATGTTCAAAATATATTTACAACACTTTTAATATATTTTGATGTTTTAAGTTTATTAAGTCAGCTGTCCTCGTTAGTAACCTACAACTAGTTGTCCACAGTTAGATGTACAGAAATAAATCGATAAATATTATCTTGAATCAATCCACGACCCAGTGTATACGTATCTCAGTATTGATCACAACTCAAACTATATATATTTTGGAATCAACCTCAACCCTGTATAGCTAACTCCAACATTCACATATAGAGTGTCTATGGTTGTTCCGAAATATATATAGATGTGTCGACATGATAGGTCGAAACATTGTATACGTGTCTATGGTATCTCAAGATTACATAATATACAATACAAGTTGATTAAGTTATGGTTGGAATAGATTTCTTACCAATTTTCACGTAGCTAAAATGAGAAAAATTATCCAATCTTGTTTTACCCATAACTTCTTCATTTTAAATCCGTTTTGAGAGAATCAAATTGCTATGGTTTCATATTGAACTCTATTTTATGAATCTAAACAGAAAAAGTATAGGTTTATAGTCGGAAAAATAAGTTACAAGTCGTTTTTGTAAAGGTAGTCATTTCAGTCGAAAGAACGACGTCTAGATGACCATTTTAGAAAACATACTTTCACTTTGAGTTTAACCATAATTTTTGGATATAGTTTCATGTTCATAATAAAAATCATTTTCTCAGAATAACAACTTTTAAATCAAAGTTTATCATAGTTTTTAATTAACTAACCCAAAACAGCCCGCGGTGTTACTACGACGGCGTAAATCCGGTTTTACGGTGTTTTTCGTGTTTCCAGGTTTTAAATCATTAAGTTAGCATATCATATAGATATAGAACATGTGTTTAGTTGATTTTAAAAGTCAAGTTAGAAGGATTAACTTTTGTTTGCGAACAAGTTTAGAATTAACTAAACTATGTTCTAGTGATTACAAGTTTAAACCTTCGAATAAGATAGCTTTATATGTATGAATCGAATGATGTTATGAACATCATTACTACCTTAAGTTTCTTGGATAAACCTACTGAAAAAGAGAAAAATGGATCTAGCTTCAACGGATCCTTGGATGGCTCGAAGTTCTTGAAGCAGAATCATGACACGAAAACAAGTTCAAGTAAGATCATCACTTGAAATAAGATTGTTATAGTTATAGAAATTGAACCAAAGTTTGAATATGATTATTACCTTGTATTAGAATGATAACCTACTGTAAGAAACAAAGATTTCTTGAGGTTGGATGATCACCTTACAAGATTGGAAGTGAGCTAGCAAACTTGAAAGTATTCTTGATTTTATGAAACTAGAACTTTTGGAATTTATGAAGAACACTTAGAACTTGAAGATAGAACTTGAGAGAGATCAATTAGATGAAGAAAATTGAAGAATGAAAGTGTTTGTAGGTGTTTTTGGTCGTTGGTGTATGGATTAGATATAAAGGATATGTAATTTTGTTTTCATGTAAATAAGTCATGAATGATTACTCATATTTTTGTAATTTTATGAGATATTTCATGCTAGTTGCCAAATGATGGTTCCCACATATGTTAGGTGACTCACATGGGCTGCTAAGAGCTGATCATTGGAGTGTATATACCAATAGTACATACATCTAAAAGCTGTGTATTGTACGAGTACGAATACGGGTGCATACGAGTAGAATTGTTGATGAAACTGAACGAGGATGTAATTGTAAGCATTTTTTTAAGTAGAAGTATTTTGATAAGTGTATTGAAGTCTTTCAAAAGTGTATAAATACATATTAAAACACTACATGTATATACATTTTAACTGAGTCATTAAGTCATCGTTAGTCGTTACATGTAAGTGTTGTTTTTAAACCTTTAGGTTAACGGTCTTGTTAAATGTTGTTAACCCAATGTTTATAATATCAAATGAGATTTTAAATTATTATATTATCATGATATTATCATGTATGAATATCTCTTAATATGATATATATACATTAAATGTCTTTACAACGATAATCGTTACATATATGTCTCGTTTAAAAATCATTAAGTTAGTAGTCTTGTTTTTACATATGTAGTTCATTGTTAATATACTTAATGATATGTTTACTTATCATAGTATCATGTTAACTATATATATATCCATATATATGTCATCATATAGTTTTTACAAGTTTTAACGTTCGTGAATCACCGGTCAACTTGGGTGGTCAATTGTCTATATGAAACATATTTCAATTAATCAAGTCTTAACAAGTTTGATTGCTTAACATGTTGGAAACATTTAATCATGTAAATATCAATCTCAATTAATATATATAAACATGGAAAAGTTCGGGTCACTACACTTTTGACCTTCTCATCAAGTATGGCAATCGGTTCCTCGATATACTCTAACTTATTATTTAGCTCAATCTCGTCTAATGGCACCCAAGATGATTCATCCGCAAGACACTTACGAAGGTGGGAAACATGAAATGTATTATGGATCCCTGCAAGCTCTTCGGGTAATTCCAAATGATACGCGACTTCACCAACACGAGCTAAAACCTTAAACGGCCCAATAAACCGAGGAGCTAACTTTCCTAGTTTCCGGAATCGAATAATACCTTTCCATGGCGAAACCTTAAGCATCACCATGTCACCTTCTTGAAATTCGATCGTTCGTCTACGCTTGTCGGCATACGACTTTTTCCTATCTTGAGCCTTTTTCAAATGTTCTCGAATCATATCAACTTTGCTATTTGTCTCTAAGACCAAATCGGTACTCCCAATTTCCTTTTGTCTTACTTCACCCCAACAAATCGAGGTTCGACATCTATGCCCATAAAGCATCTCATATGGTGGCATCCCAATACTAGTATGGTAACTATTATAGTACGAGAATTCCACCAAAGGCAAATGCTCATCCCAACTACCACCGAAATCAATAATGCACGCACGTAACATATCTTCCAAAGTTTGATTCGTACGTTCGGTTTGACCGTCCGTTTGAGGATGATACGCCGTGCTTAATTTTAATTGCGTACCCATATCTTCATGAAATTTCTCCCAAAACCGAGATGTAAAACGGGTATCTCGATCCGAAATAATAGATATAGGAACACCGTGTCGAGAGATGACTTCCTTGATAAATAACTTAGCCAAGATCTCCAACGATATCGCTTCCTTAATGGGAAGAAACAAAGCACTCTTTGTCAGTCGATCAACTATAACCCAAATCGAATCAAACTGGGTTCTCGCCGTTTTAGGTAACTTTGTGATAAAATCCATGGTAATGTGTTCCCATTTCCATTTCGGGATTTCTAACGGTTGTAACTTACCATACGGCTTTTGGTGTTCGGCCTTAACTTGCAAACACGTGACGCATTGCTCAACATACTTCACAACATCACGTTTCATGCCCGGCCACCAATAATCTTTCGTTAAATCAAGATACATTTTTGTTGCGCCCGGATGAATGGAATACTTTGACTTATGTGCTTCATCAAGTAGCACTTGTCGATAATCTCCCATCTTAGGCACCCACACTCTTCCTTAAAAAGACAACAAACCCCGCGAGCCCATAGTAATGAACTCCTATTGTCCCACAATTCGATCTGCATGCTTGTTGTGAACGTAAGCCTCTATTTGAATCACGCCGAGTTTTTCAAGAAAATCGTTAAATAATCATACGTAACAATCCCAATCGTAACGCCGGGTGATGACTCTTTCGACTTAACGCATTCGCGACCACATTCGCCTTGCCTGGATGATAAAGTATCTCACAATCATAGTCTTTTACCACATCCATCCACCTACGTTGATGATAATTCAAATCTCGTTGATTAAAGAGATGTTTAGGCGCCAACTCAAGATCATGAGTCGGATATCTCGTCTCGTGTTCCTTTAATTGTCGAGAGGCATAAGCGATGACTTTACCTCTTTGCATTAGAACACACCCGAGTCCATTTAATGAAGCATCACAATAAACCGTCATGTCTTCCACTCCTTCAGGTAACACTAACACCGGAGCTTGACACAACTTCTCTTTTAGCAATTGAAAAGAAATTTCTTGCTCGTCCTCCCAATTAAATCTCGCGTTCTTCCTTGTGAACTTTGTCAATGAAGAAGTGATCTTAGAAAAGTCTTGGATAAATCGACGATAATAACCGGCCAATCCGAGAAAACTTCGGACCTCCGTAGGCGTAGTCGGTTGTCTCCAACTCTTCACCGTCTCTATCTTCCCCGGATCCACTTGACATTTGGAGAACTTAGCATACAACTTCTCCTTTCGTAACGTCTTCAATACTTCACGAAAATGACGTTCATGTTCGTTCATACTCTTTGAATAAACAAGTATGTCATCAATGAACACAATTACTGACTTGTCCAACATAGGTTGGCACACTCGGTTCATAAGATCCATGAATGCCACCGGTGCATTCGTAAGACCAAAAGGCATAACTACGAACTCAAAATGACCATAACGTGTTCGAAAAGCAGTTTTCTCAATATCTTCCTCACGGACCCGCATTTGGTGATAGCCGGACCGTAGGTCGATTTTAGAGAAATACGATGCACCTTGGAGTTGGTCAAATAAATCGTCAATCCGAGGCAATGGATAACGATTCTTGATCATCACCTTATTCAACTCCCGGTAATCGATGCACATCCGCATGCTACCATCCTTCTTCTTCACAAATAAAACCGAAGCGCCCGATGACGAAGCACTCGGTCGAATAAAACCCTTCTCGAGCAACTATTGGGTTTGATTTAACAACTCTTGCATTTCCGTCGGTGCTAAACGATAAGGAGTTTTAGCAATGGGAGTAGCTTCCGGAACCAACTCAATGCGAAATTCAACTTGTCTTTCTGCCGGAACACTCGGTAACTCGTCCGAAAAAACGTCTTCGAATTCACTAACCACCGAAATTTCATGAATAGGTGGTGGCTCATCACGAGTATCAACAACATGGTCAAGAAAAGCCAAGCCACCACTAACAAGAAAACGACGTGCCCGTGCAAAAGAACATATAAGTACAAGTCTTCTTCGTCTATCGCCATGAATAATCAACTCTCCCCCACTTGGGGTCTTCACACGTATAAACTTTTCATGGCATGCAATATCTGCTCAATTTCGATCGAGCCAATCCATACCAACAACGATATCAAAATCACCCAAAGTCATAGGGATGAGATCAATTTTAAAGTTTTCGGCACCAAAAACGACATCACAATTCTTACACACATCAACCACTAGCACCGTCTTGCCGTCCGCTATTTCGACTTCTACCGGACGACTTAACTTAGCTAACGGTCTATCAAGTTTAGGCACAAATTTTGGAGACACAAACGACAAATTTGCACCGCTATCAAATAAAATCCTTGCCGGATTAGAGTTAACCATAAAAGTACTTGAGACAACTTCGTTGGATTGCTTAGCTTCATCATTCGTCATCAAATAGTTGCGTCCCCTAGCCGTACCCGCCGCTTTCTCTAACCGGTTAACGTTATCATTATTCAAATCGGGGCATTCCGGCCTCTTGTGCCCCTCTTTACCACAATTAAACCAAGTGACTTTGGTCGACGCCTTGGTGCAATCACGGGCAATGTGTCCTCTTTGATTACAATTATAACACGTGGGCCTAAAAAACCCCCGGAAGCACCCTTCTTCACACTATTAACGCTTTCGGAGCCTATCTTGTTCTTTTTATTGAAAAAGTTCGAATGACTCGAACCTTCAAACTTTCTTTTAGAAAAAGTGAAATCGCTTTTCCTTGAAACCTCCGGCTCAAAACCCCGAGCCAACTCGAATAGCTCTTCAAAAGTCTTAGCCATTCCCCGACTAATCTTACCCTTGAACTCATCGTTCAAGATACGGTAGAAATCTTTCATTAGCTTGTGATCGTCACCAACATATTCCGGGCAAACGAGAGTCTTTGCCAAAAAGGTAGACTTGAGAGTAACCAAGTCCATCGAACCTTGTTGAAAATGATGTAACTCGTCCCGGATTCTATCAAGGTCGGAAGAAGTTCGGTATTCTTGGAAAAATTCCTTCTTAAACTGCTCCCATGTCAAGCTAATGCATTACTCTTCGCCGTATAAAGTGATTTTATCGTTCCACCACAACTTGCCTTCTTCATGTAACATGCTAGACCCATACCTCGTCTTCTTCTCAGGAGGACACTCCGCGGTACGGAACGCCCCCTCGATATCGGAAATCCAACAAGTGCTTTTCAATGGATCCCTCACCCCATTAAACATCGGAGGTTGAGTATCCTTGAAATTTTTATAGTGGAAGTCCCGTCTTCCTGCACCTCCTTCACCACGAGGATAAATGTGTCTAGCTTCAAGAGCCTCTTCGATAGTGGCCTTCATTCGTTCATTTATCAAATCGGTCACTTGTCCATCGACCGAATCTTGGAAGACCTTTCGGACGTCCGTAAGAAAATCCGCTTTTAACTTTTTAAAGATGGCCTCAACCTTGGCCGAAAATTTGGGGTCCTCGCTTGCACCACCGATATCATTATCGTGTCCGTTTCTCATCTTCATTCTGTAAAACGAAAAGGGTTAAACCATGAAGGAAAAGCATAACACGTAAGTATATACATGCGTACCACACTACCCCATCTTGCTCAACAATCGTCGTACATTACTCGTTTGACCCGATTTGCACCCGTAACAACGGTAGCTAATCGTTGTTACGCTAGCACGTCGCATTAACTTGCTAGTACAACGTCCGTCTCGCTTGATGATTGCTAAACACAATACAAAACGATTAGCACAAGGTTAGTTCACATAAACCAATGCACTAACAATTCCCGATTAGACCCAAAGTCCTACAAGTCCCGCATAAAGCGCTCACACAATCAAGTCTAAGTCTAGGCACCTATCTCGAGTCACCTAAATCCCTTAGACCATGCTATGATACCACTTGAAACATCCCAACCCGTATTCCATACGATAAATTTTTTTTTATATAATACACATTTACGCGCCAATTAAATATGTAAACCATTCCACAAGTTCCATTTAAACGTACATCAATTTAAATGTTTACAAAAGACACGAAGGCCTTTAATTAAGTTTAATACAAGTTTGACCCACTACAAAGATAGTTTATAATCCAAACGACACTCGAGCATGGTTTGGGGCTAAACTACCCAAAACGTTAGGCCAACTTCAAGAGCTAACACCAAAAGCACCCCCCGAAAACATAAGCGGAGACCACTAGTCCAAACGTATGCCCTTACCCTTGTCCAAGCCGGAACCGATAAAATGGTAAACAATGAGAGGGTAAGCAAGGCTTAGGGAGTTCAACAATTATACATACATATATATAACCTATCCGTTTGCAATCACAATACCAAATACCTCATACGAACTTGTAACTCAAATAGCATGTCAACATACCCGTAACACTAACAAGTCGTACATTATCACACCACTTCATTAGCATATACTCAACTCAGTATATATATAATATGCTAAACAAAAACAACAATCTCAATATGGTTAACCAATATCGCTATGGTGCTACCGGCTCATGGTTCACACCATACGCGTTTGATTCATACTCGTTTATAGTGCTACCGGCTCATGGTTCACACTCGATGCTACCGGCTCGTGGTTCACATCTTAGTTTATAGTGCTACCGGCTCGTGGTTCACACTCGATGCTACCGGCTCGTGGTTCACGTCTTAGTGCTACCGGCTCGTGGTTCACACTCGATGCTACCGGCTCGTGGTTCACATCATAACCCACACATGTTATGGCACTACCGGCTTGGTGGTTCATACCATAACATTCACAAATAAATACGCTATATACCTGAACGCATAATTATTCCACTCACCTTGTCACAAGGATGATGATTTAGCACTTCCGAGCTTTAACGCAATGTACCTAAATCATTAAGTGCACATTCAATTTCACAACTAGTGGGATTAACCACAATACTCCCACTTGAGCATTTAATGTCCCAATTTGCATTAAATGACTCAACTACTCACAACCGCCCATAAATGGCCAATACTCAACTTTAATCACTAAGACTAGTGAATTAAAGTCTATTAACTTCAATTAACACAAAACTTAGGGTAATCCATACCCATTTCATCTAATTAGGTCAACTAGCACATTTTGACCCATTTTATATTACTTAGACTCACAATCAAGTCAAACTTACTCATTTACACTTCTTTCATAAATCTTAAAGTGCATTAGTGACTAACAACACCATTTGACACTTACAACCTCAAAGCATAATGCCAAAACCCTAGATTGTGGCTATTAGGGTTTTATTGCAACAACACAACCCAAACTCACCCATTTTACCCTCAAATGAATCATACAAATCTCTAGTAACCAAAACCCTAGCCATTAACCAATTAAAACTTAAATCATAAGGTTAGAACTTACTGAGACTACCAACGCGTAGCTAGAGACACAAGGAACAACTTTAATTCTTGCTCCAAAGATCAACCCTCAATCCTTCACTCTCAAATCTCACTTTTAATCCAAATGGGTTTTAAGTTTTGGGAGAGAAATTGGAAAGAAAAGGGAAAAGAAATTAAATGAAATGGATAAGTGGTTGGGATTTAATGCTCCCATCAGATTTATACGCCAAATTACCACTTTGCCCCTTAAAGTCATTTAATTTGAGGTAAAACCGGAATCTCTCCAGCAGAATTGCCGCGGCGCGGCCCAAATATCGCGGCGCGACGTATCGAAGGAAAAACTGAAGGTATTTCGTATGCCCGAGAGACATATTAAATTAATGTGGCTAATATGTTATGATCCAAGTCGGGTCATACCCAATAACAAACTTACCGACACCTTATACGTATTTGATCTTAACGATTGGATCATTAAACAAATACGCGACACTTGGATTTTAGAAAATCGGGTTTCTAAAATATCATCACTTGAGATAAATTATTTGGATAATTTATATATGATATGGATTTAGTTATTTATAGGTTTAAATAACTATATTGTGTTATGTTTTTTTTTAAGTGGTTTATATAAATATGAAAGTAGTAAATATTTATTTGGTTTCTTTTACAAGTTTTATAAATATTGCTACATTTTATATAAACACAACAAGAGTGCAGATTTGGGTCTCCAAGAGAGCCCTCCCATGCTCACTTTTGATGGTTCCAACATAGCACAATTACTTAGATGCATGCTCTTGACTTGAGACAATAAGACACATGCATACATATTCTCTCAAGAAAAAGAAAAACAAGTACAAAAAGAGTTTCCTGCTGCCTCCTTCTGTCGTGATTTTACAGCAGCAATAAGGGGTTCAATTCTGATTTTGAAAGCTTGTTTTCAAGTGTAATTAAATCGTAACTAAAGGCTAGGGTGTTGGTGATAAGTTTGGGGTATAATCCCTTGAGGTTTCATCATTTTGAGGCTTGCATTCATCATCATTTCAAGGTTGCTACTGGCTGAATTTTCCAGCAAATATAAGAAGTCTCTCGCTTGGTTTTATAAGTCTTTAAGTATGATAATCCTAACAAAACTTAAGGGTGGTGTTGGTGCATCAAAATCTTGAAGTTTTACACACTTACTAATCTTCCTCTTCATCTATTAACCTCCTAACTTGGAGTAGGTACATCCCTTTAAACTAGCTCTTTTACATTTAAGCATATTTTCTAGACTTGATCTATTTTGGAATTCATATTAAATGGTTAAACATATTGAAAGTTTTTCATGATAAATTGCTTCCGCTTTAATCTTGTAACATGAATGATTATGAAACTTGTTAATATGATGAATTCCAACAATGGTATCTAGAGCCGAGGTCATAGAAATATGATTCTTGTATTTGGCTTTAAAACCCATTTTGATTACATTCTAGTAACATGCATGAAATTAGAATGTAAAAATTTTGGGTTTTGGATGGGGGTATTTTTTTGGCCGAAATTTTGGGGTTCCAAAAGGGGTTTGGAACTTCAAATTTGGTCATGTTTTGTTGTTTGTTGTTGTTCACAATCAAGCCTAGACCTTGTGTTTGAATGGTTGTATGTTGTGGTTGTATTATTCATTCTTATTGTTTGTAATAATTATTCATTCATTTGGTTTGTAAAGTTTGTAATAATTTTATTATTTTGGTGATGTAATTTATTCTATTTTGGTATGTAAAATATATTAGGTTGTAATTTCTTTTTCCTAGAAAAACAAATGTATTAGGTTATATATTTTTTGTAAAAAGAAATGAAGATTCAAGATGATGAAGGAAGAACACAAGATGGAGCATATGGATGCAAGATTAAGTGGGAGATTTTGAAAAATCTCTTACTTTGTGATCTAACCCTTTAGGTGACACTTGTTTTCGGCTAAACAAATGTCCACCACCTTGGCTTGATTGTGAACATTGTTGTTATGCATGCTTGTATGATTATTGTGTTTGTATGTTTGGATAATACAAGTAAAATCACATGTTAACAACTTGCAAAATGACATTATAATTGGTTATATTAGAAACAACATAAGGACTTAATAAATGGTTATTAAGAACAACAAAAGGATAACATATAAAATGGTTTATACAAGTTTATTGGATATAAAACTTGACATGAAAAATGGATTTTCAAATGGACCACACACTAAATGCATGTTAGTGTATGGAAATTGTGTTTTCATATACTAGAATAAAGAAAACTTAAAAATCCCTTTAATACTAAAACAAGGCAAACAAGTTAAACGCCATCCTTTTGTGTGACACTTAGGCATATTAGGGAACTCATGATAGGATAAAGATCACCTAACCATTATGAGCAAACTAATATGATTAAGGTAAATTTCGCATATAAGTGGGATAAAGGTCACCTAACCGCTTGTTTGTTAAATTTACAAGTTTACACAAGTAGGACGACTTGATTTGGGAATCATGAACTTAGGGTCACCGAAGCATGAGGAACAAATAGGTGTTGATGGGATAAATATGCCATGCAAAAGGATTGCATGATCCCCATAATTTAGAAGTTGCAAAAGGATTGCAATTGTCATTATAACTACCTAGCTAAATCAAATAACGGGATAAAGGTCACCTAACTGAAATTTGATTTACCGTTGGATTCTAATATTTAATAAGTCAATTAAAATATAAAAGGGTATTGTTTATTAAATTTAAAATCAATACTTAAATGAACTTTGTTAAATTTTGTAGATGGCCGCCAATAACAACAACAACACGCAAAATGCACCAATTAACTTACACAACCTATCATTAAGGTCTCTCCTCGAGAAAGACAAACTCAACCATAAGAACTTTATGGATTGGTTCCTCAATCTTAGAATTGTCCTCAAACTCGAGGATAAGGCGTATGTGTTGGAGGACCCTATTCCCGACCAACCGGATGAGGAAGATGTAGAGGGCATGGCTTATTGGGATAAGTATTGCGCCGATTCGGTGAAAGTCGCTTGCCTAATGCTTGGGACTATGATACCCGAACTCCAAAAGGATTTCGAGCATCATAGTGCATATGACATGATCACTCAATTGAAGGAGATGTTCCTTCAACAAGCTCGTGTCGAGCGCTTCGAAACGGTTCGAGCGCTACATGCATGTCGTATGGATGACACCCAATCTGTCTCATCTTATGTCCTCAAGATGAAAAGCCTTATTGATCGCGCAAACCGTCTTAATCTCAACATATCTAATGAGCTAGCTACGGATCTTATCCTAAACTCCTTGTCAAAGAGGTTTGACCAATTTGTAATTAATTACAATATGAATGGGATGGATAAGACCATTGGAGAACTTCATGGCATGCTTAGGACGGAGGAAACTAGCATGGGTAAGAGGCTTCACCCGTGCTAATGATCAATGATGGTGGGTCCAAAGGTAATAACACTTCTAAGCCAATGGTTGCTAAGAGAAAAGGACCCGCCTATCAAGGCAAGGGAAAGGGGAAGATGGTTACCCCAACCAAAAACAAGAACAAGAAGCAAAAGGTTGCCGGACAAGCAAACCCTAAGGAAGACCCGTGCTTCGGTTGCGGTGAAATGGGTCACTGGAAATGCAACTGCCCGGTCTACCTTAACGAGTTGAAGGAAAAGAGGGATGCGAGGCAATCCTCAAGTAATATATATATGGTATATATAGAGCTTAGTATTACTTCTTCTAATACATGGGTATTAGACACTGGATGTAGAACTCACATTTGCAATTCTTTGCAGGGGTTCAAAAGAAGTAGCAAGCAAGCGGGAACATCAAGTCTCTTTATGTGTAATGGAGCCAAAGTGCAAGTGAAGGCTCAAGGAGACTTTGTGTTAAAACTTCCAAGTGGTTTGGAACTTATTTTGAACAATGTTTTGTATGCACCGGATTTATGTCGAAACATTATTTCAGTTTCTCGGTTAAAACAATGTGGTTTTTATCTTAATTTTGTTAATGATGATATCCACATTTATTTAGATAATGTATTCTATTTTAAGGCCTCGCCTTCAAATGAAATTTATGAATTAGTTCATGATAACACATCATCTAGTAGCTCAATATACCATACTAGCACCAAGAAACTCAAAAGGGATTTGAGTGATTCTTACTTATGGCATTGTAACCTTGGTCACATAAACAAGAACCGAATGCATACACTTCAAAAGAATGGACTTTTGAAATCGAATGAGATGAACTCGTTTGATGTATGTGAATCTTGTTTACAAGGCAAAATGACTAAAGCACCTTTCAAAGGGACCTATGAAAGGGCTAAAGACTTATTGGGATTAATACATTCGGATGTATGTGGACCCTTTAAGCCCATAACTAGGAATGGTGAAAGATACTTCGTTACTTTCATTGATGACTTCAGTCATTTTGGATATATCTACTTATTAAGATATAAGGACGAAGCTTTTGAAGCATTCAAGGAATATCAAAACGAAGTACAAAATCAACTCAATAAGACAATCAAGGTACTACGTACCGATAGAGGAGGTGAATACCTAAGCGATGCTTTCCAAGATCATCCTAGGAGTTGTGGGATTATCTCACAACTTACTCCACCTGGAACACCCCAACTTAATGGAGTTTCCGAAAGAAGGAACCGAACCCTAATGGATATGGTTCGATCTATGATGGCAAGAAGCTCGTTACCTCTATCATTTTGGGGTTATTGTCTAAGCTCCGCGACTCGTATTTTAAATATGGCCCCAACCAAGAAAGTGGAATGAACTCCTCACGAGATGTGGTTTGGAAAACCTCCTTCTCTATCTTACTTAAAAGTGTGGGGATGTGAAGCTTATCCTAAGTGCTATGATGCTAATAAGTTGCATGCTCGATCCACTAAGTGTATCTTCATAGGATATCCCAAGGATGATATGGGATACTATTTCTATGATCCGACCGAGCAAAAATGTATTTGTTGCTCGGAAGGCAGAATTCCTTGAAACTAAGTTCTTAATGGAAGGCGAAAGTGAAAGGAAAATAAATCTTGAAGAGATTCAAGATCAAGTAGATGATACACAATTGGTTGACACTAGCACTCAACATGAAAATGTTGAGAGTGATCAAATGGATGATCAAAATACACAACACGTTCGCAGATCTGGTAGGATTAGTAATCCACCTGAGAGATATGGGTTTCTCATGGATGGATACTATGTGGTTGATCTGGATGAACCAACTAACTACCAAGATGCTTTATCAAGGATTGATAAAGATAAATGGCAGGAAGCCATGAACGCTGAGATGCAATCCATGTATGACAACCAAGTTTGGGAACTTGTTGCGCAACCTCCTGGCTCTAGGCTGGTTGATTGTAAATGGCTTTTCAAAATGAAAACCGACATACATGGAAACTTGGATACATATAAAGCTAGACTTATAGCAAAAGGTTTTACTCAAACTCAGGGGGTTGACTATGATGAAACTTTTTCGCCTGTGGCAATGCTAAAGTCTATTAGGATATTACTTGCCATTGCTGCTCATTATGATTATGAAATATGGCAAATGGATGTCAAGACCGCTTTCCTAAATGGGCATCTTGAGGAAGATGTCTATATGGTTCAGCCTGAAGGTTTTGTTGATCTAAAATATCCTAAAAAGGTATGCAAGTTAAAGAAGTCAATCTACGGATTGAAACAAGCATCGAGAATGTGGAAGCATCGTTTTAATGAGGAAGCCAAGAAATTTGGCTTCATCGAAAATGGTGATGAAGCTTGTGTATACAAGAAGGCTAGTGGGAGCACAATCATGTTCCTTGTACTATATGTGGATGATATATTGTTATTTGGAAATGATATTCCGGTAATGCAAGGTGTTAAAACTTGGTTAAGTGAATGCTTCTCCATTAAGGATCTTGGAGAAGCACAATACGTTTTGGGGATTGGGATCTACAGGGATAGATCCAAGAAACTGATAGGTTTGAATCAAAGTGCATACATTGTAAAGGTCTTGAAAAGGTTCAAGATGGAAAACTCTAAGAAAGGTTTGGTACCTATTCAAAGAGGAACCGTTCTCAATTCATCTCAGTGTCCTACCACGAAAGATGAACAAGAGAGAATGAAGAATGTCCCATACACATCTGCTATTGGGTCAATCATGTATGCAATGATATGTACTAGACCGGATGTGTCATGTGCTCTAAGCTTGACAAGTAGATACCAGAATAACCCAGGAAACAGTCATTGGATTGCGGTTAAAAGTATATTGAAATACCTTAGAAGGACTAAGGATATGTTTTTGATATATGGGTCTGGTGAGGAGGAACTCGTGGTAAAAGGTTACGTGGATGCGAGTTTTCAAAATGATCGAGATGATTCTCGATCACAATCCGGTTATGTCTTCATGCTAAATGGAGGTGCGGTCTCTTGGAAGAGTTCAAAACAGGATGTTGTTGCATTATCCACTACAGAGTCAGAGTACATTGCCGCCTCATTGGCAGCTCAGGAAGCTGTATGGATGAAGAAATTCATCGACGACTTAGGAGTAGTCCCTTCCATTCAGGACCCTCTTGAGATCTTTTGTGACAACGAGGGTGCGATTGCTCAAATCAAAGAACCTCGTGCTCACCAAAAGACCCATCACATTGAGCGAAGATTCAACTACATAAGGGATGAAGTTGAAAAGGCAAAGATATGTATTCGCAAAGTTCACACAGATCTTAATATAGCGGATCCTCTCACGAAGCTCTTACATGGATCAAAACATACAGGACATGTTTGTGCATTAGGGCTTCGATATTCTAGTGATTGGTCATGATCTGTTTTAAGTATTGTAACGGAACGAAATTTGTTCAAACTCATTAATATAATTATGGTATTAATTTATTTTGAGTCATGTTCCTATTTTGCATAATTTTATCCATGAATAAGTAATTATTCTAAATTCCTTAGTCGATCACATTCGTGGGAACAAGTGTGAGGTTTAGACTATTATGAACTTGGATTGGTATACATTCACGGACTGAATATGGGGCAAGGTTGCTACCAAGGTTCATAGATATTTGTGGGATGCAAATATTGGAAGACCCGCCCTCAAGATTTACTAAATGGTGCCTTTGTGGTTGATCACATGTAATCTTGAGTAAAGGCGAATATCATTGTATCCTCTGACCTGAGATACATATTGGGTTCGGATATTTACCAAGTATCATGCCTTGATTCTTTCCTTCGCTATTCTGAAAAGGTAGCTCATAAGGGAGGCTTCAGGTATAATGCAAGGTGTATATTTAGGACGTATGTAGTCAAGATGGAATTTGTCCCTCTTATTCGTTGAGAGTCAGATGTCTAAGGCCTGATAAAGTTAAATCTAAAAGGGAGTGATCACTCTGTATCCCTTGGATTTAACATGACATCTAGGATGAAAGGATAAATGAAAGATTCACTTATTCATATTCGAGATGGGAACTCGAAAGGGATGATGTTATTGAATGGAACAAAGTCATAACATATTGGGGGTGATGGACGGTCGTTAGGTGGTATCCATCACTTGCATTAATTTCTTATGTTTCTCGTGCAAGTGGGAGATTGAAGGTATTTCGTATACCCGAGAGACATATTAAATTAATGTGGCTAATATGTTATGATCCAAGTCGGGTCATACCCAATAACAAACTTACCGACACCTTATACGTATTTGATCTTAACGATTGGATCATTAAACAAATACACGACACTTGGATTTTAGAAAATCGGGTTTCTAAAATATCATCACTTGAGATAAATTATTTGGATAATTTATATATGATATGGATTTAGCATTTTATAGGTTTAAATAACTATATTGTGTTATGTTTTTTTTTTTAAGTGGTTTATATAAATATGAAAGTAGTAAATATTTATTTGGTTTCTTTTACAAGTTTTATAAATATTGCTACATTTTATATAAACACAACAAGAGTGCAGATTTGGGTCTCCAAGAGAGCCCTCCCATGCTCACTTTTGATGGTTCCAACAAAGCATAATTACTTAGATGCATGCTCTTGACTTGAGACAATAAGACACATGCATACATATTCTCTCAAGAAAAAGAAACACAAGTACAAAAAGAGTTTCCTACTGCCTCCTTCTGTCGTGATTTTACAGCAGCAATAAGGGGTTCAATTCTGATTTTGAAAGCTTGTTTTCAAGTGTAATTAAATCCTAACTAAAGGCTAGGGTGTTGGTGATAAGTTTGGGGTATAATCCCTTGAGGTTTCATCATTTTGAGGCTTGCATTCATCATCATTTCAAGGTTGCTGCTTTCTGAATTTTCTAGCAAATATAAGAAGTCTCTTGCTTGGTTTTATAAGTCTTTAAGTGTGATAATCCTAACAAAACTTAAGGGTGGTGTTGGTGCATCAAAAGCTTGGAGTTTTACACACTTACTAATCTTCCTCTTCATCTATTAACCTCCTAACTTGGAGTAGGTACATCCCTTTAAACTAGCTCTTTTACATTTAAGCATATTTTCTAGACTTGATCTATTTTGGAATTCATATTAAATGGTTAAACATATTGAAAGTTTTTCATGATAAATTGCTTCCGCTTTAATCTTGTAACATGAATGATTATGAAACTTGTTAATATGATGAATTCCAACAAAAACAACCCCTTTTTACCCAACTTCTTATCCAGATTTGCTTGATATGCCGCGGCGCGGACCCAATTGTCGTGGCGCGGCCTAAGGCTGTATCTGAAAAGCTCGACCAACTTAAACAATTTTCGATTTTATTTAATTTGTACATTTCAAACCCGCTTCCTATATTCACCTAGCCTTCAACAATAGTCTCACAAGACTTAACGCTAACCAAACCCATGTTTAAACTTATACATGCACACATTATCAAGTATACATATATGTATATATATATATATATCTACACATTTATTCATACATTTACGCATAAACTAACGAGTTATAAACGTACAAATGATTAAGTAAGTACCTTTCGATACGTACGGGAAAACGGGATGTTACATGCAGAGTCTAATGCTCCGTAAGTGCCAAATGCCGCTGATCGAAAAGCTCCCGCAGCGAATATTCTGGGAGTTAAATTGGTGAGTAAGAAAGATAATCTGCGCGAAATTCAGGTTATTAATGTAGTAGAGGTTTAAGGCGAAATGACAGTGTTCTAAGAGTTTGAGCAATTCGCGAACTGGCAATGCCCCTCTATTACTTTCCCTCCTATAAGCTTGAGCGTGGATCATGATAAACCAGTGGTGGTTTCATGCCGCATTGCGAATACTGCCATTATAATTCTGAAGGTACATGTTGATACTGGTAGCAGTGTGGATGTAATGTATGAGCAATGCTTTAACAAGTTTCCTGCTCATATTAAAGCTTCATTGAAACCTACTGCGGTTTCGCTGGCTGATTTTTCAGGAGAATCAACTTGGTCTATTGGTCAGTTGGAATTGCAAATTAAATTAGTAGATGATTGCGATGAATCGTTAAAGTACCAAGCCTTGTTAAACCTTTATGTAATGCGCAATCAGTCTAGGTTTAACATGATTCTTGGGTGCACTGCTTTGCGCATGTTTGGTGCAATACCATCCACGTTGCATGGTATGGTGAAATTTTTTACTTTCAAGGGCATTGGTACTCCGACTGCGGTAATTGAGCCACTTTGTGCAATGATTACGGCGCGAGAAAGTGTTGGTGTTGAAGGGTATGCGGTGCTCGTTGAATAACATGAATGTTTGTAATGGAAAAACATTAACTGCATGTTTATCATGTTTAATCATGATCAGTATATTGTTTTTTGAACTGTTACTACTTGAAATTTATGAATAAGAAAGAATGAATTTGTGTTTTAGTGATTGTTTCTATATAAAGCAGAAAACACTGCGTGTGGCCACGCGCAGTGATAATTTTGCAGAATACAAACGTTTAAATTTTAAAAACACTGAATGAATTCTTATATAAAATGTAACTAAGTGTTTGCAGAAATTCTAAAATGCATGGTATTATTTTTCTAAGTAATGATACAGCCTACTTATGCAGTAACAATGCGGATATATTGCGAAATTTTAATCTTAAAGTCAAGTGATGAAATTGCCCACTTGTGTTAAATAATAAATGTTGAGAAAGGATCAAATTTCCTAAGTATTTGATCTTGCCATACTTAGATGCTTCGCAATGCTAATAAAATTACCTAAGAATCATTTTGGCGGACTTAGAAGATTCATAATGTATAAGTTTATACAAGTACAGATTGTTTCGCAAAAGTACATAATTATTATGTGCACAATAATAAAAGTTGGAAATTTCAAAGGACAAGTGTAGATTATGAATATATTGAATAAAGCGCTATATAAATAAACTAAGTTTCAACTGCGAAATGTAAATATTTTCATTAATAACACGCTATGAGAAGCGCGTAAAAATACAAACAAAACACAATGTAAGGTTGCGGTTACATATTTACAACTTAAACAACCATTCTAAAGCTCGAGTGCCTTAATGTCCTCGAAAGTTACATTTTCCCGCTGGCTAACCTCCTCCAGAGCCGGAATGGTGACCTTTTCAATCTCTTTCTTCGCCTTGTTTAGCGCTTCCTGTGCCTCTCCAGTTGGGCATATTTCGTCAGCAATGTCCGCAGGAAGTGGTTGCGAAAGGTCACCAAGTTGGCAGAGCAGGTCATGCCATTAGCAGCGGGTAGCGAGTTTAGCAGCTTGAGCGTATGCTTTGAATTTTTCGGTCACCATTGTCGAATCCATCACTTTATCGCCAAGTTCGGGTAAATACTTGACAAGCTGTGAAAACTGCTTTTCTGTGTATTCTGCTCTATTTTTTAGCGCGGAATTTTCATCTGCAGTCTTCTTCAGTTGAGCCTCAAGCGTTTAAATTTTTCTGCGCTGAGAGACAACAATTTTACACTTTTTATCATAGTGCTATGAGATTTCGTTGAACCGTTTTACATTATCAACAGTTAAACAGATGGCATCGAAGCAGTTGTTTATCCGCTGTCTTTCAGCCTCAGCAAATGTAAGTTCGCGATATTTTCGTTGAACGTTTCTAGGCACAAACTTGCATAGTTTGCGGTAGAGTCTGTTAGCTTGATCCTCTTTTGCAGCCTCTTCCGCATTTTCTTCGCAGTTTGATGTTTCGGCGTCGGAGGGGAGGTTTAAATCTTCATCGTCTGGGTTTTCAAAGATCCCTTTAGGGATATCCCCACCAATATTGTACAACTCCTCTAGCTCCCCTACAGAATCTGAAAGCACAACTAAAAGCAAATAAGAAAATAAAATAAATTAATGGACGTGGTAATAATATCAGCATAATATACGTAATTATACGGAATCAAAATTACTTACTTGCTTCTTGTTCAGCTAAAGAGCGAAGACATTTTTTTGCGAGGAGTGACAGTCTCCTCTGTTGTAGCTTTATGTTTTCCGTGGTCTTCACCACCGGGAATAGTAAAAGTGTTAAGGATAGGTTCATCTATAAGAATGATTTCACCGTCGCCCTCTTTTGGACGGTGTGATGGTTTAACTGCTAGAACATCGGCTGTGGTCATCAGTTGATTTAAGCTACTTTCTGCAAAATCACGAGTGTGTTAGTTTTTGCAAGTATAGTATAAGATGAAATGTATATTTGCGCAAAATAAACGTATAAGCGATATACCATTGTTTGCTTCATCAATCAAAAGCGCGTCGTGTTCACCCCATAGAAAATATATGAAAACTCCGTCGATATAAAGCGGCACGTTTGAGTATGCTCGCATAATCAACCCAGCATTTTTAATTGACTTGAGGATCTCCTGTTTAAGGTCATTCGGGTAATTTTATCATTTGTGTGGGCGTCCATCTTGGTACACCAGGTTTTCGCAATGTTGCTATTGACGTGGGCGGTGTTGTTGATAAAGAAAAAAGAGCTGTGTCAGTTCCTGATCGAATCTTTAGGAGTGGTCATGATGCCAAGGTGGCCGCGGAATGAATACCACCCTGCATCATGTGGTGTAAGGCTATTGAAAGCGTGAAAAACGTTAAGCAATGGTTGCTTATTGAGAGCGTTGCAATACATCTCAAACTACACAATTTTGTTGACAGTTTTCGGATGCAATTGAGCAATTGCAACCTTATAGTGATCACATAAGCTACGAAAGAAAGGCGTAAGTGGCAGTCGTAAATTTCCATGAGAAATAGCAGCCTCATAAATGGTGATCATATCCTTGGGAGGAGCGTTAGCCCTATCTTCTGCTGACGGTGCGGTAGGAGAAAATTGAGCTAACAGTGGATAGTGTTGTTTTAGGGTTTCGATCTTCGCCGTCGTCATATATGAGATGAAGGCGTTGGGTGTGTTTGCAGATGATGATGATGCCATTTTTTATGCGAATAGATTTGGTAATAAATTTGAAAAAGGCAAAGTGTGAATCGCTAAATTGCAAGTGATAAGAATGGAGTTCGGTAAACTTCAATCGAAAAGAAATTATTTGTGGAAGCGTAAAGTTGTTAATGCGAGTTGCTGTGCTATTTATAATTAAAATTAGGGCGAGGAAGTCGTAAGAGTAATAATTACTTTTTAACTGTATGAATTACTGCAACGTCGCAACGGTAATTAAATAGCCGTTACAGCAATTTTTGATTTGACAGGTTGTCAGGATTTCAGCAGCTATTACGCGTAGTCGTTGAGAACATTTTACAAGAAAAATAAACGGTGTAAAAATCATGGCGATTTTTTACAAAGATAATTTTTAATACCAAACTTTATTTTTAAAGTTTATCATGATACATTTACTATGCAAAATGTATCATAGTATACTGGGGGACTTGATCTTATACATAGCATTGTATATGTATATTTTAACATTGAGTTAAGGTGAATTATGCTAATTAACAATCAAGACCGGTTCGGGGTGGTTGATCACTTGATTGAAAAGTGAAAGACGATCATCAGGGCCAAAAATAATCATCAAACAGCCCATTCTCCATCTCAAAATCATTGCACTCAATCCTTAATTAAGTAACTCTTTAATATAGGATTGATCAGTTAACCAATAGCACAAGGGAATGGTGCTCGCGAAAGACCATCGGAGTTCACAACATCCATTAGTGTACTTAACACCGTGTATCACTAACCCCCGGGTGGTGTCTTAACACCGCGACTAACCCACCCATCACGACAATGTGGTGTCTTAACACCGCGACTAACCCACATGTCACTAACTCCAGAGTGGTGTCTTAACACCGCGACTAACCCACTCATCACATAAAATGCGGTGTCTTAACACCGCGACTAACCCCACATTTCACGCCACACAAATAAATACATTATATACATACACGTATAATTATTCCACTCACCTTGCAATGCCCGCACAAGTCATGTATGTAAATCGCCTCCAAATGCAACCGAGTAAATAATACACATATATGTACAATATACATAAACACACATTCTCTAAAAGAGAATTTACACCAACACCCTAAACCAAGGGTTTTCGTCTAGCTCACAACCACCTGCACATTTAGACCCCTAAAATGGACTTTACCAATTACCACTATTGGTGGTAATTCTGACCCATTCCAACAAGCACAAACTAACACTTAATACACTTGATCTTACAAAACCAACTCATAAGTGCAACTTGACCCAAATTGCACTTAACCACTAAAACAAGTCAAGTTCGACCCATAAGCACCATTACTAGTGATTATGTCATAAAATCACCAATTTAACACTTAACACAAAAGTTTGACTTCCAATTGACCAAATTAGATTTAACTCACTTTGACTTGTCAATTTACACCCAAAACACCCACAATCACTAACCACTAGTGATTGTGTCTCAAAATCATCATTTGACACCAAAAATCAAGAACACTTGACCCACTTCAACACAAAACCCATTTTGACCCAAATTAGAGTTTACACCCAAAATCAAGTCAACACCAACACCAAAATCACAAGTATACAAGTGTTCTAAGGTTTAAACCAACACATGCAAGACCCAAACTTACAATTTCATCAATCAAAACTCTAAGTCACCAATTTGGGTTTACTTACATGAATCTTACCCAAAAACCCCCAAAATCACAAGAAATGAGGTTTATAACATTAACTAGTACAAACCCTAATCCCAAATCAAAATCAAAGTAATTAGATCGAATCTAGGGTTTACCTCAACTCCAAAACCGAGCTAGTCACAAGACACATCAAGGAGAATCAAAACCCGCTTCCAATTTGGACAAAAATCACCATCTTCATCACCAACTCAAGCTTCCTCTCTCTAGAAACTCCTCTCTCTCTCTAGGGTTTGGTTGGTGGAAAAGAGGATAAGAATGAGTTTGAAATCAGTTTTGGGGTATAAAACCCGTCTACAAGTGAAAAGACCAAAGTGCCCTCTTTAATTTCTAAAAATTGCCAAACCACACAATTCTGTCAGCACGATTCGCGCGGTGCGCATAATTTTGCACGGCGTGCAAAAGCCGAAATCAGCATTTTGTGAAACTTGTTTTGGTCGTAACTTTCAAACCGTAAATCCGTTTTTGATGAATCAACTATCGTTGGAAACATAATTAGGTCTACTTTCCAATGGTAAGGTTTTAGAACATCAAATCAAACTTTATTTGCGGTCAAAATATATGATTACATATCTCATAATTCAATTGATGTCCAAAACAACACGTAACTGAAAAACGGGATGTTACAACTCTCCCCCACTTAGCCTGGATCACGTCCCCGTGATCTTCATCATTTACCAAGAGGTAAGTGCTCCAAAGCCTCCTCACTTACTTACAACTAGGAACCACGCCTCACGATCCTACGAAACACAACCAATCTCGACATCCATAATATCTTCCGTTAATCCGAAGATCTCACCACACGCTAATAATCACTGGAGTGCACTACCGCAACAAGCGATATCTCATACACTCCACATCCAAAATTCTCATTTAGGAAATACGGAAAACACCATATATCCCTTCAAGTTCTCTCGGCTACAACTCGCCACAAGCTACATCCATAACTACATCACCCAACGCGATCTACTAGATCCACTATGCCGTGAACCATGTCTTGCATTAATCCAAATCGAGAAGGATTCATGCCTCACTAAAACTTTGTACTTCATCGGTTCATAAACACGTCACTCAACCGGTCAATCACGAATGTTCTCGAATCAAGAACCACTTCCCCCGTCTCCACCATCTGGTCATTCCTTCAATGAAGAAATTTCGGTATCACCAAATAATCATACTAGGGACACACACTTTTCCCATCAATTGATCCGCACATGACCATCAGTCTCTAGATTAATCCAGGACGATAATAATACACCACGATTTAGACAACACATCAACACTCGACGCAGGACTTCTCCTCTAAACCCTACAATGCAACCACGCAAGACGGTTTCCTAGTACTAGCATGAAAACTATTTGTATACTAGAATCCCGTCAACAACAAATTATCATCACAACAATTTCGCAATTCGCCACACGACCCATAAATATATTCACCAGCGCCGGGTGAATCCTCCTACCTAGACCGTCCATTAAGGATGGCCTCGACATTTTGATGCAACTAACGGGTCACATCACTAGGGAACACACACACTTAAACAAACAAAAACCGCGTATCTCTATGTGAGACAATCGAAACCGGCACTCCCCGCCTCACAATCATCCATAAAGTGGAATAATCCACTGACAATTTCCACGATCAAGTTTCCCGACAGGGAAAATACAGTATCCACCATAATGTCAAATTCGTACTCACTCAACAGTACTATCCGAGTTTCACACCAACCGAAATTTACATCACGAGAGCACCCACAACGATAGTTACATTGTCTCACTTCCGTGATCTCAAACTTCACACGTGGTCTCATACCGCACTTTGGGTACTACACGACCACCTTACATAAGAATCTTTACACTTCACTTGGTCTAACACCACTGTAGCTTCCTCGGGCGGCAGTAAAAACTCCCCACTTAGGATTCAGTTCCACATTCTCACCACTAAGATGATAACACCCCGCGGAATTGTCATTCAACGACACACATGACCATTCTCATCGTTGGCCATATACTCCAAATCACCGCAAATTCACTTTAGGCTCTCAGAGCCGTCATACACATTCACTTGAAATGCCGTACACGCGACGACATCACACCTTCTGTGACGCCCTGTACAAAACCATCGTGTACGGATCATCAACAACAGGATCACCACAAGGTCAGACACTATATGCTGTTTGAAAACCGATTTGCATTCATTAAAAAGATAACGTTTTACAAAGATAACATGTCGTAAGACTTATTACAAACCATTGTTCCAAAAAAACATAAGTTTACGAATGCACAACATAAGTTTCATAATTTGAGACATCTCTAGTAATGCAGCGGATAACTAGTACAGTAGGTCCATAACAGTAATTCAATAACAGCATGACATCAAGTGTAACAGTGGAAGCAATAAACCTCTAGGCACCTAAGAAATACACGCTTAAAAAGTTAACACGAATGTTGGTGAGCTATAGTTTAAGTTGTAATAGTAACGTAAGATAGGCCACGAGATTTCAGTGCTGCAAACAGTGTATCAAACAGTATGAAAAGTATATGTATAACTGTGGGCACCCGGTAACTAGACTTAACGTTTATAACCCCCTGAAAGTACACTTGGCGAGTGCGTATGTTCACGAAGTATTAAACACCCGTTAAATACTAGCGTGACTAGCCCGAGTGGGGATGTCAAACCCTATGGATCCATATCTATGATTCGCGTTCACCGGTTCAAAAACCAATGACTAAACGTTACCGTGCTAAGGGGAATGTTTATGCCGTTGTATAACCCACACACATATAAAGTTTAAGTATCTCGTGCCTAGTATGTAAAACATAAAAAGCGCATGTATTCTCAGTCCCAAAAATAGTAAAAGTGGTAAAAAGGGATTCTATAACTCACAGTGATAAAAGCGGTAAAGTCGGTAATGAAAGTACGCAAGTAGTAAGTCGGTCCGAAAGGTTGTCAACCTAAATCAAAGGTTACTAGGTCAGTAGGTTGTCTTTATAAATTCTAATAGTGCAAAAAATAAGTTTAAGTGTCATCATCATCATCATTCATCATCATAAAAGCTAGGTAAGTTCGGCAAGAATAGAGATCGAAACAATAGGCTGAATTCGGTCAGCTGCTATGACCTCTACGTAAATCGAAAAGATGCATAGTCAGTGGCTATGGTTCCGTATATGAGTCCCCTAACAGATGACCAATTTTCAGAACCTAACTCGTCTTCGTTTGACCGTGGCGACGGTTTAAGTGCGAGTAGGTCAGAAATTTCAGCACAACGTTAATAGGGTGTAGTGACTCTCGGAGGGCCATAAATCCAAAACTGTAACTCGGATTAAGACGAGGCCTAAATGGAAAATCATCTACTCGAACCGAACTAACTGAAAATAAACTTTCCAGTAGCCCAGGTTTTAGAGACCCGTCCTAATCCATCCGGACGAAGTCCATATCGATTACAAACGATTCACAACAGTTGATTACATCGCGAGGTAATTGACCTCTATATGATAAATTTTACAAACATTGCATTCGTTTTTAAAAGACAAACTTTCATTACATCGACAGTTGACAGGCATGTAAAGCATTTCATAATATATCCAAATATAATTGACTTAATAATAATCTTGATGAACTCAACGACTCGAATGCAACATCTTTTGAAATATGTCATGAATGACTCCAAGTAATATCTCTAATATGAGCAAATGCACAGCGGAAGATTTCTTTCGTACCTGAGAATAAACATGCTTTAAAGTGTCAACCAAAAGGTTGGTGAGTTCATTAGTTTATCATAAAGAATCATTTCATAATTTTAATAGACCACAAGATTTCATAATTCCATTTCTCATAATCATACGTCCCATGCATAGAGATAAAAATATCATTCATATGGATTGAACAACTGGTAACCGACATTCACAATATGCATATAAGAATATCCCCATTATTCCGGGATCCTCCTTCGGACATGATATAAATTTCGAAGTACTAAAGCATCCGGTACTTTGGATGGGGCTTGTTGGGCCCGATAGATCTATCTTTAGAGTTCGCGTCAATTAGGGTGTCTGTTCCCTAATTCTTAGATTACCAGACTTAATAAAAAGGGGCATATTCAGTTTTGATCATTCAACCATAGAACGTAATTTCGATTACTTGTGTCTATTTCGTAAAACAGTTATAAAAGTTGCGCATGTATATTCTCAGCCCAAAAATATAAAGGGTAAAAAGGTAAATGAAACTCACAATACTGTATTTTGTAGTAAAAATACATATGACGACATTGAACAATACAGGGTTGGCCTCGGATTCACGAACCTTTATCAAGTATTAACACATTATAGTATAAATCAATTAAGTTTATATATTTGTTATGTATTAATTATTCTTATAATATATTATGATACTTATTTGATATTTAATTAATGTTATATCAATAATATTAGTTGAAACATAATTTTATGTAATATTAGTATATTTTATGTAATAATATATTTACATATATATCTTTTGTTTTGTAAAATTAATAATTGTAGAAATACCTAAGGATAATAATAATAATATTAATAATAATAATAATTTTTAAAAGTATAAAACTACCTTAGGAGTCAGTTTTAAAAAAATTACACCAAGCCGGGCTCAAACCCGAGACCTCTCGTTCACTCATCAACTGAAATGTCCCGTTCTTATTGATTAAAAACGTTCCATATTAATTGATTTCGTTGCGAGGTTTTGACCTCTATATGAGACGTTTTTCAAAGACTGCATTCATTTTAAAACAAACCATAACCTTTATTTCATCAATAAAGGTTTAAAAAGCTTTACGTAGATTATCAAATAATGATAATCTAAAATATCCTGTTTACACACGACCATTACATAATGGTTTACAATACAAATATGTTACAACAAAATAAGTTTCTTGAATGCAGTTTTTACACAATATCATACAAGCATGGACTCCAAATCTCGTCCTTATTTAAGTATGCGACAGCGGAAGCTCTTAATAATCACCTGAGAATAAACATGCTTAAAACATCAACAAAAATGTTGGTGAGTTATAGGTTTAACCTATATATATCAAATCATAATAATAGACCACAAGATTTCATATTTCAATACACATCCCATACATAGAGATAAAAATCATTCATATGGTGAACACCTGGTAACCGACATTAACAAGATGCATATATAAGAATATCCCCATCATTCCGGGACACCCTTCGGATATGATATAAATTTCGAAGTACTAAAGCATCCGGTACTTTGGATGGGGTTTGTTAGGCCCAATAGATCTATCTTTAGGATTCGCGTCAATTAGGGTGTCTGTTCCCTAATTCTTAGATTACCAGACTTAATAAAAAGGGGCATATTCGATTTCGATAATTCAACCAAAGAATGTAGTTTCACGTACTTGTGTCTATTTTGTAAATCATTTATAAAACCTGCATGTATTCTCATCCCAAAAATATTAGATTTTAAAAGTGGGACTATAACTCACTTTCACAGATTTTTACTTCGTCGGGAAGTAAGACTTGGCCACTGGTTGATTCACGAACCTATAACAATATATACATATATATTAAAGTATGTTCAAAATATATTTACAACACTTTTAATATATTTTGATGTTTTAAGTTTATTAAGTCAGCTGTCCTCGTTAGTAACCTACAACTAGTTGTCCACAGTTAGATGTACAGAAATAAATCGATAAATATTATCTTGAATCAATCCACGACCCAGTGTATACGTATCTCAGTATTGATCACAACTCAAACTATATATATTTTGGAATCAACCTCAACCCTGTATAGCTAACTCCAACATTCACATATAGAGTGTCTATGGTTGTTCCGAAATATATATAGATGTGTCGACATGATAGGTCGAAACATTGTATACGTGTCTATGGTATCTCAAGATTACATAATATACAATACAAGTTGATTAAGTTATGGTTGGAATAGATTTGTTACCAATTTTCACGTAGCTAAAATGAGAAAAATTATCCAATCTTGTTTTACCCATAACTTCTTCATTTTAAATCCGTTTTGAGTGAATCAAATTGCTATGGTTTCATATTGAACTCTATTTTATGAATCTAAACAGAAAAAGTATAGGTTTATAGTCGGAAAAATAAGTTACAAGTCGTTTTTGTAAAGGTAGTCATTTCAGTCGAAAGAACGACGTCTAGATGACCATTTTAGAAAAACATACTTCCACTTTGAGTTTAACCATAATTTTTGGATATAGTTTCATGTTCATAATAAAAATCATTTTCTCAGAATAACAACTTTAAATCAAAGTTTATCATAGTTTTTAATTAACTAACCCAAAACAGCCCGCGGTGTTACTACGACGGCGTAAATCCGGTTTTACGGTGTTTTTCGTGTTTCCAGGTTTTAAATCATTAAGTTAGCATATCATATAGATATAGAACATGTGTTTAGTTGATTTTAAAAGTCAAGTTAGAAGGATTAACTTTTGTTTGCGAACAAGTTTAGAATTAACTAAACTATGTTCTAGTGATTACAAGTTTAAACCTTCGAATAAGATAGCTTTATATGTATGAATCAAATGATGTTATGAACATCATTACTACCTTAAGTTCCTTGGATAAACCTACTAGAAAAGAGAAAAATGGATCTAGCTTCAACGGATCCTTGGATGGCTTGAAGTTCTTGAAGCAGAATCATGACACGAAAACAAGTTCAAGTAAGATCATCACTTGAAATAAGATTGTTATAGTTATAGAAATTGAACAAAAGTTTGAATATGATTATTACCTTGTATTAGAATGATAACCTACTGTAAGAAACAAAGATTTCTTGAGGTTGGATGATCACCTTACAAGATTGGAAGTGAGCTAGCAAACTTGAAAGTATTCTTGATTTTATGTAACTAGAACTTGTAGAATATATGAAGAACACTTAGAACTTGAAGATAGAACTTGAGAGAGATCAATTAGATGAATAAAATTGAAGAATGAAAGTGTTTGTAGGTGTTTTTGGTCATTGGTGTATGGATTAGATATAAAGGATATGTAATTTTGTTTTCATGTAAATAATTCATGAATGATTACTCATATTTTTGTAATTTTATGAGATATTTCATGCTAGTTGCCAAATGATGGTTCCCACATGTGTTAGGTGACTCACATGGGCTGCTAAGAGCTGATCATTGGAGTGTATATACCAATAGTACATACATCTAAAAGCTGTGTATTGTACGAGTACGAATACGGGTGCATACGAGTAGAATTGTTGATGAAACTGAACGAGGATGTAATTGTAAGCATTTTTGTTAAGTAGAAGTATTTTGATAAGTGTCTTGAAGTCTTTCAAAAGTGTATGAATACATATTAAAACACTACATGTATATACATTTTAACTGAGTCGTTAAGTCATCGTTAGTCGTTACATGTAAATGTTGTTTTGAAACCTTTAGGTTAACGATCTTGTTGAATGTCGTTAACCCATTGTTTATTATAACAAATGAGTTTGTAAATTGTTATATTATCATGATATTATGATATATAATATATCTTAGTATGATGTATATACAGTTAAATGTCGTTACAACGATAATCGTTACATATATGTCTCGTTTCGAAATCATTAAGTTAGTAGTCTTATTTTTACATATGTATTTCATTGTTAATACACTTAATAATATATTTACTTATCATTTAACATAATTAACCAAGTGTATCAATATCTTAATATGATTCATATGTACCTAGTAAGACGTTGTTATAACGATAATCGTTATATATATCATTTTCGAGTTTCTTAAATTAATAGTCTCATTTTTATGTATATAACTCATTGTTAAAATACCTAATGAGATACATACTTATAATAAAAACATGTTAACTATATATATAACCATATATATGTCATCGTATAGTTTTTACAAGTTTTAACGTTCGTGAATCACCGGTCAACTTGGGTGGTCAATTGTCTATATGAAACATATTTCAATTAATCAAGTCTTAACAAGTTTGATTGCTTAACATGTTGGAAACATTTAATCATGTAAATATCAATCTCAATTAATATATATAAACATGTAAAAGTTCGGGTCACTACAGTACCTACCCGTTAAATAAATTTCGTCCCGAAATTTTAAGCTGTTGAAGGTGTTGACGAATCTTCTGGAAATAGATGCGGGTATTTCTTCTTCATCTGATCTTCACGCTCCCAGGTGAACTCGGGTCCTCTACGAGCATTCCATCGAACCTTAACAATTGGTATCTTGTTTTGCTTAAGTCTTTTAACCTCACGATCCATTATTTCGACGGGTTCTTCGATGAATTTGAGTTTTTCGTTGATTTGGATTTCATCTAACGGAATAGTGAGATCTTCTTTAGCAAAACATTTCTTCAAATTCGAGACGTGGAAAGTGTTATGTACAGCCGCGAGTTGTTGAGGTAACTCAAGTCGGTAAGCTACTGGTCCGACACGATCAATAATCTTGAATGGTCCAATATACCTTGGATTTAATTTCCCTCGTTTACCAAATCGAACAACGCCTTTCCAAGGTGCAACTTTAAGCATGACCATCTCTCCAATTTCAAATTCTATATCTTTTCTTTTAATGTCAGCGTAGCTCTTTTGTCGACTTTGGGCGGTTTTCAACCGTTGTTGAATTTGGATGATCTTCTCGGTAGTTTCTTGTATAATCTCCGGACCCGTAATCTGTCTATCCCCCACTTCACTCCAACAAATCGGAGACCTGCACTTTCTACCATAAAGTGCTTCAAACGGCGCCATCTCAATGCTTGAATGGTAGCTGTTGTTGTAGGAAAATTCTGCTAACGGTAGATGTCGATCCCAACTGTTTCCGAAATCAATAACACATGCTCGTAGCATGTCTTCAAGCGTTTGTATCGTCCTTTCGCTCTGCCCATCAGTTTGTGGATGATAGGCAGTACTCATGTCTAGACGAGTTCCTAATGCTTGCTGTAATGTCTGCCAGAATCTTGAAATAAATCTACCATCCCTATCAGAGATAATAGAGATTGGTGTTCCATGTCTGGAGATGACTTCCTTCAAATACAGTCGTGCTAACTTCTCCATCTTGTCATCTTCTCTTATTGGCAGGAAGTGTGCTGATTTGGTGAGATGATCAACTATTACCCAAATAGTGTCAAAACCACTTGCAGTCCTTGGCAATTTAGTGATGAAATCCATGGTAATGTTTTCCCATTTCCATTCGGGGATTTTGGGTTGTTGAAGTAGACCTGATGGTTTCTGATGCTCAGCTTTGACCTTAGAACACGTCAAACATTCTCCTACGTATTTAGCAACATCGGATTTCATACCCGGCCACCAAAAATGTTTCTTGAGATCCTTGTACATCTTCCCCGTTCCATGATGTATTGAGTATCTGGTTTTATGAGCTTCTCTAAGTACCATTTCTCTCATATCTCCAAATTTTGGTACCCAAATCCTTTCAACCCTATACCGGGTTCCGTCTTCCCGAATATTAAGATGCTTCTCCGATCCTTTGGGTATTTCATCCTTTAAATTTCCCTCTTTTAAAACTCCTTGTTGCGCCTCCTTTATTTGAGTAGTAAGGTTATTATGAATCATTATATTCATAGATTTTACTCGAATGGGTTCTCTGTCCTTCCTACTCAAGGCATCGGCTACCACATTTGCCTTTCCCGGGTGGTAACGAATCTCAAAGTCGTACTCATTCAACAATTCAATCCACCTACGCTGCCTCATATTCAGTTGTTTCTGATTAAATATGTGTTGAAGACTTTTGTGGTCAGAATATATAATACTTTTGACCCCATATAAGTAGTGCCTCCAAGTCTTTAATGCAAAAACAACCGCGCCTAATTCCAAATCATGCGTCGTATAATTTTGTTCGTGAATCTTCAATTGTCTAGACGCATAAGCAATCACTTTCGTTCGTTGCATTAATACACAACCGAGACCTTGCTTTGATGCATCACAATAAATCACAAAATCATCATTCCCTTCAGGCAATGACAATATAGGTGCCGTAGTTAGCTTTTTCTTCAATAACTGAAATGCTTTCTCTTGTTCATCATTCCATTCAAATTTCTTCCCTTTATGCGTTAATGCAGTCAAGGGTTTTGCTATTCTGGAAAAGTCTTGGATGAACCTTCTGTAGTAACCAGCTAGTCCTAAAAACTGGCGTATGTGTTTCGGAGTTTTCGGGGTTTCCCACATTTCAACAGTTTCTATCTTTGCCGGATCCACCTTAATACCTTCTTTGTTCACTATGTGACCGAGGAATTGAACTTCTTCCAACCAAAATGCACACTTTGAAAACTTAGCGTACAATTCTTCCTTCCTCAATACTTCTAACACCTTTTTCAAATGTTCACCGTGTTCTTGGTCATTCTTTGAGTAAATAAGTATGTCATCAATGAAAACAATGAAAAACTTGTCAAGGTATGGTCCACACACTCGGTTCATAAGGTCCATGAACACAGCTGGTGCATTAGTTAAACCAAACGGCATGACCATAAACTCGTAATGACCGTAACGTGTTCTGAAAGCAGTCTTTGGAATATCATCTTCTTTCACCCGCATTTGGTGATACCCGGAACGTAAGTCAATCTTTGAATAAACAGACGAGCCTTGTAGTTGATCAAATAAGTCGTCGATTCTTGGTAGTGGGTAGCGGTTCTTGATGGTAAGTTTGTTCAACTCTCGGTAGTCGATACACAACCTGAATGTACCATCTTTCTTCTTGACAAACAAAACAGGAGCTCCCCACGGTGATGTGCTTGGTCGAATGAAACCACGCTCTAAAAGTTCTTGTAATTGGCTTTGCAGTTCTTTCATCTCGCTGGGTGCGAGTCTGTAAGGAGCACGAGCTATTGGTGCAGCTCCTGGTACAAGATCTATTTGAAATTCAACGGATCGATGTGGGGGTAATCCCGGTAATTCTTTCGGAAATACATCGGGAAATTCTTTTGCAATGGGAACATCATTGATGCTCTTTTCTTCAGTTTGTACTTTCTCGACGTGTGCTAGAACAGCATAGCAACCTTTTCTTATTAGTTTTTGTGCCTTCAAATTACTAATAAGATGTAGCTTCGTGTTGCCCTTTTCTCCGTACACCATTAAGGGTTTTCCTTTTTCTCATATAATGCGAATTGCATTTTTGTAACAAACGATTTCTGCTTTCACTTCTTTCAACCAGTCCATACAGATTATCACATCAAAACTCCCTAACTCTACTGGTATCAAATCAATCTTAAATGTTTCGCTAACCAGTTTAATTTCTCGATTCCGACATATATTATCTGCTGAAATTAATTTACCATTTGCTAATTCAAGTAAAAATTTACTATCCAAAGGCGTCAATGGACAACTTAATTTAGCACAAAAATCTCTACTCATATATCTTCTATCCGCACCCGAATCAAATAAAACGTAAGCAGATTTATTGTCAATAAGAAACGTACCCGTAACAAGCTCCGGGTCTTCCTGTGCCTCTGCCGCATTAATATTGAAAACTCTTCCGCGTCCTTGTCCATTCGTGTTCTCCTGGTTCGGGCAATTTCTTATAATGTGGCCCGGTTTTCCACATTTATAACAAACTACATTGGCATAACTTGCTCCGACACTACTTGCTCCGCCATTACTCGTCCCGACACCATTTGTTCCTTTCGTTCTATTAACCCCTGGTCCGTAGACCTCACACTTCGCCGCGCTATGACCATTTCTTTTACACTTGTTGCAAAATTTGGTGCAGAACCCCGAGTGATACTTTTCACACCTTTGGCATAGCTGCTTCTGATTGTTGTTGTTGTTGCGGTTATTATTGTTGTTGGGATGATTGTTGTAGTTGCTGTTGTTGTTATTGTTGTTGTTGTTGTTGTTGTTGGGCCGTTTGTTGTAGTTGCGATTGATGTTGCGATTGTTGGGATAATTGTTGCGATTATTGTTGTAATTGCTGTTGTTGTTGTATTGGTGATTCTTATCACTGTTTTCATCCCACTTTCGTTTGACTTGCTTCACATTGGCCTCTTCAGCAGTCTGTTCTTTAATTCTTTCTTCAATCTGGTTCACTAGTTTGTGAGCCATTCTACATGCCTGTTGTATGGAGGCAGGCTCGTGTGAACTTATATCTTCTTGGATTCTTTCCGGTAATCCTTTCACAAACGCGTCGATCTTCTCTTCCTCATCTTCGAATGCTCCCGGACACAATAGGCACAATTCTGTGAATCGTCTTTCGTACGTGGTAATATCATATCCTTGGGTTCGTAACCCTCTAAGTTCTGTCTTGAGCTTATTGACCTCGGTTCTGGGACGGTACTTCTCGTTCATCAAGTGCTTGAATGCTGACCACGGTAGTGCGTACGCATCGTCTTGTCCCACTTGCTCTAGATAGGTATTCCACCATGTTAACGCAGAACCTGTGAAGGTATGTGTAGCGTACTTCACTTTGTCCTCTTCAGTACACTTACTTATGGCAAACACCGATTCGACCTTCTCGGTCCACCGTTTCAATCCGATCGGTCCTTCGATTCCATCAAATTCCAAAGGTTTGCAGGCAGTGAATTCTTTGTAGGTGCATCCTACACGATTTCCTGTACTGCTAGATCCAAGGTTATTGTTGGTATGTAGCGCAGCCTGTACTGCGGCTATGTTTGAAGCTAGAAAAGTACGGAATTCCTCTTCATTCATATTCACGGTGTGTCGAGTAGTCGGTGCCATTTCCTTCAAAATAATTAAATGGAACAAGTTAATCATACAGAATATTAAGAGTAGTTAATAGTATTTTGTAGCATAATATGAACTCATTTAAAAAGCTTTTTCTTCATATTAGCGTTTTATAAGTTTAAATTCGGGTAGTACCTACCCGTTAAGTTCATACTTAGTAGCTAATATACAATTCAACTACTACAATTCTATATGAAAAACTGATTATAATAATATTTCGCCTTCAAACTTTTACACAATATTTTACAAACTTACAATACCGCTTATTTTACATATAGCATGAAATATAGCACACAATAAATTTGATACAAGATGGTTGTAAAGATAATTCTAGCTAGTACACAAGTCGTTCTGCAAAGGCAATAAAGACACGTAATTCATACGTCCAGAAACAAGTCATGCATTCTGGTTTTACTAGGATTACTTCCCATCCTTGGTCTTGTGGAACATAACCGTTATAGCCGTTGATAAGACAGCGTGTTGTAACTGTAGTGACCCGAACTTTTCCATGTTTATATATATTAATTGAGATTGATATTTACATGATTAAATGTTTCCAACATGTTAAGCAATCAAACTTGTTAAGACTTGATTAATTGAAATATGTTTCATATAGACAATTGACCACCCAAGTTGACCGGTGATTCACGAACGTTAAAACTTGTAAAAACTATATGATGACATATATATGGATATATATATAGTTAACATGATACTATGATAAGTAAACATATCATTAAGTATATTAACAATGAACTACATATGTAAAAACAAGACTACTAACTTAATGATTTTTAAACGAGACATATATGTAACGATTATCGTTGTAAAGACATTTAATGTATATATATCATATTAAGAGATATTCATACATGATAATATCATGATAATATAATAATTTAAAATCTCATTTGATATTATAAACATTGGGTTAACAACATTTAACAAGATCGTTAACCTAAAGGTTTCAAAACAACACTTACATGTAACGACTAACGATGACTTAACGACTCAGTTAAAATGTATATACATGTAGTGTTTTAATATGTATTTATACACTTTTGAAAGACTTCAATACACTTATCAAAATACTTCTACTTAATAAAAATGCTTACAATTACATCCTCGTTCAGTTTCATCAACAATTCTACTCGTATGCACCCGTATTCGTACTCGTACAATACACAGCTTTTAGATGTATGTACTATTGGTATATACACTCCAATGATCAGCTCTTAGCAGCCCATGTGAGTCACCTAACACATGTGGGAACCATTATTTGGCAACTAGCATGAAATATATCATAAAATTACAAAAATATGAGTAATCATTCATGACTTATTTACATGAAAACAAAATTACATATCCTTTATATCTAATCCATACACCAACGACCAAAAACACCTACAAACACTTTCATTCTTCAATTTTCTTCATCTAATTGATCTCTCTCAAGTTCTATCTTCAAGTTCTAAGTGTTCTTCATAAATTCCAAAAGTTCTAGTTTCATAAAATCAAGAATACTTTCAAGTTTGCTAGCTCACTTCCAATCTTGTAAGGTGATCATCCAACCTCAAGAAATCTTTGTTTCTTACATTAGGTTATCATTCTAATACAAGGTAATAATCATATTCAAACTTTGGTTCAATTTCTATAACTATAACAATCTTATTTCAAGTGATGATCTTACTTGAACTTGTTTTCGTGTCATGATTCTGCTTCAAGAACTTCGAGCCATCCAAGGATCCGTTGAAGCTAGATCCATTTTTCTCTTTTCCAGTAGGTTTATCCAAGGAACTTAAGGTAGTAATGATGTTCATAACATCATTCGATTCATACATATAAAGCTATCTTATTCGAAGGTTTAAACTCGTAATCACTAGAACATAGTTTAGTTAATTCTAAACTTGTTCGCAAACAAAAGTTAATCCTTCTAACTTGACTTTTAAAATCAACTAAACACATGTTCTATATCTATATGATATGCTAACTTAATGATTTAAAACCTGGAAACACGAAAAACACCGTAAAACCGGATTTACGCCGTCGTAGTAACACCGCGGGCTGTTTTGGGTTAGTTAATTAAAAACTATGATAAACTTTGATTTAAAAGTTGTTATTCTGAGAAAATGATTTTTATTATGAACATGAAACTATATCCAAAAATTATGGTTAATCTCAAAGTGGAAGTATGTTTTCTAAAATGGTCATCTAGACGTCGTTCTTTCGACTGAAATGACTACCTTTACAAAAACGACTTGTAACTTATTTTTCCGACTATAAACCTATACTTTTTCTGTTTAGATTCATAAAATAGAGTTCAATATGAAACCATAGCAATTTGATTCACTCAAAACGGATTTAAAATGAAGAAGTTATGGGTAAAACAAGATTGGATAATTTTTCTCATTTTAGCTACGTGAAAATTGGTAACAAATCTATTCCAACCATAACTTAATCAACTTGTATTGTATATTATGTAATCTTGAGATACCATAGACACGTATACAATGTTTCGACCTATCATGTCGACACATCTATATATATTTCGGAACAACCATAGACACTCTATATGTGAATGTTGGAGTTAGCTATACAGGGTTGAGGTTGATTCCAAAATATATATAGTTTGAGTTGTGATCAATACTGAGATACGTATACACTGGGTCGTGGATTGATTCAAGATAATATTTATCGATTTATTTCTGTACATCTAACTGTGGACAACTAGTTGTAGGTTACTAACGAGGACAGCTGACTTAATAAACTTAAAACATCAAAATATATTAAAAGTGTTGTAAATATATTTTGAACATACTTTGATATATATGTATATATTGTTATAGGTTCGTGAATCAACCAGTGGCCAAGTCTTACTTCCCGACGAAGTAAAAATCTGTGAAAGTGAGTTATAGTCCCACTTTTAAAATCTAATATTTTTGGGATGAGAATACATGCAGGTTTTATAAATGATTTACAAAATAGACACAAGTACGTGAAACTACATTCTATGGTTGAATTATCGAAATCGAATATGCCCCTTTTTATTAAGTCTGGTAATCTAAGAATTAGGGAACAGACACCCTAATTGACGCGAATCCTAAAGATAGATCTATTGGGCCTAACAAACCCCATCCAAAGTACCGGATGCTTTAGTACTTCGAAATTTATATCATATCCGAAGGGTGTCCCGGAATGATGGGGATATTTTTATATATGCATCTTGTTAATGTCGGTTACCAGGTGTTCACCATATGAATGATTTTTATCTCTATGTATGGGATGTGTATTGAAATATGAAATCTTGTGGTCTATTGTTACGATTTGATATATATAGGTTAAACCTATAACTCACCAACATTTTTGTTGACGTTTAAAGCATGTTTATTCTCAGGTGAATATTAAGAGCTTTCGCTGTTGCATACTAAAATAAGGACAAGATTTGGAGTCCATGTTTGTATGATATTGTGTAAAAACTGCATTCAAGAAACTGATTTCGATGTAACATATTTGTATTGTAAACCATTATGTAATGGTCGTGTGTAAACAGGATATTTTAGATTATCATTATTTGATAATCTACGTAAAGCTTTTTAAACCTTTATTTATGAAATAAAGGTTATGGTTTGTTTTAAAAATGAATGCAGTCTTTGAAAAACGTCTCATATAGAGGTCAAAACCTCGCAACGAAATCAATTAATATGGAACGTTTTTAATCAATAAGAACGGGACATTTCAGTTGGTATCCGAGCGTTGGTCTTAGAGAACCAGAATTTTTCATTAGTGTGTCTTATCGAGTTTGTTAGGATGCATTAGTGAGTCTGGACTTCGACCGTGTTTACTTGAAAAATGATTGCTTAACAAATTTTGTTGGAAACTATATATTTTTAACATGTGAATATTATGTGATATATTAATCTCTTAACGCGTTTGATATTATGTGATAGATGTCTATCTCTAGAACAAGTCCCATTGACTCACCTAATAATAATGAAGAGTCAAATGTAAATTGGTATGATTCGTGGACTGATTCACAAGTTCCCGAAGAGGAACCGGAAGAAGAGTCGGAACCGGAAGAAGAATCGGAACCGGATGAAGAAATAGAACCGGTGGGGGAAATAATAAAACGGTTAAGTAAAAGAAAATCCTCAACCAACCGACCAAGGTTAATTATGGTCAATGGTGTTTCCGCCAAGGAAGCAAAATATTGGGAGGATTACCAATTCTCCGATGAATCGGATTCCGATGAGAATTCCGATGATGTTATAGAAATTACCCCAACTGAATTTAAAAAGGCAAAAGAAAATAATAAGGGAAAGGGCATAAAAATAGAGAAATCTAATTCCAACCCCGATGAACTTTATATGTATCGTCAACGCCCGAAGTCCTTAAGTTGTAACAATGACCCGGGAACCTCAAAACCACCAGGTTTTTCTAAACCAATGTGGACAACGACGGCTCGTATTAGGGGAACATCATATATCCCTAGAAACTTGGCAAAACGAACCAAAACCGAAGAAGAAGAAATGAGCGAGTCGGAATAAGATAGTTGTATTCGTGTGGTGTAATATATGTAATATAGTGTTCTTATGCTTTATGATATATGTAAAAATTGCTTGTATTAATAAGTATTTTTTTATGAATCTAACTCTTGTCTATTTTACAGTTTAAAAACACAAAATGGATAGACAACCCAATATTTTAAGAGACCTACCCGGAGACATGATTGATGAAATCTTGTCTAGAGTCGGCCAGAATTCCTCGGCACAACTATTTAAGGTGAGATCAGTTTGTAAGACATTCGAAGAACGTTCCAAAAATGTCTTGGTTTATAAGAGACTTTCGTTTGAAAGATGGGGGATATCACATTGGGAAACCCATAAGTTACGATGTGTTTACTTTGACGCATATATTGCGGGGAACCCAAATGCTATTTTACGCAACGGGTTAAGAAATTATTTTGACTCAATATATCCGAATATTGGACTTCGTGATTTAGAAAAAGCGGCTAACATGTAACATAAAGAAGCATGTTATGCTTATGGATTAGTAATGTTCGCTTCTCACCAAAGTGAGAACAAGAACATCGGGCTACAACTATTAAACAAAACGTTTCCACAAGTGACGGAGTCGGTAATTGGGGTAAGAAATGAGGTTTTTAGATTATTACGGGACTATTGGACATTACGTAACCCTCGTCCCTTTGACGACGTTACAACACGCTGTCTTATAAACGGCCATAACGGTTATGTTGCACAAGACCAAGGATGGGAAGTAGTCCTAGTAAAACCAGAATGCATGACTTGTTTCTGGACGTATGAATTACGTGTCTTTATTGCCTTTGCTGAACGACTTGTGTACTAGCTAGAATTATCTTCACAACTATCTTGTATCAAAGTTATTGTGTGCTATATTTCAAGCTTTATGTAAAATAAGCGGTATTGTAAGTTTGTAAAATATTGTATAAAAGTTTGAACGTGAAATATTATTATAATCAGTTTTTCATATAGAATTGTAGTAGTTGAATTGTATATTAGCTACTAAGTATGAACTTAACGGGTAGGTACTACCCGAATTTAAACTTATAAAACGCTAATATGAAGAAAAAGCTTTTATAAATGAGTTCATATTATGCTACGAAATACTATTAACTACTCTTAATATTCTGTATGATTAACTTGTTCCATTTGACTATTTTGAAGGAAATGGCACCGACTACTCGACACACCGTGAATATGAATGAAGAGGAATTCCGTACTTTTCTAGCTTCAAACATAGCCGCAGTACAGGCTGCACTACATACCAACAATAACCTTGGATCTAGCAGTACAGGAAATCGTGTAGGATGCACCTACAAAGAATTCACTGCCTGCAAACCTTTGGAATTTGATGGAACCGAAGGACCGATCGGATTGAAACGGTGGACCGAGAAGGTCGAATCGGTGTTTGCCATAAGTAAGTGTACTGAAGAGGACAAAGTGAAGTACGCTACGCATACCTTCACAGGTTCTGCGTTAACATGGTGGAATACCTATCTAGAGCAAGTGGGACAAGACGATGCGTACGCACTACCGTGGTCAGCATTCAAGCACTTGATGAACGAGAAGTACCGTCCCAGAACCGAGGTCAATAAGCTCAAGACAGAACTTAGAGGGTTACGAACCCAAGGATTTGATATTACCACGTACGAAAGACGATTCACAGAATTGTGCCTATTGTGTTCGGGAGCATTCGGAGATGAGGAAGAGAAGATCGACACATTTGTGAAAGGATTACCGGAAAGAATCCAAGAAGATATAAGTTCACACGAGCCCGGCTCCATACAACAGGCATGTAGAATGGCTCACAAACTCGTGAACCAGATTGAAGAAAGAATTAAAGAACAGACTGCTGAAGAGGCCAATGTGAAGCAAGTCAAAAGAAAGTGGGAGGAAAACGGTGATAAGAATCACCAATACAACAACAACAGCAATTACAACAATAATCGCAACAATTATCCCAACAATCGCAACATCAATCGCAACTACAACAAACGGCCCAACAACAACAACAACAACAACAACAACAGCAACTACAACAATCATCCCAATAACAATAATAACCGCAACAACAACAATAATCAGAAGCAGCTATGCCAAAGGTGTGAAAAGAATCACTCGGGGTTCTGCACCAAATTTTGCAACAAGTGTAAAAGAAATGGTCATAGCGCGGCGAAGTGTGAGGTCTACGGACCAGGGGTTAATAGAACGAAAGGAACAAATGGTGTCGGAACGAGTAATGGCGGAGCAAGTAGTGTCGGAGCAAGTTATGCCAATGTAGTTTGTTATAAATGTGGAAAACCGGGCCACATTATTAGAAATTGCCCGAACCAAGAGAACACGAATGGACAAGGCCGTGGAAGAGTTTTCAATATTAATGCGGCAGAGGCACAGGAAGACCCGGAACTTGTTACGGGTACGTTTCTTATTGACAATAAATCTGCTTACGTTTTATTTGATTCGGGTGCGGATAGAAGCTATATGAGTAGAAATTTTTGTGCTAAATTAAGTTGTCCATTGACGCCTTTGGATAGTAAATTTTTACTCGAATTAGCAAATGGTAAATTAATTTCAGCAGATAATATATGTCGGAATCGAGAAATTAAACTGGTTAGCGAAACATTTAAGATTGATTTGATACCAGTAGAGTTAGGGAGTTTTGATGTGATAATCGGTATGGACTGGTTGAAAGAAGTGAAAGCGGAGATCGTTTGTTACAAAAATGCAATTCGCATTATACGAGAAAAAGGAAAACCCTCAATGGTGTACGGAGAAAAGGGCAACACGAAGCTACATCTTATTAGTAATTTGAAGGCACAAAAACTAATAAGAAAAGGTTGCTATGCTATTCTAGCACACGTCGAGAAAGTACAAACTGAAGAAAAGAGCATCAATGATGTTCCCATTGCAAAAGAATTTCCCGATGTATTTCCGAAAGAATTACCGGGATTACCCCCACATCGATCCGTTGAATTTCAAATAGATCTTGTACCAGGAGCTGCACCAATAGCTCGTGCTCCTTACAGACTCGCACCCAGCGAGATGAAAGAACTGCAAAGCCAATTACAAGAACTTTTAGAGCGTGGTTTCATTCGACCAAGCACATCACCGTGGGGAGCTCCTGTTTTGTTTGTCAAGAAGAAAGATGGTACATTCAGGTTGTGTATCGACTACCGAGAGTTGAACAAACTTACCATCAAGAACCGCTACCCACTACCGAGAATCGACGACTTATTTGATCAACTACAAGGCTCGTCTGTTTATTCAAAGATTGACTTACGTTCCGGGTATCATCAAATGCGGGTGAAAGAAGATGATATTCCAAAGACTGCTTTCAGAACACGTTATGGTCATTACGAGTTTATGGTCATGCCGTTTGGTTTAACTAATGCACCAGCTGTGTTCATGGACCTTATGAACCGAGTGTGTGGACCATACCTTGACAAGTTTGTCATTGTTTTCATTGATGACATACTTATTTACTCAAAGAATGACCAAGAACACGGTGAACATTTGAGAAAGGTGTTAGAAGTATTGAGAAAGGAAGAATTGTACGCTAAGTTTTCAAAGTGTGCATTTTGGTTGGAAGAAGTTCAATTCCTCGGTCACATAGTGAACAAAGAAGGTATTAAGGTGGATCCGGCAAAGATAGAAACTGTTGAAAAGTGGGAAACCCCGAAAACTCCGAAACACATACGCCAGTTTTTAGGACTAGCTGGTTACTACAGAAGGTTCATCCAAGACTTTTCCAGAATAGCAAAACCCTTGACTGCATTAACGCATAAAGGGAAGAAATTTGAATGGAATGATGAACAAGAGAAAGCGTTTCAGTTATTGAAGATAAAGCTAACTACGGCACCTATATTGTCATTGCCTGAAGGGAATGATGATTTTGTGATTTATTGTGATGCATCAAAGCAAGGTCTCGGTTGTGTATTAATGCAACGAACGAAGGTGATTGCTTATGCGTCTAGACAATTGAAGATTCACGAACAAAATTATACGACGCATGATTTGGAATTAGGCGCGGTTGTTTTTGCATTAAAGACTTGGAGGCACTACTTATATGGGGTCAAAAGTATTATATATACCTACCACAAAAGTCTTCAACACATATTTAATCAGAAACAACTGAATATGAGGCAGCGTAGGTGGATTGAATTATTGAATGATTACGACTTTGAGATTCGTTACCACCCGGGGAAGGCAAATGTGGTAGCCGATGCCTTGAGCAGGAAGGACAGAGAACCCATTCGAGTAAAATCTATGAATATAATGATTCATAATAACATTACTACTCAAATAAAGGAGGCGCAACAAGGAGTTTTAAAGGAGGGAAATTTAAAGGATGAAATACCCAAAGGATCGGAGAAGCATCTTAATATTCGGGAAGACGGAACCCGGTATAGGGCTGAAAGGATTTGGGTACCAAAATTTGGAGATATGAGAGAAATGGTACTTAGAGAAGCTCATAAAACCATATACTCAATACATCCTGGAACGGGGAAGATGTACAAGGATCTCAAGAAATATTTTTGGTGGCCGGGTATGAAAGCCGATGTTGCTAAATACGTAGGAGAATGTTTGACGTGTTCTAAGGTCAAAGCTGAGCATCAGAAACCATCAGGTCTACTTCAACAACCCGAAATCCCGGAATGGAAATGGGAAAACATTACCATGGATTCCATCACTAAATTGCCAAGGACTGCAAGTGGTTTTGATACTATTTGGGTAATAGTTGATCGTCTCACCAAATCCGCACACTTCCTACCAATAAGAGAAGATGACAAGATGGAGAAGTTAGCACGATTGTATTTGAAGGAAGTCATCTCCAGACATGGAATACCAATCTCTATTATCTCTGATAGGGATGGCAGATTTATTTCAAGATTCTGGCAGACATTACAGCAAGCATTAGGAACTCGTCTAGACATGAGTACTGCCTATCATCCACAAACTGATGGGCAGAGCGAAAGGACGATACAAACGCTTGAAGACATGCTACGAGCATGTGTTATTGATTTCGGAAACAGTTGGGATCGACATCTACCGTTAGCAGAATTTTCCTACAACAACAGCTACCATTCAAGCATTGAGATGGCGCCGTTTGAAGCACTTTATGGTAGAAAGTGCAGGTCTCCGATTTGTTGGAGTGAGGTGGTTGATAGACAGATTACGGGTCCGGAGATTATACAAGAAACTACCGAGAAGATCATCCAAATTCAACAACGGTTGAAAACTGCCCAAAGTCGACAAAAGAGCTACGCTGACATTAAAAGAAAAGATATAGAATTTGAAATTGGAGAGATGGTCATGCTTAAAGTTGCACCTTGGAAAGGCGTTGTTCGATTTGGTAAACGAGGGAAATTAAATCCAAGGTATATTGGACCATTCAAGATTATTGATCGTATCGGACCAGTAGCTTACCGACTAGAGTTACCTCAACAACTCGCGGCTGTACATAACACTTTCCACGTCTCGAATTTAAAGAAATGTTTTGCTAAAGAAGATCTCACTATTCCGTTAGATGAAATCCAAATCAACGAAAAACTTCAATTCATCGAAGAACCCGTCGAAATAATGGATCGTGAGGTTAAAAGACTTAAGCAAAACAAGATACCAATTGTTAAGGTTTGATGGAATGCTCGTAGAGGACCCGAGTTCACCTGGGAGCGTGAAGATCAGATGAAGAAGAAATACCCGCATCTATTTTCAGAAGATTCGTCAACACCTTCAACAGCTTAAAATTTCGGGACGAAATTAATTTAACGGGTAGGTACTGTAGTGACCCGAACTTTTCCATGTTTATATATATTAATTGAGATTGATATTTACATGATTAAATGTTTCCAACATGTTAAGCAATCAAACTTGTTAAGACTTGATTAATTGAAATATGTTTCATATAGACAATTGACCACCCAAGTTGACCGGTGATTCACGAACGTTAAAACTTGTAAAAACTATATGATGACATATATATGGATATATATATAGTTAACATGATACTATGATAAGTAAACATATCATTAAGTATATTAACAATGAACTACATATGTAAAAACAAGACTACTAACTTAATGATTTTTAAACGAGACATATATGTAACGATTATCGTTGTAAAGAAATTTAATGTATATATATCATATTAAGAGATATTCATACATGATAATATCATGATAATATAATAATTTAAAATCTCATTTGATATTATAAACATTGGGTTAACAACATTTAACAAGATCGTTAACCTAAAGGTTTCAAAACAACACTTACATGTAACGACTAACGATGACTTAACGACTCAGTTAAAATGTATATACATGTAGTGTTTTAATATGTATTTATACACTTTTGAAAGACTTCAATACACTTATCAAAATACTTCTACTTAATAAAAATGCTTACAATTACATCCTCGTTCAGTTTCATCAACAATTCTACTCGTATGCACCCGTATTCGTACTCGTACAATACACAGCTTTTAGATGTATGTACTATTGGTATATACACTCAAATGATCAGCTCTTAGCAGCCCATGTGAGTCACCTAACACATGTGGGAACCATTATTTGGCAACTAGCATGAAATATATCATAAAATTACAAAAATATGAGTAATCATTCATGACTTATTTACATGAAAACAAAATTACATATCCTTTATATCTAATCCATACACCAACGACCAAAAACACCTACAAACACTTTCATTCTTCAATTTTCTTCATCTAATTGATCTCTCTCAAGTTCTATCTTCAAGTTCTAAGTGTTCTTCATAAATTCCAAAAGTTCTAGTTTCATAAAATCAAGAATACTTTCAAGTTTGCTAGCTCACTTCCAGTCTTGTAAGGTGATCATCCAACCTCAAGAAATCTTTATTTCTTACAGTAGGTTATCATTCTAATACAAGGTAATAATCATATTCAAACTTTGGTTCAATTTCTATAACTATAACAATCTTATTTCAAGTGATGATCTTACTTGAACATGTTTTCGTGTCATGATTCTGCTTCAAGAACTTCGAGCCATCCAAGGATCCGTTGAAGCTAGATCCATTTTTCTCTTTTCCAGTAGGTTTATCCAAGGAACTTAAGGTAGTAATGATGTTCATAACATCATTCGATTCATACATATAAAGCTATCTTATTCGAAGGTTTAAACTCGTAATCACTAGAACATAGTTTAGTTAATTCTAAACTTGTTCGCAAACAAAAGTTAATCCTTCTAACTTGACTTTTAAAATCAACTAAACACATGTTCTATATCTATATGATATGCTAACTTAATGATTTAAAACCTGGAAACACGGAAAACACCGTAAAACCGGATTTACGCCGTCGTAGTAACACCGCGGGCTGTTTTGGGTTAGTTAATTAAAAACTATGATAAACTTTGATTTAAAAGTTGTTATTCTGAGAAAATGATTTTTATTATGAACATGAAACTATATCCAAAAATTATGGTTAATCTCAAAGTGGAAGTATGTTTTCTAAAATGGTCATCTAGACGTCGTTCTTTCGACTGAAATGACTACCTTTACAAAAACGACTTGTAACTTATTTTTCTGACTATAAACCTATACTTTTTCTGTTTAGATTCATAAAATAGAGTTCAATATGAAACCATAGCAATTTGATTCACTCAAAACGGATTTAAAATGAAGAAGTTATGGGTAAAACAAGATTGGATAATTTTTCTCATTTTAGCTACGTGAAAATTGGTAACAAATCTATTCCAACCATAACTTAATCAACTTGTATTGTATATTATGTAATCTTGAGATACCATAGACACGTATACAATGTTTCGACCTATCATGTCGACACATCTATATATATTTCGGAACAACCATAGACACTCTATATTTGAATGTTGGAGTTAGCTATACAGGGTTGAGGTTGATTCCAAAATATATATAGTTTGAGTTGTGATCAATACTGAGATACGTATACACTGGGTCGTGGATTGATTCAAGATAATATTTATCGATTTATTTCTGTATATCTAACTGTGAACAACTAGTTGTAGGTTACTAACGAGGACAGCTGACTTAATAAACTTAAAACATCAAAATATATTAAAAGTGTTGTAAATATATTTTGAACATACTTTGATATATATGTATATATTGTTATAGGTTCGTGAATCAACCAGTGGCCAAGTCTTACTTCCCGACGAAGTAAAAATCTGTGAAAGTGAGTTATAGTCCCACTTTTAAAATCTAATATTTTTGGGATGAGAATACATGCAGGTTTTATAAATGATTTACAAAATAGACACAAGTACATGAAACTACATTCTATGGTTGAATTATCGAAATCGAATATGCCCCTTTTTATTAAGTCTGGTAATCTAAGAATTAGGGAACAGACACCCTAATTGACGCGAATCCTAAAGATAGATCTATTAGGCCTAACAAACCCCATCCAAAGTACCGGATGCTTTAGTACTTCGAAATTTATATCATATCCGAAGGGTGTCCCGGAATGATGGGGATATTTTTATATATGCATCTTGTTAATGTCGGTTACCAGGTGTTCACCATATGAATGATTTTTATCTCTATGTATGGGATGTGTATTGAAATATGAAATCTTGTGGTCTATTGTTACGATTTGATATATATAGGTTAAACCTATAACTCACCAACATTTTTGTTGACGTTTAAAGCATGTTTATTTTCAGGTGAATATTAAGAGCTTCCGCTGTTGCATACTAAAATAAGGACAAGATTTGGAGTCCATGTTTGTATGATATTGTGTAAAAACTGCATTCAAGAAACTGATTTCGATGTAACATATTTGTATTGTAAACCATTATGTAATGGTCGTGTGTAAACAGGATATTTTAGATTATCATTATTTGATAATCTACGTAAAGCTTTTTAAACCTTTATTTATGAAATAAAGGTTATGGTTTGTTTTAAAAATGAATGCAGTCTTTGAAAAACGTCTCATATAGAGGTCAAAACCTTGCAACGAAATCAATTAATATGGAACGTTTTTAATCAATAAGAACGGGACATTTCAGTAACGTCGTCAAAGGGACGAGGGTTACGTAATGTCCAATAGTCCCGTAACAATCTAAAAACCTCATTTCTTACCCCAATTACCGACTCCGTCACTTGCGGGAACGTTTTGTTTAATAGTTGTAGCCCGATGTTCTTGTTCTCACTTTGGTGAGAAGCGAACATTACTAATCCGTAAGCATAACATGCTTCTTTATGTTGCATGTTAGCCGCTTTTTCTAAATCACGAAGTCCAATATTCGGATATATTGAGTCAAAATAATTTCTTAACCCATTGCGTAAAATAGCATTTGGGTTCCCCGCAATATATGCGTCAAAGTAAACACATCGTAACTTATGGATTTCCCAATGTGATATCCCCCATCTTTCGAACGAAATCCTTTTATAAACCAAGGCATTCTTGGAACGTTCTTCGAATGTCTTACAAACTGATCTCACCTTAAATAGTTGTGCCGAAGAATTCTGACCTACTCTAGACAAGATTTCAACAATCATGTCTCCGGGTAGGTCTCTTAAAATATTGGGTTGTCTATCCATTTTGTGTTTTTATACTGTAAAATAGACAAGAGTTAGATTCAAAAAAAAAAATACTTATTAATACAAGCAATTTTTACATATATCATAAAGCATAAGCAAACTGTATTACATATATTACACCACACGAATACAACTATCTTATTCCGACTCGCTTGTTTCTTCTTCTTCGGTTTTGGTTCGTTTTGCCAAGTTTCTAGGGATATATGATGTTCCCCTAATACGAGCCGTCGTTACCCACATTGGTTTAGAAAAACCTGGTGGTTTAGAGGTTCCCGGGTCATTGTTACAACTTAAGGACTTCGGGGGTTGACGATACATATAAAGTTCATCGGGGTTGGAATTAGATTTCTCTATTTTTATGCCCTTTCCCTTATTATTTTCTTTTGCCTTTTTAAATTTAGTTGGGGTAATTTCTATAACATCATCGGAATTCTCGTCGGAATCCGATTCATCGGAGAATTGGTAATCCTCCCAATATTTTGCTTCCTTGGCGGAAACACCATTGACCATAATTAACCTTGGTCGGTTGGTTGAGGATTTTCTTTTACTTAACCGTTTTATTATTTCCCCCACTGGTTCTATTTCTTCATCCGGTTCCGATTCTTCTTCCGGTTCCGATTCTTCTTCCGGTTCCGACTCTTCTTCCGGTTCCTCTTCGGGAACTTGTGAATCAGTCCACGAATCATTCCAATTTACATTTGACTCTTCAATATTATTAGGTGAGTCAATGGGACTTGTTCTAGAGGTAGACATCTATCACATAATATCAAACGCGTTAAGAGATTAATATATCACATAATATTCACATGTTAAAAATATATAGTTTCCAACAAAATTTGTTAAGCAATCATTTTTCAAGTAAACACGGTCGAAGTCCAGACTCACTAATGCATCCTAACAAACTCGATAAGACACACTAATGCAAAATTCTGGTTCTCTAAGACCAACGCTCGGATACCAACTGAAATGTCCCATTCTTATTGATTAAAAACGTTCCATATTAATTGATTTCGTTGCGAGGTTTTGACCTCTATATGAGACGTTTTTCAAAGACTGCATTCATTTTAAAACAAACCATAACCTTTATTTCATCAATAAAGGTTTAAAAAACTTTACGTAGATTATCAAATAATGATAATCTAAAATATCTTGTTTACACACGACCATTACATAATGGTTTACAATACAAATATGTTACAACAAAATAAGTTTCTTGAATGCAGTTTTTACACAATATCATACAAGCATGGACTCCAAATCTCGTCCTTATTTAAGTATGCGACAGCGGAAGCTCTTAATAATCACCTGAGAATAAACATGCTTAAAACGTCAACAAAAATGTTGGTGAGTTATAGGTTTAACCTATATATATCAAATCATAATAATAGACCACAAGATTTCATATTTCAATACACATCCCATACATAGAGATAAAAATCATTCATATGGTGAACACCTGGTAACCGACATTAACAAGATGCATATATAAGAATATCCCCATCATTCCGGGACACCCTTCGGATATGATATAAATTTCGAAGTACTAAAGCATCCGGTACTTTGGATGGGGTTTGTTAGGCCCAATAGATCTATCTTTAGGATTCGCGTCAATTAGGGTGTCTATTCCCTAATTCTTAGATTACCAGACTTAATAAAAAGGGGCATATTCGATTTCGATAATTCAACCAAAGAATGTAGTTTCACGTACTTGTGTCTATTTTGTAAATCATTTATAAAACCTGCATGTATTCTCATCCCAAAAATATTAGATTTTAAAAGTGGGACTATAACTCACTTTCACAGATTTTTACTTCGTCGGGAAGTAAGACTTGGCCACTGGTTGATTCACGAACCTATAACAATATATACATATATATCAAAGTATGTTCAAAATATATTTACAACACTTTTAATATATTTTGATGTTTTAAGTTTATTAAGTCAGCTGTCCTCGTTAGTAACCTACAACTAGTTGTCCACAGTTAGATGTACAGAAATAAATCGATAAATATTATCTTGAATCAATCCACGACCCAGTGTATACGTATCTCAGTATTGATCACAACTCAAACTATATATATTTTGGAATCAACCTCAACCCTGTATAGCTAACTCCAACATTCACATATAGAGTGTCTATGGTTGTTCCGAAATATATATAGATGTGTCGACATGATAGGTCGAAACATTGTATACGTGTCTATGGTATCTCAAGATTACATAATATACAATACAAGTTGATTAAGTTATGCTTGGAATAGATTTGTTACCAATTTTCACGTAGCTAAAATGAGAAAAATTATCCAATCTTGTTTTACCCATAACTTCTTCATTTTAAATCCGTTTTGAGTGAATCAAATTGCTATGGTTTCATATTGAACTCTATTTTATGAATCTAAACAGAAAAAGTATAGGTTTATAGTCGGAAAAATAAGTTACAAGTCGTTTTTGTAAAGGTAGTCATTTCAGTCGAAAGAACGACGTCTAGATGACCATTTTAGAAAACATACTTCCACTTTGAGTTTAACCATAATTTTTGGATATAGTTTCATGTTCATAAAAAAAATCATTTTCTCAGAATAACAACTTTTAAATCAAAGTTTATCATAGTTTTTAATTAACTAACCCAAAACAGCCCGCGGTGTTACTACGACGGCGTACATCCAGTTTTACGGTGTTTTTCGTGTTTCCAGGTTTTAAATCATTAAGTTAGCATATCATATAGATATAGAACATGTGTTTAGTTGATTTTAAAAGTCAATTTAGAAGGATTAACTTTTGTTTGCGAACAAGTTTAGAATTAACTAAACTATGTTATAGTGATTACAAGTTTAAACCTTCGAATAAGATAGCTTTATATGTATGAATCGAATGATGATATGAACATCATTACTACCTTAAGTTCCTTGGATAAACCTACTGGAAAAGAGAAAAATAGATCTAGCTTCAACGGATCCTTGGATGGCTTGAAGTTCTTGAAGCAGAATCATGACACGAAAACAAGTTCAAGTAAGATCATCACTTGAAATAAGATTGTTATAGTTATAGAAATTGAACCAAAGTTTGAATATGATTATTACCTTGTATTATAATGATAACCTACTGTAAGAAACAAAGATTTCTTGAGGGTGGATGATCACCTTACAAGATTGGAAGTGAGCTAGCAAACTTGAAAGTATTCTTGATTTTATGTAACTAGAACTTGTAGAATATATGAAAAACACTTAGAACTTGAAGATAGAACTTGAGAGAGATCAATTAGATGAAGAAAATTGAAGAATGAAAGTGTTTGTAGGTGTTTTTGGTCGTTGGTGTATGGATTAGATATAAAGGATATGTAATTTTGTTTTCATGTAAATAAGTCATGAATGATTACTCATATTTTTGTAATTTTATGAGATATTTCATGCTAGTTGCCAAATGATGGTTCCCACATGTGTTAGGTGACTCACATGGGCTGCTAAGAGCTGATCATTGGAGTGTATATACCAATAGTACATACATCTAAAAGCTGTGTATTGTACGAGTACGAATACGGGTGCATACGAGTAGAATTGTTGATGAAACTGAACGAGGATGTAATTGTAAGCATTTTTGTTAAGTAGAAGTATTTTGATAAGTGTCTTGAAGTCTTTCAAAAGTGTATGAATACATATTAAAACACTACATGTATATACATTTTAACTGAGTCGTTAAGTCATCGTTAGTCGTTACATGTAAATGTTGTTTTGAAACCTTTAGGTTAACGATCTTGTTGAATGTCGTTAACCCATTGTTTATTATAACAAATGAGTTTGTAAATTGTTATATTATCATGATATTATGATATATAATATATCTTAGTATGATGTATATACAGTTAAATGTCGTTACAACGATAATCGTTACATATATGTCTCGTTTCGAAATCATTAAGTTAGTAGTCTTATTTTTACATATGTATTTCATTGTTAATACACTTAATAATATATTTACTTATCATTTAACATAATTAACCAAGTGTATCAATATCTTAATATGATTCATATGTACCTAGTAAGACGTTGTTATAACGATAATCGTTATATATATCGTTTTCGAGTTTCTTAAATTAATAGTCACATTTTTATGTATATAACTCATTGTTAAAATGCCTAATGAGATACATACTTATAATAAAAATATGTTAACTATATATATAACCATATATATGTCATCGTATAGTTTTTACAAGTTTTAACGTTCGTGAATCACCGGTCAACTTGGGTGGTCAATTGTCTATATGAAACATATTTCAATTAATCAAGTCTTAACAAGTTTGATTGCTTAACATGTTGGAAACATTTAATCATGTAAATATCAATCTCAATTAATATATATAAACATGGAAAAGTTCGGGTCACTACATCAACACCCTTAACCATTCCTCCATTTCAGTTTTTCTGATTTATAATACAAACCCAAATACTTATCTATTACATGTTTCAACCCACTTCATCTTCTTCACCAAAATCTAAACAATCAAACAACTTCATTCTTAATAGTCAATCATCAAAATGGTTTTAGGACTTCTAAACAAACATGAAACAAAAAATAAAAATGTGTTCATGATATAAAAAAATGAGAAAAAAAAACAAAAAAATCCTACTGCTTGCTAGTAGCCAAGAAAAAAAAATTTTGTTTTCAATTTTGAGTTCGTTTTGGACAATCTTTACAACATGAAACATGTTTCAAATCATTTCTACAAACTATTGAAATCGTCAATTGAACTTAAAATATCAAAACAAGCTCTAATTTCTCCAAGAACAAAACAGTTGACTTTTGACAATTTAACTTTGACTCGCAAATTCGAATTCGTTATCAAGAATTGGAACTTGAGATTTTGCAAGAAGTTTAAGTAAATGATTCCTAACAACTCTACATTTTTAGTTTTTGAAATTTGTTTCGAATTCACGTTAGTGTATATCACTGTGAAGAACTCAAGAACTCAAAAATTGATTTTTAGATTAAGAGTGTTATAGGTTATGATTACAACATGAATTGTGTTGCAAATCATTCCTATAAACTTTATGGATCATCAAATTAACTGGAGATATCAAAACAAACTCGAATTTGATTCAAGAACACTTAGTTGACTTTGAAAACCAAAACTTTGACTCTCAAATTAGAAATTAATAGAAAGAATTGAGGATTGAAAACTTACAGATAGTTTAGATAGACGATTCCTAACATGACTTCATTATTACATTTTGAAAATTTGATCTAAATCAAAATATGGTGAAAAAGATGAATGTATAGAGTGTCGAGTTTATTTTCTGGGTTTTCTTTGTTTTCAACTCAAATTGCAGTTTGTAACTTATATAGAGTGATTAGGTACATGATTTAACAGTTAAATTGATTTCCAATTGATTTGTGAAGTAGACTTGTAACAAACTGGAGACATGAAGTACGTAAATTATTTTCATGTGAAGAAAAAGAAAAAAAATTGATAGTTACTTCTAACATAATGGGATTCCCTATTTTTATTTTTAATAAATATTAATAGTAAATACCCTAATAATATTAATAATAATTCTAATAAAATAACTAAATAATATCATAAAAATGATAATAAATAAAAATAAGAATTCGTTTAAATCATTAATAAATTTTAATCTTAATTATCTTGTACATTATTTTACATTTTCAATTCAAATGATTATTTTGTATTTTATTAATACAACTTAATATGCACTCTTATATTTATACATGTATATATATTTACATATTTATTTACACACAATTATTCGTGAATCGTCGGAAATAGTCACAGGTTAAATGAATCTATATAAATAGTTCAAACATTTCGAGACTCAACATTACAGGCTTTGCTTATTGTGTTGGAACATATAAAGATTAAGTTTTAATTTGGTCGGAAATTTCCGGGTCGTCACAGTACCTACCCGTTAAAGAAATTTCGTCCCGAAATTTGAGTGGAATGGTCATGGCTGACAATAAGTATGTTTTCATGACGTATCCGAGCTAGAAATTAGAGTTTTATCATCAGTGAGTAATATAGGTAAAAAAAATTTGATTACGCGAAGAGTATAATCGAAGCTATCGCAAGAGAGGGAACTGATGACGTAGTTATGATTGATTTCCGAAATTCATGGGATTTAAAGAAAATCTTCGTAATAAGATTTGGTTCTTCGGCGATATAGGAAATCAGATCTTCTTTGATTAAATGCAATAATCTGTTTCGATTGCTCTGTCAAATATTTTACTATAAATCCACTCCCTTCGTTTCCTTATTTTCACAGCTCACACCTTCCATTCTTTCTCCCCTGATTCATATTTTTAAAGCATTCATTAATATGCTCCATCCAGTTCTGATCCTTGATATACTCTTAACTTTCATATCTGTCATTCTTCTCTTTCATCTACCACCGAAGGATTATATTTACTTCTACTATTATCTTGGAGTTATAGTGTTTTTAATTTTCCCGTGCCTTTACGTGGTAATACATATTGATATGCACGGTTTGTAATTTATGTGTTGTTGTCGAGCTTTATATTTTCTTTATATTCAAGAGTTCCATACTTTCGTCTCCTCTTCCCGACTTCAAGTCAAGCGAATAATGGTCCGGAATTCGTAGATATGGATTTTGAAATGAACATAGTTAATGTTCTAGAAGGAAATCGTAATGGCACGATCTTGATTTTTTAAATTACTAGAATATCTGAAAAGATAGAACTATTAAGAATATGTGTTCTTGATATACTTGGAGATTGGGTAGAATATAAGAGTCGTGTAACATGGCACATGATGACGTTATGATCTGTGAATCATCACGTTCCATTAGAAACTCAGCATGACTTACTGTAATATAATCACGTTGATCAAGTGTCATTATATTATACTAACTCATGCATCAGTTCCCAACATTACTTCAATAACATTCATATTTCAAGCTCGAAAGTTTACAGAATATAGAAACTAACAGTTTCTATATGATGTAACACTGATAGCACAAAGAGATTAATGATTTCAGATAAGAATTGTTATGAAAATATTCTCGGAAATATCAAAGATATTTATGATGATATTTTCAGAATTTTTGAGATCGAATGTTGATGAAGAAAATCCTTTCGCAAGGATTTAGAATAAATAAGGAGCAAGATATTCACTAAAGACTTCATCAGAAACAGAATCATCAGGGTTCTTTATGTACAAGTTTAGTCCTTGTGATTTGCTCAGATTCTCCTTCATGGTTTGCTCAATTCGTTTTTCAGTACCAAACTTCCTTTTGAGCTTTTCCAACGTATCTTTTTTTATCAAACTTTTGACTGTTAAAATCATCCATAGTTTTTGTTGCTTCATTCAACTTTTCAAAATTTAGAGCATTAATTCACAGACTGGGTGCTTTTCTGAATTTCAGAATGGAAGATCATAGTTCTAAGAGATAAATGTTATATGGATACATATAACTGTTGATGTGGAAACGTTGCGAGACTCAAAATACAAATTTGTTGATTCCCGGTAATTGGTATGGCAGTTCTCGTTACAAGATGCGGATGAGTATATGATAGGGTTTCAATGAATAAATATAATGATTTATCAGAGAGATTTAAGCCAAAAAAAACAATGAGGCTGCTGGTACGTCTTCTGGTAATATGGTGGAATATAAAAGAATTCTCCGTTATAAAAAGGGTAATTGTATATATCAGGATTATAGTAAGGCTACTTCGAATGAAAAGTCGAAGTTGACTTGCTGGAGCTGTGACAAAATTGGCTACTTTGAAAAGGGATCGCAAAGTTATTTTTGCTAATAAATGCCAAAGGATCTGATGCGGCTACGTGTTAAACTTTTACTCAGTTGCCAAGAGTTTTCAGGTGCATAACTATATGCATAAACCTTTCCTTCCGTAGATGAAGTCCGGTTGATTCATCCTATCGATTGAGGTGTTTTCAAGAATCATGAAAGGTTTGAACGCAGATTGTAATCGTCAAGATACAGATGAGGTTTAAGATGAGATCAAGTGGCAAACTTGAAGATATGTTTAGTTTCATATGTTATAATTAATATTTTAATTCATTTTAATTATCCAATGTCGACAGTCCATATTTGATAGTCCACAATTAACAGTCCGATAATACATATATATCTTAATATATAATATCCGAATTAATTAATACGTATCGGGACCCGTGTACATGTCTCAGACTCGATCACAACTCAAAGTATATATATTATTATAGAATCAACCTCAACCCTGTATAGAGAACTCGATCATTACTGCATATAGAGTGTCTATGGTGATTCCAAATAATATATATAGATGCAACGATATGATATGTCAAAACCTTGTATACGTGTCCCGATATTTAAAGTGCGTAAAATAAATAACAGGAATTAAATAACGATAACTAAAGTGCGTAAAGTAAATAACAGAAATTAGATGACAATAAATAAAATTGCGGGATTGTAAATTGCGATAATTAAATTGCAATAAATAAAATGTGATAAATAGAATGTAATCAGTTAGCTAGGAACAGTTAGCATGGTTTCTTAACAAAATTCCATATTGTTAATTAGTCTGTTTATAATCAATTTTTATTGTGTCCATTATTTCTTCATTATGCCACTTGTTGGATTCTGGTAAGTAAAAATCCAAATATGAAATTGAATTTGAATGAAAATGGTTATTCTGTGGTGAACGGATTCGTATATCGATAGATGTAGGTAGGATGGTAATCGACCGTTGAATCAGATTCGAAGACTGTACAATGTAACTTATTAATGTGAAATCTTAAATATTTCTCGGGTATTACCTACCCGTTAAAATATTTTTACCATTAACAGTTTGTACGAAAGAATTTTTAATCACAATCTTTATGAAAATATATTTACATATATATTTTCTTCAGATGTAATTATGGATTTAATGAGTCAATGTGATATTAAACTCATCAGATTTACGATTAGAACTATGATACATAATCTCTAAAACATTAGAGTTTACATAATCGTCATGTCGAACGAAGATAAATGATGTAGAATGATTTGTGGAACGATAATTATACTCGAGGTACAGAATGAGATGTTGAGGCATGGATTGTTGAAACTTGGGTTGTTGGTGGTACTGGTGCCATTGGTGCTAAGGCTGGTGATGTTACTGGTGTTGGTGATACTGTTGATGATTGCAAATTGTATACCGTGCTCTCTAAAGTAAATACTCGAGCTCGGAGTTCTCTAACTTCTTCTACTAACCCGAGTTGTTTATCAATGTGAGGTAGAGGTCGGATATCTTCTCTAGTTCCATTAATGGTAGTTTCAAGATGAAAAATTCTTGCAAATAGGGTATAAACGGTATTGCAAACGGGTTCGCCGGTGAGCGGGTCAAGTACTCCAAGGTTAGGTGGTAGATTTGATTCATGATATGGAGTACCTTCTTCCTTTCTCCATAGGGTGAGTATATCGCGAACCCATCCCCATTTTCTCCAGTAATCACGGTAGTTAATTGGTTGGTGTGCTCCTGTCACGCTG